>NC_053397.1:65878464-66202362 GCF_905171765.1 Bufo bufo | reverse complement strand
TGATTCGAGCTTTGTGACATGGTGCATTATCCTGCTGGAAGTAGCCATCAGAGGATGGATACATGTTCTCATTCTGTTTACGCCAAATTCGGACTCTACCATTTGAATGTCTCAACAGAAATCAAGACTCATCAGACCAGGCAACATTTTTCCAGTCTTCAACAGTCCAATTTTGGTGAGCTTGTGCAAATTGTAGCCTCTTTTTCCTATTTGTAGTGGAGATGAGTGGTACCCGGTGGGGTCTTCTGCTGTTGTAGCCCATCCGCCTCAGGGTTGTGCGTGTTGTGGCTTCACAAATGCTTTGCTGCATACCTCGGTTGTAACAAGTGGTTATTTCAGTCAATGTTGCTCTTCTATCAGCTTGAATCAGTCGGCCCATTCTCCTCTAAACTCTAGCATCCACAAGGCATTTTTGCCCACAGGACTGCCGCATACTGGATGTTTTTCCCTTTTCACACCATTCTTTTTAAACCCTAGAAATGGTTGTGCGTGAAAATCCCAGTAACTGAGCAGATTGTGAAATACTCAGACCGGCCCGTCTGGCACCAACAACCATGCCACGCTCAAAATTGCTTAAATCACCTTTCTTTCCCATTCTGACATTCAGTTTGGAGTTCAGGAGATCGTCTTGACCAGGACCAAACCCCTAAATGCATTGAAGCAACTGCCATGTGATTGGTTGACTAGATAATTGCATTAATGAGAAATAGAACAGGTGTTCCTAATAATTCTTTAGGTGAGTGTGTGTATATATATATATATATATACTGTATATATATATATATATATATATATATATATAATCATACTTGCCCTCATCCAATTCATTGCAAAGAGCCAGCTGTCACGATTGTGATTCTAGATTCAGCGCAACATCTCACTTGGCTTTATCTTTCTTTGCTTTTCTAAGTATGAAAAACTCACTGAAAAAAGTGGCCTAAACGGGTGGAAATGCTCCAAACCCAGACACTGTAGCGTGTCTATAACCGGGGGAGCAATTCCTCCGCATGCGGTCTGCAGATAACGGCAACCCCCAGGAAAAAATGTGTACAATAGAGGATGCCGGGGCGGACCGCATACAAATGTTAGAATTGTGTCGATGTCCCAATATTTATGGACCTGACTGTATATTGACAAATCACTGAAAAAAATGCACCAAAATGATATGCAACTGACAATACTAGCTAATTCCTCATGCCGATGTTAAAAGCTGAGAACTTCGCCAATATCTTCCAGTCAGTGGTGCATGAGGGGCTCTGATATGTTCCCGACTGGAAGATATTGGCAAAGTTCTCAGCTTTTAACATCGGCATGAGGAATTAGCTTGTATTGTCAGTTGCGTATCATTTTGGTGCATTTTTTTCAGTGATTTGTGTATATATTAGGGCTGCACGATATATCACTAAAATAATCGAATCGCGATAATCGGCAAATGCGGTTTGGCGATTCGGCCGAGCCGAAAATGCCGCGATTATTTTATATGAAGGGGCCCCTATTGATAAAAAAGTCCTCTGTCCTATTGATAACAGGTCCAGCCTCTGTACTTACTTTCACAATGAATGTGCCCTGCAGCGACGAGCGGGAGCGAGCGAGGCAGCTGGCCGGCGCGTGACTGACGTTGCTTAGTCGCGCTCCTGCTTTCTGAATTAAGTGGGAGGAGCGTGACAGTGACGTCAGTCACGCGCCGGCCGGCTCGCTCTCTGCAGTGTGAGTGCATTCATAGTGAAAGTACAGAGGCTGGCCTTTTTATGAATAGGAGAGAGTTATGTGCGCAGTTTAGGACACATGAAGGGACACATGGGGCCATGACGGGGACCAGCATAAGATGCTATATGTGTGTCTTATGCTGGCCCCCCTCGTGGCCCCATGTGTCATAGCACACATCCCCTATAACAGTGCCCTCCGCAGGTCCCCCATAACAGTGCCCTCCGCAGGTCCCCCATAACAGTGCCCTCCGCAGGTCCCCCATAACAGTGCCCTCCGCAGGTCCCCCATAACAGTGCCCTCCGCAGGTCCCCCATAACAGAGCCCTCCGCAGGTCCCCCATAACAGCGCCCTCCGCAGGTCCCCCATAACAGCGCCCTCCGCAGGTCCCCCATAACAGCGCCCTCCGCAGGTCCCCCATAACAGCGCCCTCCTCAGGTCCCCCATAACAGCGCCCTCCGCAGGTCCCCCATAACAGCGCCCTCCGCAGGTCCCCCATAACAGCGCCCTCCGCAGGTCCCCCATAACAGCGCCCTCCGCAGGTCCCCCATAACAGCGCCCTCCGCAGGTCCCCCATAACAGCGCCCTCCGCAGGTCCCCCATAACATCGCCCTCCGCAGGTCCCCCATAACAGCGCCCTCCCCAGCTCCCCCATAACAGCGCCCTCCGCAGGTCCCCCATAACAGCGCCATCCGCAGATCCCCCACATAACAGCGCCATCCGCAGATCCCCCACATAACAGCGCCATCCGCAGATCCCCCACATAACAGCGCCATCCGCAGATCCCCCACATAACAGCGCCATCCGCAGATCCCCCACATAACAGCGCCATCCGCAGATCCCCCACATAACAGCGCCATCCACAGATCCCCCACATAACAGCGCCATCCACAAAATCCCCACATAACAGCGCCATCCACAGATCCCCCCACATAACAGCGCCATCCACAGATCCCCCATAACTATGTCATATCCAGCCGCGTCAGCGGCTCATATGGGAAAATCCAAGCAAATAGACCTCTAGCACAATTCCCTTAAAATATCGCATCGCACATCGTTATCGCAATTTTTAGGGCCCTAATCGCAATCGCACAAAATTCCCATATCGTGCAGCCCTAGTATATATATATATTTTTTCATCTGCACAATGTATCATTTTGTGTAAGATGTCTTTGTGGTGCATGCGGTCCGCCCCGGCATCCTCCATTGTACGCAATTTTTGCTGGGGATTACTGTTATCTGCGGACCACATGCGGAGGAATTGCTCCCCCGGTTATAGACACGCTACAGTGTCTGGGTTTGGAGCATTTCCACCCGTTTAGGCCACTTTTTTCAGTGAGTTTTTGTCTTTTTGTGGTAACGTTCTTTTGCACCTGGTAGCTTCTGTGTCACATGGTCTGTTGTGGGTGCGGCTCACAGCTTTATTCTACCTCACAGTGCTTTGGTGATACCACTATGGAGGCATGTGAGAGCCTGGCTGTGAGTTGCTTTCTAGCACTGTTCAGACCCTGTTCACACACCACGCACAGTTGAGTGGTAGGATCCCATGCGTGCTGAGACACTGTGACGTGGTGCATGAGGGGCTCCGATATGTTCCTGACTGGAAGATATTGGCAAAGTTCTCAGCTCTTAACATTGGCATGAGGAATTAACTAGTATTGTCAGTTGCGTATCATTTTGGTGCATTTTTTTCAGTGATTTGTGCTTCTCTAAGTATGCACTAATTCTGTCCCTGACTTGCTTCTTTAGTTAGTTTAGCTTCTTTAGGGTGCCAGAGCCTAGTCCCTAAACAACAATATCATGAATCTCCTGTACTTTCTTCTGATGGCCTTCAATCCAGTTCTGTGCTTTACACTGTTCATGTTAGGAGGCACTATCTATTTATTTTGAACATCAATTAGAAGTAGAAGCAACCAGTTATGGAGTGAGGTGTGTTGTTATACACCCATGCAAGCTCTCCTTTTTCTTTTCTTCCAGAGTTTGCAGGTCCAGTTTAGGCTCTCACAAACACCATTTCTCTATGGTTGATATACACTGCTCAAAAAAATAAAGAGAACACAAAAATAACACATCCTAGATCTGAATTAATTAAATATTCTTCTGAAATACTTTGTTCTTTACATAGTTGAATGTGCTGACAACAAAATCACACAAAAATAAAAAAAATGGAAATCAAATTTTTCAACCCATGGAGGTCTGGATTTGGAGTCACAATCAAAATTAAAGTGGAAAAACACACTACAGGCTGATCCAACTTTGATGTAATGTCCTTAAAACAAGTCAAAATGAGGCTCAGTAGAGTGTGTGGCCTCCACGTGCCTGTATGACCTCCCTACAACGCCTGTGCATGCTCCTGATGAGGTGGCGTACGGTCTCCTGAGGGATCTCCTCCCAGACCTGGACTAAAGCATCTGCCAACTCCTGGACAGTCTGTGGTGCAACGTGATGTTGGTGTATAGAGCGAGACATGATGGCCCAGATGTGCTCAATAGGATTCATGTCTGGGATAACGGGCGGGCCAGTCCATAGCATCAATACCTTCGTCTTGCAGGAACTGCTGACACACTCCAGCCACATGAGGTCTAGCATTGTCTTGCATTAGGAGGAACCCAGGGCCAACCGCACCAGCATATGGTCTCACAAGGGGTCTGAGGATCTCATCTCGGTACCTAATGGCAGTCAGGCTACCTCTGGCGAGCACATGGAGGGCTGTGCGGCCCTCCAAAGAAATGCCACCCCACACCATTACTGACCCAATGCCAAACCGGTCATGCTGGAGGATGTTGCAGGCAGCAGAACGTTCTCCACGGCGTCTCCAGATTCTGTCACGTCTGTCACATGTGCTCAGTGTGAACCTGCTTTCATCTGTGAAGAGCAATGGGCGCCAGTGGCGAATTTGCCAATCTTGGTGTTCTCTGCCAAATGCCAAACGTCCTGCACGGTGTTGGGCTGTAAGCACAACCCCCACCTGTGGACGTCGGGCCCTTATATCCCCCTCATGGAGTCTGTTTCTGACCGTTTGAGCAGACACATGCACATTTGTGGCCTGCTGGAGGTCATTTTGCAGGGCTCTGGCAGTGCTCCTCCTGTTCCTCCTTGCACAAAGGCGGAGGTAGCGGTCCTGCTGCTGGGTTGTTGCCCTCCTACGGCCTCCTCCACGTCTCCTGATGTACTGGCCTGTCTCTTGGTAGCACCTCCATGCTCTGGACACTACGCTGACAGACACAGCAAACCTTCTTGCCACAGCTCGCATTGATGTGCCATCCTGGATAAGCTGCACTACCTGAGCCACTTGTGTGGGTTGTAGACTCCGTCTCATGCTACCACTAGAGTGAAAGCACCGCCAGCATTCAAAAGTGATCAAAAAATCTGCCAGGAAGCATAGGAACTGAGAAGTGGTCTGTAGTTACCACCTGCAGAACCACTCTTTTATTGGGGGTGTCTTGCTAATTGTCTATAATTTCCACCTGTTGTCTATCCCATTTGCACAACAGCATGTGAAATTGATTGTCACTCAGTGTTGCTTCCTAAGTGGACAGTTTGATTTCACAGAAGTGTGATTGACTTGGAGTTGCATTGTGTTGTTTAAGTGTTCCCTTTATTTTATTGAGCAGTGTAGTTTGGTATGTGTATTCCAGATCTGATATAACCAACAGTAATGTGTAAACTGATTTGTTCTTTGGGAGGTAGCCATTTAGCACCAGCTATCAGGGGTAGGTGACTGCTTCTCTCTGCCATTGGGAAAGAAGCAGAGACTGCTCTCGGTCAGCGAGATCTGCAGGAAAGTCTCCTGAGAGTTGATACTCTCATCAGAATTTTTTCTGATGAGAGTAGATGGAGGCAGACGCTTGCTCTGTAGCAGCAACCATGACAAACTGACAAACAGCACAGGGTACCCCCAACAGAACCATCCTGCCTTGTCTTCTTCGGATGAGGAATATACAGTATACTGAGCTTCTGTAGAACACATGTAACACCCCAGAGTTGTGTTACTACACGCGTCTACCCCGCTACTATCTCCTAAGAGCCTTTACCTTGTCATCTGATATGATTTTGCTCATGTTTTCACAACTTTGCATTTAAAACTATGTTAAATGTAAATTTCCTTGTAATTTTCCATGTTCACCAGCAGGTGGCAGCAATGGATTGGTAAGGAATTAGTTTAAGTTTAGTATATCTAAGCTGGAATGGTTCATTCCAGCTTAGATACCCCTCTGTGGAGGTGTAGACTGTTCTCACATCCTGCACTTGGGTGGAGAAGGAAGTTAGAGTCAGTATAGCCCAGAGTCAGGGGGTGTGTGTAAGGAGTCCCCCTGTATAGGGAAGAAAGCCAGGATCTGTCTCGGCTGAGACATTGATCAAGTACCCAGACTGAGCCCTGCAGCCTCAGCTGGATGACAGAAGAAAGCAGACAACCTCCAGAGTTCCAGGACGAAAGCATTCCCTGAGAGCCTATCTGTGGGTAAAGTCCAGAGACCTAGGAGAAGCCATATTACTCCTCAGCTAGTCAGTCCCCACAAAGCAGAATATAGAGAGAAGTGCAGAAGATAAATTCCTGCCACAGTTACAGAGCTACTAAGCAGATGTCTTTTCCTGCAAGCTCCAGATTTATAGTGCAGAAGATTAGTTCCTGCCAACCATTGCCAAAACCTGCTGGGACCAAAGCTGTATTCTGCTTGGATGAAAGTTGTCTTCAGTAAAGAAAAGTTTGATCTTCATCTAAAGGTCTGGACATCATTTCTGCTTCAAAATTCCTCTATTACTCCTACTATCACTACACTCAAATTTATTGCAAGTGAGCCAGGAGTCCATCCCTACCCAGGTAGGAGACACAGTTGACACAATTATCACCACCTATAGAGACATTATAGGCCATTACACCACTCTGGCATTCCGAACCTGGGACGTGCGTTATAACACCTTGGAAGGGCCCTGTGATAGTACCCTGCGCACGCGTCAATTGACGTCATGAACAAACTATAGACTATTAAAGGGGTTGTCCGGGATTGGGGACATGGTTGCAATAGTACTATAGTGACATACATATTACAGACATGCATGTCCTACCCTTGACAGATATTTGTGAAGCCCAGTTTTCATATATGAAATTATTAGCCGGAAGTGATTGTTTTGTTAGACCCAGTGACGTACCGGGTCCCTTGCAGGCGATGGCAGCCTCTTCTTCCGGCTGCTCAGGGAGCCCGGTGACGTCACCGGCAGCCTAAGTAATTATGCAGAGTTGAAGAAGGGGCAGTAACAAGGCTGGCCTACATAGCGCTAAGCCACGCCCCTCCAGTCCGGTGACGTCACCGGCAGCCTAAGTAATTATGCAGAGTTGAAGAAGGGGCGGTAACAAGGCTGGCCGACATAGCGCTAAGCCACGCCCCTCCAGTCCGGTGACGTCACCGGCAGCCTAAGTAATTATGCAGTTGAAGAAGGGGCGGTAACAAGGCTGGCCGACATAGCGCTAAGCCACGCCCCTCCAGTCCGGTGACGTCACCGATCATGCAGCTTTCTATAAGGGGGCGGATAGATGGAGGAGTGGACGATATGAGGGGGGCGGGTGCAGGGACGAGATGTTAGACTGTAGAAAGTGGGAGATGCCGTGCTGCGCTGGGACCCACAGTGCAGTGCGGCAGGAAGTGATTGCACAGATAAACAACTATGTCAACAATCTGTTGGGGACCGTAGGAGCCATGCAGCAGTGTAAAAACGACCTAAATACATCTGGGGAACCTTGACTCGGCTAGTAATAGTGAGTAAACTGTTTTTAAAAAATAATTTTGATCTCGGACAACCCCTTTAACCACCCATATCCTGACCCACTGCATAAGTGGCGTCAGTGTGCCTGTTCCTGGTCGCTGCACACAGAGCTCCTGAGTGCATGCACAGGGAAACTCGAAAAATTTGAATATCGTGCAAAAGTTCATTTATTTCAGTAATGCAACTTAAAAAGAGTTGCATTAATGCAAAGTAAAATTAGAATATTTTGAAAAGGTTCAATATTCTAGGCTCAAAGTGTCACACTCTAGTCAGCTAATTAATCCATACCCCCTGAGAAAAGGGTACCTGAGATTGTGACTTTGGGGTTTCATAAGCTGTAAGCCATAATCAATCAAGCTATAACAAATAGAGGCTTGAAATATCTCACTTTGCATGTAATGAGTCTATCTCGTATATTAGTTTCACCTTTTAAGTTGCATTACTGAAATGAATGAACTTTGCACGATATTCAAATTTTTTGAGTTTCACCTGTAATTATTCTATCAGAAAAAACTGACATCTAGGTTGGGACATTATGAAAGTTTATGAAATTGATCAAATAAACATAATACCTGCTTTCAAAAATAAGGCTCATTAGAACAACAGGAGGAGTGTGAAAATCTTCCCAAATCCCTGGCTCGTTTATTTTGACAAAACTGATGTTTTAGGCACTGGCGGTAGACACATTGATTCGTTTGGATGTTACTACACCCTCTGTGGTGCTAAAAACCCTCTCTGAGATGATACTTCAGGCAAAAGGCAGCATATTGGACCAGTTCAGGCCAAAGTTTCAGTTTGCCTGCCCAGAAGTACAAGAGGTCAGGCAATGGCGTAAATAGAGAAGTAAGGGCCCAATAGCAAAGATCAAACCAGGGCCCCCACACAGGACAGTAGGGGTTTCTGCCTAAACCCTTTTCAATGACCCTTGGGCTATTTTTCCACTGCCTTATTTGCTAAAAGTTGTTCCTTTAGTGTTCCACGGCTGAGAGCGGTCCGTGGTATGCCGGGCTGGATTCCTGTTCAGAGCAGGAGCGCACGGCGTCATTGGTTGCTATAACGCCGTGCGCTTCATGTCGCCGCTGCACTACAGTAATACACTATAAGAGTGTATTACTGTAGTGCAAAGGCGGCATGAAGCGCATGGCGTCATAGCAACCAATGACGCCGTGCGCTCCTGCTCTGAACAGGAATACAGCCAGGCATACCACGGACCTCTCTCGGCCGCGGAACACGGCCGTGTGTATTCAGCCTTAGAGGGTAGAGTCCTGACCAGGTTTTCTCCTCCAGTAGAAGAGCAGATAATCCCAACTAAGGCAGAGCCCCCTCTTGCCCTGGGGCCCACAGCAGTCACATTTTCTGCCGCTATGGTAGTTATGCCCCTGGGGTCAGGGACCACAGTATGTGCCTGAGAAAGGCCACAGTCATTTACAGAACAAGACACATTTTAAACATTTTTTATTTTTTTTTATAAATAAAATGAACAGGTACTAAAGGTGCAGAAGTGCAGTACATTTTCACATTGACGAGACAAGTTATGGCACATGGCCATAAAAAAACTGTTCCATCATGTAACAACTAGCAAACTGAACTGGCTGCTGCAACTTCTGCAGCAGCAGAGACAACTAGATAGAGGTGACAAAAATTTTGGTGAAGGTACAAAAGTGCAAACTACAATTTTTTTTGTTGTAATGTGGTAGGTAAGCAATTTAGGTAAGCACAAGGAAGTGCGCCACATTTGCAGACTGAAGACAAGCAGTTTTTGTGAAATGAGGCAGTACTGTTGCTTGCCTGGCAAAGCGTCACACTACACACCCCAGGCCAGAGCCCAGAAAAAATTAATTCAGGCAAAGGTTTGGAAGTGTGCCACATTTACGACAATTATGTGGTACGGCAGCAACTGAACTGCCAACAACTTGTCCAGGTGGGAGTTCAGCTTGCACATAAGTTAATTATTGGTCACAAATAGTTTTATCAGGGTCAGCCACCCCATTAGGGATGTCTCACAATGGAGCAGATGACAAGGAGCGGTTGATGATGACAAGGACACTGTACTGTTTGAGGATACATACTGGCTGTCACAAAGAAGACCAGGAGATGGAGGACAGACTTGTTCTAATTGGGAATGCTGGCCATTTCTATTTTAATATGGGATGTGCTCACGTGCAGCAATAGAGGCCTGGTACTTTTGTTTGTAATTGGATGCCAATAGCTTATTTTATTCATACAGATCTTAAACACAGCTGTGGTTTATGTGCCAGCCTTGTGAAGAAAAAAAATCCACTTGGGAGTTGCTTGCACAAAGCTAGAGGCAGCAGTGTTTGACCTAGGTTTAGGATGTTGTGCACCATTAGTGGCATCAGCAGTTCCCAAGCTGACCACAATATAAGCATATCCGTTCTTTTGGAGGTTTTGTCTGTACATTGCCTCCACTCTTTATTGCCACAGTGGCCACTATCTGTCTCCCCAAATGTCTCCTCCTTATCAACCCAATCCAGCCCAGTTCTTTCCGCCACACAATCATCATCATAGTCCTCACCTGCCCCACCACTTTTATCAGACTGTGATATATCATGATGGGCTCCTTGGTTCCCCTCCTGATTCCCTACTCAGCATTTGCTCAGTGTCACTTTCCCTACCACCACCATGGCTACCAAGTGCCATCACCACTATCCCCAACACAGCCTACCCCTGAACCCTACTCCTCATGGCAGTCCAAATGCTGACTGATTTTACACATGTCATCAACAGAGAGAATCTCTTGGTATCTTCCATAGCATGTGGTAGGGTTTTGTTGCAACTGAAAGGATTCTCTGGGGCTGCAATGAGGAATAGCTGGAAGAAAGACTTGACCCCTGGCTCCAAGGCATGGTGTCAGACTCAGAGGTGACCTCTATGTCATCCTGCTTTGACTGAGAGGAGAAGTGAGCCATTTGGTCCACATTCTCTTCCTCAGTGTTCTGAATAAAAAGGCTGTGCCTTTCGGAAGCCAGGGAAAACTATGGCCTACCACTACTACTGCCTTGATTGCTGCTTCTTTTACCCTCCACACCACCAATATAATGATCCAGGATAGGCCATTAATTGATTTCTGTCTACTGTTTTATTTGCTTTTAGAATTGCAGATTCAAAAAGACCCTTCTTTATTGTTAAGACACACATTGCAAACTTGTAATGCGAAGGGGGTTAAACTTCTTTTAAATATAACTTATCTCCCAGAGAAGCCCACATACAGGTACATCAATGAAGAAAAAAAAGTTATGACTCTTGGAATGCAGCAACAATTTTAAATTGTATTATAAATAATTCAAGCTGTGAGAAGTGTGACTAGCTATAAGCATTTTATTACAGTATAGATATGTAAACTAGCTCTCATTCCAAAAAAGAAAAGATATCTGTGCCTCTAGAGCTGCCTGTTGGAAGGCAGCTATCCTATAAGTCAAAAAAGGGAATTTATCATTCACCCTATGCCAATTTTATGGCGAAAAAAGTTGCAGACCCCATGTTGGAGGTGTGGGTGTAGCGAGGGAGGGCATGGGCCAGCAGTTCCAGTACATTTGTCTTCTATTGCCAAATTATGACTGAAATCTAAGGCAGCTTGGAGCTGCAATTGATTTCAATGTATTTATTTTACTCATCTATATGGTGCTGACATATTCTGTAGTGCTTCAGAGATATTAATTTAGGCACAAGTACTGTCAGAGGATGTGCTTAATTTCTAACAAGGCCTGCGACTTAGTATACTGTAAATTAAGTGCATCTGTAGTGTCCCACTAGGTAAATGTGGGCACTACACAAGGGTCAATTGGGCCACGTTGTTCTCCAGCTCCTGTGGAACAGTGGCATTGTATTTTACATTACATTTTAATGTATATTGCTATGTTTTATGTGTATTTTCCCTGCTTTATCTGTGTATCAGGCCTGTTAGGGTGCAGTTCCTCCTCCTAGACAGTAGAGGGAGCTAGGGAACCCCTAATATATATAGTCAGGTCCTGTTCAGGGAAAAGGTGTAGAGTCAGTTCAGAGTGAGCACTTTAGCCAGGCAGGAGCTGAAGGCCAGGTTCTGACATGCAGCTAGACAGTCCAGGCTTCTAGTTGCCCCACCAGGAGAAGAGACTGCCTCCTGAGAGAAACCAAGTTCCCATAATAGAGTAGAGCAGAGCTAGTATTAAAGCCAGACAAGAAAGCTGAAGGGCAGAAGGATCTAATTGAAAGCAAGGACATATACCTGAGGAAGTTTCCCTAACCAAGGATAAAGCCAACAATAGGGCATACGGGCCTTGGGATAAAGACAGACAGGATTTCTGAGGAAAAGTGCAGCCTGATTTGTAAGTGTGTTAACCCTCTGAGTATCTTGCAAGAACATTATGCCTGCCATTTGCATAAGCCTGCTTGTGACTGCTGCTGACGTATGGAACTGAACAAAAGACTGTAAATAGTTGATTGTTTCCAGTAAAAGAAAGTTTTGGTTCCCTGCAACTTGTGTTCCTCCATTATTACTGCAACAAATCGGTGTGCCACCGTTACCGACACTGGCGACACGAACTTTAAGGGATCTTGCCACAGGCACATTAAACCTACAACACCTAGGGCACCTCACCTACCACCTGGCCTGGTCCCTATATACAGAGAGTTCCCCAGAGGATCCAAGTACCAGCCTCTCCATCACTGCTGTACGCCTGCCCAGGGTCTTTCATAAACTGTGAGTAACCAAGAGCAACCCTCATTTTGCCTATTAACCGTGACCTCATCATCGCAATACCCTGCAGGTCTGCGTACTGCATATTTTGGCGTCACGAACAGGATACGATCATTCCTACGCCATTGTGGAATATAAACTGTGTGCCGTTATTGCCATAAAGTGATAAAGCCATATATGTTTATTCGCAAAATTGCTGGGCCAAGAACTGTAAAAATCGCGGTGTGAAAATTGTATTGCTGTGGACTGTTTGCCGCTTCTAAGTCACCGCTTGCTGTCAGTGAATGGACAGCGTTATACTCAAAGATGGCTGCCTAAGCTGACTGATTAATTTCTGCGTCATCTCTGTATTTTGTTGGCGGAAAAATAAATTGGCGCCTTCTGCTAGAAGAGCGGGAAAGACTGTATGTCCGCACCACCACCTTATCTTGAAATTTGCATGTCTGATAAGATGGACTCCGCCTCCCCATGTTAGAGTACCTAGGGGGCCATCTCCCGGAGCAGTGGGAGGTCTTGGGCAAGATAATGTGTGCCGCCCTGTCGCTCTCCAGAGAAGGATCGAGCTAGGGAAGACCTAATATATATAGTCAGGTCCTGTTCAGGGAAAAGGTGTAGAGTCAGTTCAGAGTGGGCACTTTAGCCAGGCAGGAGCTGAAGGCCAGGTTCTGACATGCAGCTAGACAGTCCAGGCTTCTAGTTGCCCCACCAGGAGAAGAGACTGCCTGCTGAGAGAAACCAAGTTCCCATAACAGAGCAGAGCAGAGCCAGTATTCCAGCCAAACAAAAGAGAGCTGAAGGGCAGAAGGATCTAATTGAAAGCAAGGACATATACCTGAGGAAGTTTCTGTCACGGCGGACAGGATATAAGATACACAGATAACTAAACAAACAAGTTTTCTAGGCGAGAAGCTGGGGATAAGGTCACCTCCTAGCAAATCCCTAACAGCTCTCCCTATTCTGCTTTGCCCACATTTAGACCCTAATGGGGGGAATAATGTGTCCTCGTGCCTGGGTTGAGAATACCCTAGAATCCCTGAGATGGTGAAAGGGGAAAAGGGTCAGCCTGCTCCCTCAGAACCAGGAGGGGACAGACGACACTCAAACAGCCTAGACAGCAAACCAAAGAAATCAGAAACTAACTTATCTTATCTGAGCAGGAAAAGCCAATCCTTCACTCCTTGCTTCCACAGCCTGACAGAAGCTATAACCCGCACGGAACACTGGGAGGGGAGTAATTTAAACCAACGACCCCACCCAGTGCACCTGAAGTAAGGCGGATCTAGCTCGACTCCAAAACAAAACAAATGACTAGACACGTGCTGCTAATCTGGCAGACCTCCGTACATAGTCTGAGCAGGGCATGACAGTACCCCCCCTTCTACGGGTGACCTCCGGACACCCCGGACCAACCTTATCCGGGTGGGATCTGTGAAAAGCCCTCACCAGTCGGCTGGAACTGACATCCAGCGCCGAAACCCACATCCTCTCCTCAGGGCCATAGCCCCTCCAGTGTACTAGATACTGAAGGGAACCCCGAAGAACTCTAGAGTCAAGAACCCTGGAGATCTCGAACTCTAAATTTCCATCGACCAGAACAGGAGGAGGGGGCAATGGCGATGGTTCCACCAGTTTCACGTATTTTTTCTGTAAAGACCTGTGGAACACATCATGGATCCTCCAAGTCTGCGGAAGATCCAGCCGAAACACTACTGGATTGATCACTGCAGATATTTTGTACAGTCCAATAAATCTTGGACCCAGTTTCCAAGATGGCACTCTCAGTTTAATATTTTTAGTGGACAACCACACCAGATCACCCACACACAGGTCCGGACCAGTCACACGTCTCTTGTCAGCCATTCACTTATACCTCTCACCCATCTTCTCCAAATTCACTTGGATCCTCGGCCAGATAGAAGACAAGGCAGACGAAAATCTCTCCTCCTCTGGCATCCCAGAGGAACTAGTCCCAGAAAAGGTACCAAACTGAGGATGAAAACCGTATGTGCCAAAAAATGGCGACTTACCCGTGGACTCCTGCCTACGGTTATTCAAAGCAAACTCTGCTAGGGACAAGAATGAGGACCAGTCCTCCTGATTCTCAGCCACAAAGCACCTCAAGTAGGTCTCCAGGTTTTGATTAGTACGCTCTGTCTGTCCATTCGACTGCAGGTGAAAAGCCGAAGAGAACGAAAGTTGAATGCCAAGCCGAGAGCAGAACGCCCTCCAAAACCTGGAGACAAACTGCGTGCCCCTATCAGAAACCACATCCGAAGGAATACCATGCAATTTCACGATACTATCAACAAAAATCTGTGCAAGAGTCTTGGCATTAGGCAGACTAGTTAACGATATAAAGTGAGCCATTTTACTAAAATGGTCAACTACCACCAAAATTACTGTTTTCCCGGAGGAACTCGGCAGATCCGTAATAAAGTCCATAGACAAGTGCGTCCAAGGACGAGACGGAATCGACAAAGGAAGAAGTGAACCAGCCGGTCGAGTATGAGCAACCTTTGACCGTGCATAGGTTTCACAAGCTGCCACGTAATCCTCAATGCTCTTACGTAACCCGGGCCACCAGAACCTCCGGGACACAAGGTCACAGGTGGACTTACCACCAGGATGTCCAGCAAGGACAGTATCGTGATGTTCCTTGAATACCTTGTATCGCAGTCCTTCAGGAACAAACAACCTCCCTGGGGGACAAGAACCAGGAGCCCCCTCCTGGGCTCCCAACACCTCCATCTCCAATTCGGGGTACAGAGTGGAGACCACCACCCCATCAGCCAAAATCAGAGCAGGATCCTCTGAATCACATCCCCCAGGAAAACTGCGAGACAACGCATCTGCCTTGACGTTTTTAACCCCCGGGCGAAAAGTAACCACAAAATTGAACCTGGTAAAAAACAGTGATCATCTGGCCTGTCTAGGGTTCAGACGCTTGGCAGATTGAAGGTAAGCCAAATTCTTATGATCCGTATATACTGTAACGGGGTGAGACGCCCCCTCCAACCAGTAACGCCATTCCTCAAAGGCCAACTTGATGGCCAGCAACTCTCTATCTCCCACATCATAATTCTTCTCGGCGACCGAGAGCTTCTTGGAAAAAAAAGCACACGGGACCCACTTGCCAGGAGATGAACCCTGTGACAGCACCGCTCCAACCCCCACTTCTGATGCATCAACCTCCACCACGAATGTCTTAGACACATCGGGCTGCACCAGAATGGGAGCAGACGCAAAACACTCCTTAATAGTCGAAAAGGCCTGCAATGCCTCACCCGACCAGACAGAGAAGTCGGCGCCCTTCTTAGTCATATCAGTCAGAGGTCTTACAATGGTAGAATAGTTCAAAATAAATTTTCTATAATAATTAGTAAACCCCAAAAACCGCATCAAAGCTTTCTGATTCTCTGGTCGGTCCCATTCCAGAACTGCCCGGACCTTTTCGGGGTCCATACGAAAACCAGTTTCAGAAAGCAGATATCCCAAAAACGGAAGCTCCTGCACAGAAAAAGCACAGTTTTTCGAATTTGGCATATTATTTATTCTCCCGAAGGATCGTCAAAACCTGTCTCACATGATCCTGATGGGTCTTCAGATCAGGAGAGTAAATTAAAATGTCATCCAAGTAAACTACCACGAACCTCCCCACCAAATGATGGAAAATGTCATTGACGAATCGCTGAAATACCGCTGGCGCGTTCGTCAACCCAAAAGGCATAACCAGATTCTCAAAATGACCCTCGTGCATATTGAAGGCCGTTTTCCACTCATCCCCTTCCTTGATTCTGATCAGATTGTAGGCCCCTCTCAAATCCAACTTGGAGAACACCTTGGCACCAACAATCTGATCAAAAAGGTCGGAGATCAAAGGAAGGTGATACGGATCCCGGACCGTAATGCGGTTCAATTCCTGGAAATCCAAACAAGGTCTCAGCGATCCATCCTTTTTCTTTACAAAGAATAAACCTACTGCCACCGGAGACTTAGATGGCCTAATATGACCTTTTGCCAAACTCTCGGCGATATACTTCCGCATGACCTCTCTTTCGGGTTGAGAAAGATTGTAAAGCCGAGACTTTGGCAACTTAGCCCCTGGGATGAGATTAACTGGACAATCGTAGTCACGATGAGGGGGCAATTCCTGAGCCCCACCCTCCGAAAAGACATCCGCAAGATCTGAAAGATACTGAGGTAGAGCCGTAGTGGACACACCAGAGATAGATGTGCCAAGACAATTATCCAAACAAAATTCACTCCAACCAATGATTTGTCTTGCTTGCCAATCTATAATTGGGTTATGTTTTGTCAACCACGGAAACCCTAAGACTATAGGAGTGGGCAAATCCTTCATGACAAAACAAGACATAATCTCAACATGTGAATCACCCACCCTTAACTGAATACCATGAGCAATATGAGTGAGACTCCTTTGAGAAAGAGGGGAAGAATCAATTGCAAAAACCGGAATCTCCCTTTCTAAAGTGCAAGTACTTAGACCCAGATTTTGAAGAAAAAGAAAGTCAATAAGGTTTACCCCAGCACCACAGTCAATGAATACTTCAACAACAAAAAATTCTTGAGTCTAGCGCCACCTTAGCTGGAAGGAGAAAACGAGTATTACAGGGAGCTTGCATACCTGCTTGCTCCACCATTCAATTCACGCTACCATGAGTCAGGACGTTTTTTTTTTTTTCTCTTTCTTATCATCTTGCGGTTTAACAAAAGGACAAGCAAAAACAAAATGACCACTTTTCCCACAGTAGTAACATAGTTTACGCAATTTCCTAAAGGCCCTACTACCAGAACGGAAAGATACCTGACCCAGCTGCATGGGTTCCTCCCCTACCCCAGAGTTACCTGTAACATCACCCTGGGAAGCAGTAGAGACGAAACTACTCACAGAAGGGATCCCTTGCGCGGAGGGAGCCTTACACCTCTCTCTAATACGTCTATCTAACCGTACTGCCAAAGACATAGCATTCTCCAAAGAATCTGGGTACTCATGAAAAGCAAGGGCATCTTTCAATCTCTCAGATAACCCCTGACAAAACTGACTACGTAACGCGGGGTCATTCCACTCTGACTCTGTAGCCCATCTCCTAAACTCAACGCAGTAAACCTTTGCAGTATGTTCACCCTGTAATAAATTACGCAATTTAGATTCCGCCATCGAGACCCGATCTGGGTCATCGTAAATTAATCCCAGGGCTTTGAAAAATTCTTCCACCGACCGGAGGGCCAGAGAACCAGGCGGCAGAGAAAAGGCCAAGGATTGCACGTCCCCTTTAAGCAGAGAAATGATTATCCCAACACTCTGACTTTCATCACCTGACGAAGATGGACGCAGCCGAAAATACAACTTGCATGACTCTTTAACCCCTTAAGGACACAGCCTTTTTACACCTTAGGACCAGGCGATTTTTTGAAAATCTGACCAGAGTCCCTTTAAGTGCTGATAACTTTAAAACGCTTTGACTTATCCA
Organism: Bufo bufo; assembly: GCF_905171765.1. NCBI lineage: Eukaryota > Metazoa > Chordata > Amphibia > Anura > Bufonidae > Bufo > Bufo bufo. Next base: position 66,184,707 of record NC_053397.1, on the reverse strand, counting down.
TGCCGTTCTGAGATTGTTTTTTCGTCACATATTGTACTTCATGACACTGGTAAAATGAAGTCAAAAAAATTATTTTTTTTGCACCAAAAAATACCTAATTTAACAAAAAATTTGGAAAAATTTGCAAATTTCAAAGTTTCAGTTTCTCTACTTCTGTAATACATAGTAATACCCCCAAAAATTGTGATGACTTTACATTCCCCATATGTCTACTTCATGTTAGAATTGATTTGGGAATGATATTTTATTTTTTGGGGATGTTATAAGGCTTAGAAGTTTAGAAGCAAATCTTGAAATTTTTCAGAAATTTACAAAAACTCAATTTTTAGGGACCCGTTCAGGTCTCAAGTCACTTTGCGAGGCTTACATTATAGAAACCACCCAAAAATGACCCCATCTAAGAAACTACACCCCTCAAGGTATTCAAAACTGATTTTGCATACGTTGTTAACCCTTTAGTTGTTGCACAAGAGTTATTGGCAAATGGGGAGGAAATTTGAGAATTTCATTTTTTTGTCTAATTTTTCATTTTAACCCATTTTTTCCACTAACAAATCAAGGGTTAACAGCCAAACAAGACTGTATCTTTATTGCCCTGACTCTGCCGTTTACAGAAACACCCAATATGTGGCCGTAAACTACTGTACGGCCACACAGCGGGGCGTAGAGTGAAAGGTGCGCCGTATGGTTTTTGGAGGGCTGATTTTTATGGACTGGTTTATTTACACCATGTCCCATTTGAAGCCCCCTGATGCACCCCTAGAGGAGAAACTCCCTAAAAGTGACCCCATCTAAGAAACTACACCCCTCAAGCTATTCAAAACTGATTTTACATACATCGTTAACCCTTTAGGTGTTGCACAGGAGTTATTGGCAAATGGCGATGAAATTTGAGAATTTCATTTTTTTGCCTAATTTTCCATTTTAACCCATTTTTTCCACTAACAAAGCAAGGGTTAACAGCCAAACAAGACTGTATCTTTATTGCCCTGACTCTGCTGTTTACAGAAACACCCCATATGTGGCCGTAAACTACTGTACGGGCACACAGCGGGGCGTAGAGTGAAAGGTGCGCCGTTTGGTTTTTGGAGGGCTGATTTTGCTGGACTGTTTTTTTGGCACCATGTCCCATTTGAAGCCCCCCTGATGCACCCCTGGAGTAGAAACTCCATAAAAGTGACCTCATCTAAGAAACTACACCCCTCAAGGTATTCAAAACTGATTTTACAAACTTTGTTAACCCTTTAGGTGTTGCACAAGATTTAATGGAAAATAGAGATACAATTTCAAAATTTCACTTTTTTGGCAGATTTTCCATTTTAATATTTTTTTTCCAGTTACAAAGCAAGGGTTAACAGCCAAACAAAACTCATTATTTATGGCCCTGATTCTGTAGTTTACAGAAACACCCCATATGTGGTCGTAAACTGCTGTACGGGCACACGGCAGGGCGCAGAAGGAAAGGAACGCCATACGGTTTTTGGAAGGCAGATTTTGCTGGACAGTTTTTTTTTACACCATGTCCCATTTGAAGCCCCCCTGATGCACCCCTAGAGTAGAAACTCCAAAAAAGTGACCCTATTTTAGAAACTACGGGATAGGGTGGCAGTTTTGTTGGTACTAGTTTAGGGTACATATGATTTTTGGTTGCTCTATATTACACTTTTTGTGCGGCAAGGTAACAAGAAATAGATTTTTTGGCACGTTTTTATTTTTTGTTATTGACAACATTCATCTGACAGGTTAGATCATGTGGTAATTTTATAGAGCAGGTTGTCACGGACGTGGCGATACCTAATATGTATACTATTTTTTTTATTTATGTAAGTTTTACACAATGATTTCATTTTTAAAACAAAAAAAATGTTTTAGTGTCTCCATAGTCTAAGAGCCATAGTTTTTTCAGTTTTTGGGCGATTATCTTAAGTAGGGTCTCATTTTTTGCGGGATGAAATGACGGTTTGATTGGCATCTATTTTGGGGTGCATATGACTTTTTGATTGCTTGCTATTACACTTTTTGTGACGTAAGATGACAAAAAATGGCTTTTTTTACACCGTTTTTTTTAAATTTTTTTACGGTGGTCATCTGAGGGGTTAGATCATGTGATATTTTTATAGAGCCGGTCGATACGGACGCGGCGATACCTAATATGTATACTTTTTTTTTTTATTTATGTAAGTTTTACACAATGATTTCATTTTTGAAACAAAAAAAATCATGTTTTAGTGTTTCCATAGTCTAAGAGCCATAGTTTTTTCAGTTTTTGGGCGATTATCTTGGGTAGGGTATGATTTTTGCGGGATGAGATGACGGTTTGATTGGTACTATTTTGGCGTACATGCGACTTTTTTGATCACTTTTATTACCTTTTTTGGGAAGTAAGGTGGGCAAAATTTCAATTTCATCATAGTTTTTTATTTTTTATTTTTATGGCGTTCACCGTTCGGGTAAAGTAACATAACCGTTTTATAGATCAGGTCGTTACGGACGCGGCGATACCAAACATGTGTAGGGAATTTTATTTTTTTCATTTTTAATCAGTGATAAATGTGTTTTTTGATTTTTACTTTTTTTTCACTTTTTTTAACTTTTTTTTCACTTTTTTTAACTTTTTTTTTGACCCAGACCCACTTGGTTCTTGAAGATCCAGTGGGTCTGATGTCTGTATAATACAGTACAGTACAATATATATTGTTCTGTACTGTATTTTACTTACACTGAACAGATCTATGCTTTCAGCACAGATCTGTTCAGCACCATGGACAGCAGGACGCCTGAGAGGCGTCCTGTTGCCATGGGAACCTTCCCCGTCTGCTCAGAACTGCGCAGACGGGGAAGGGTAAGCACAGGGCTGAGGGGGGCTCTCTGGGGGCTCTCTCCCTCTCCCATCGGGGGGCTGCAAAGGCACAGCAGCCCCCCGATGGGAGAGGGAGGGAGCTCCCTGCGCTGTTAACCTTTTCCATACAGCGGTCCGTACGGACCGCTGTATGGAAAGGGTTAACGGCTGACATCGCATCGCAGATGTCAGCCGTTTATACCAGGGTGCCAGCAATGTGCTGGCACCCTGGTATACCCACTAGAAACCAACGATTATACAAGGGGAGGCGGGCGGGGGATCGCGATCCCGCCTGCCGCACCGCCCGCCTCCCGCACCGCCCGCACTGCCCGCAACCCTCCCCCTGCACCTCCCACCGGGCTAAAATCACTCGGGGGGTGCAGGGGGAGGGATACAGATCTATTTTAGGAATACTAAAGTTTCTGATCCCCGCGGTCAGGGACCGCAGGGATCAGAAACTGCAGAAATCGCAGCAAACCGCAGGTCTGAATTGACCTGCGGTTTGCCGCGATCGCCGACATGGGGGGGTCACGGGACCCCCCCGCGCATTTAGCCTAGGTGCCTGCTCAATGATTTGAGCAGGCACCGGGTTCCGATCACTGCCGGCCGGGCGGCAGTGATCGGAACAACACATGACGTACCGGTACGTCATGTGTCCTTAAGTACCAGGACATCATGACGTACCGGTACGTCATGTGTCCTTAAGAGGTTAAAGCGGATAAAGTCATCCGCACTCCCTGCAAATCTCTCAGGAAAAGCGACTTTAGGCTCCCCACAAATTTGACCTGCACCTGATGCCAGAGCATTCTGACACCGTGTGACCGAACTACGCAGATCCGCAACCTGTAGAGATAATCCCTGCATGCGGTCAACTAGCGCATCAATTGACGCCATCACAAAACTGCTGAGTAATGGCAGTCAAAGTAAGGCGGGTTATAATGTCACGGCGGACAGGATATAAGATACACAGATAACTAAACAAACAAGTTTTCTAGGCGAGAAGCTGGGGATAAGGTCACCTCCTAGCAAATCCCTAACAGCTCTCCCTATTCTGCTTTGCCCACATTCAGACCCTAATGGTGGTAATACTGTGTCCTCGTGCCTGGGCTGAGAATACCCTAGAATCCCTGAGATGGTGAAAGGGGAAAAGGGGCAGCCTGCTCCCTCAGAACCAGGAGGGGGCAGACGACACTCAAACAGCCTAGACAGCAAACCAAAGAAATCAGAAACCAACTTATCTTATCTGAGCAGGAAAACCTAATCCTTCACTCCTTGCTTCCACAGCCTGACAGAAGCTATAACCCGCACGGAACACTGGGAGGTGAGTAATTTAAACCAACGACCCCACCCAGTGCACCTGAAGGGAGGCGGATCTAGCACGACTCCAAAACAAAACAAATGACTAGACACGGTGCTGCTAATCTGGCAGACCTCCGTACATAGTCTGAGCAGGGCATGACAGTTTCCCTAACCAAGGATTAAGCCAACAATAGGGCATACGGGCCTTGGGATAAAGACAGACAGGATTTCTGAGGAAAAGTGCAGCCTGATCTGTAAGTGTGTTAACCCTCTGAGTATCTTGCAAGAACATTGTGCCTGCCATTTGCATAAGCCTGCTTGTGACTGCTACTGACATATGGAACTGAACAAAAGACTGTAAATAGTTGATTGTTTCCAGTAAAAGGAAGTTTTGGTTCACTGCAACTTGTGTTCCTCCATTATTACTGCAACAAATCGGTGTGCCACCGTTACCGGCACTGGCATCACGAACTTTAAGGGATCTTGCCACAGGCACATTAAACCTACAACACCTAGGGCACCTCACCTACCACCTGACCTGGTCCCTATATACAGAGAGTGCCCCAGAGGATCCAAGTGCCAGCCTCTCCATCACTGCTGTACGCCTGCCCAGGGTCTTTCATAAACTGTGAGTAACCAAGAGCAACCCTCGTTTTGCCTATTAACCGTGAACTCACCATTGCAATACCCTGCAGGGCTGCGTACTGCACATCCTTCAGCAGCCAAGGGGATATTGAGACTGACGTATCACTTTTGGGTCTTGATGAATCTCCCCCAATGTTCGACCTTTTAAATAGGCCTCGAGACATAATTTACGGGTAATTGCGCCTCTTCAATGCAGATGGGTAAGATGCTCTATTACACAGGTTATATGCACACAAAACACAGATTACGCATAACATACAAGTCTAAGGGCTCATTCAGACGGCAGTATGCAGTCTGCAAAAAAACTGAATGCTATCTGTTTTTATGCGGATCCGCAAAAAAACGAATAGCATTCAGTATTTTTGCGGACCCATAGACTTCAATGGGGCCATGTCCTGATTTTCACGGACAAGTATAGGACATGTTTCATTTGTTTTGCGGAACCGTGGAATAGAAAAAAGCCCCATAGAAGTGAATGGGTCAGCATCTAATCCGCAAAAAAAATGGATCCGCATTATTGGGGATAGCATACGGCCGTCTGAATGAGCCCTAACAGTGTTTCTAAAAGCAGAAGTAAAACATTTTCACAATTGTACATACATGTTGCATGTTTTATCTTGTGGGGGATGTAACCCATGTTCCCATTTAACAAAATGAGTTCCATATGTGAGCTGAAAGATCCCTGCCAACATTATATCTCCATGTTTAGTATACACAGAAGTATCTCCTGTTGAATTAAGTGAACATTTTTTCCACAGCTTAGTTGTGTGGGAAGCAGGGAGCAAGATCAATACTACAGCTGTGATCTTTAGCAATGCTAATCTGAAAAGAAAAAATAAAATTTAATTATAAAATTTTATGAAATTTCTACAATATGAAACTTGTAGCCCTTGCTTCTTATATGTCAATATAGCAAATTCTGTAAATAAAACGTCATTGTAATGAAAAAGTAATATGTCTGACACAACCGACCTATTCTCCTCAAACCAACAGTGCTAAAAAGTAAAAATAAAAATATTACAAAAATATTGCTAAAACTCTTACAGAGATATTATCTCCTAGAAGCAATGATATACAAAACTCCAGAACAAAATCTGTATGCCGCAGTATAAAATTAGAAACATACAGGGGTACAGTAGTGTTACAGTAGGGTGCTGTATTAAAGTATATTTTATATCTAAAAAATTCACTTTTTCCACAAGAATAAATCTTGCTAAAAAATGCCAGCAGTACCCGACCTGCCTGACTGCTTCTTTATTAATCTTGCAGAGCACTCATACAGCATTTTGCCCTGCCTGTCTGTCCCTGAGTGATCGCAGCAGACAAGAGAGGAGGAGAACTGTGTGAAAAAGTCGGAGGGGCCAAACCAGATACATTAGTGCCATGTGTGTGTCAGCTGTGTATGCAGCAGAGCTGTATGTTGGTGTCCGTTTTGCATGTAGCCCCACTGTGTGTAATAATCTAACCGATAAATGTGATGTCACAGGCCTAGGAAAGGCTGCAGCACCCAATAGAATGCTGCAGTCTCTTCAAACAGTGATCGGCGGACTCCCACCAATCACATATTGATGGCCTATCCCGAGGATAAACCATCAATATGCAAGTTTTGGAAAACTCCTCTAAATAAAGTGCAAGAATCTATTCGGCTAAGGCTACTTTCACACTGCCGTTTCTGGGTCCGCCTGTGAGATCTGTTTCAAGGCTCTCACAAGCGGCCCCAAACGGATCCGTTTAGCCCCAATGCATTCTGAATGGATGTGGATCCATTCAGAATGCATCAGTTTGGCTCCGTTCCGCCTCCATTCCGCTCTGGAGGCGGACACCAAAACGCTGCTTGCGGAGCCAAGCGGATCCGTCCTGACTTACAATGGAAGTCAATGGGGACGGATCCGTATACATTGACATAATATTGGTGCAATTGTAAACGGATCAGTCCCCCATTGACTTTCAATGTAAAGTCAGGACGGATCCGTTTGACTTACACTTAGGGCTGTTTCACACGAGCGGATGCCGTGCGTGACATCCGCTCCGTGAATGACAGCCAAGACCTGATGCAGACTGCAGAAGCACGGAGCATTAACATGATTGATAATGCTCCGTGCCTCTCTGTGATCTCTTTACTACGAAATCACAGTGACAACTTTATCTCACTGTGATTTCGTAGTAAAGAGATCACAGAGAGGCACGGAGCATTATCAATCATATTAATGCTCCGTGCTTCTGCAGTCTGCATCGGGTCTTGGCTGTCATTCATGGAGCGGATGTCACGCACGGCATCCGCTCGTGTGAAACAGCCCTTAGACTTAGACTTTTTTTGACTAAGTGTATGCAGACGGATCTGTACTGAATGGATACCATCGTTTGCATTTATAGGTGCGGATCCGTCTGTGCAGACACCAGACGGATCCGCACCTAGCGCAGGTGTGAAAGTAGCCTAACATACAAGGCAAGGTTTAAAAGTAACTTTTCACTAATTATCACACCCCTCAACTTACTAGAAGTACAGCACATTCTCATAGTAATACTCTACTCTTAAATTTTAGCTAAGGCTAGGTTCACATATGCATTTGAAGCTCCATTTGGGGCCTCCTTTGCAGATTATTATTTTTTTATCCAGACAAAATGGTGTGCTATTTTATTCACTAAAATGTCAGGATCCCCTGACAGAAGCCCAGCGAACCCCATTATAGTCTGTGAAATTTGATGTAAATGGCACTTCCTTTACTTTTGTTCCTCTGCTCCTATAATGGAACAGAAAAACGAAAATAATCAATTGGGCATGTGAACGAAGCCATAGAATATTCCATAGTTAAGGCCTCAGGCGCAGGATACTCAGGCTGTAGGGGGCGTACTACAGAGTTATATGGTACTCAGTGTGACATATACAGTGTTATCCTCCCTGACATGCATTGGAGTATGCCATGATTTTTATTTCTGCTAGATTTGTATGAAGTCATTGGCACAGAAGCATCATGCACCTCCATGGGTTTTCCTTACTGCTTTATACGGTATAAATTAGGTCTAAAATAAAAGCTGAGTAAGGCCTCCTGCACACAAACGTATTTTTTTGCGGTCCGCAAAAACGGGTCCCGTTTTTCCGTGATCCGTGACCGTTTTTTCGTCCGTGGGTCATCCTTGATTTTTGGAGGATCCACGGACATGAAAAAAAAGTCGTTTTGGTGTCCGCCTGGCCGTGCGGAGCCAAACGGATCCATCCTGAATTACAATGCAAGTCAATGGGGACGGATCCGTTTGACGTTGACACAATATGGTGCCATTTCAAACGGATCCGTCCCCATTGACTTTCAATGTAAAGTCTGGAGTCCCATACCATCGGATCGGAGTTTTCTCCAATCCGATGGTATATTTTAACTTGAAGCGTCCCCATCACCATGGGAACGCCTCTATGTTAGAATATACTGTCGGATATGAGTTAGATCGTGAAACCTCATTTCCGACAGTATATTCTAACACAGAGGCGTTCCCATGGTGATGGGGACGCTTCTAGTTAGAATATACTACAAACTGTGTACATGACTGCCCCCTGCTGCCTAGCAGCATCCGATCTTTTACAGGGGGCTGTGATCAGCACAATTAACCCTTCAGGTGCCGCACCTGAAGGGGTTAATTGTGCTATCATATCCCCCTGTAAGAGATCAGGGCTGCCAGGCAGCAGGGGGCAGACCCCCCCCCTCCCCAGTTTGAATATCATTGGTGGCCTGTGCGGCCCCTCCCCCCCCCTTCCTCCCTCTATTGTAATAAATCGTTGGTGGCACAGTGTGCGCCCCCCCCCTTCCTCCCTCTATTGTAATAAATCGTTGGTGGCACAGTGTGCGCCCCCCCGCCCCCCCCCCCTCTATTGTAATAATTCGTTGGTGGCACAGTGTGCGCCCCCCATCGGCCCCCCCCCCTCCCTCTATAGCATTAACAACATTGGTGGCCAGTGTGCGGCCTCCCATCTCCCTCCCCCCCCCCCCCCCCCCCCCGATCATTGGTGGCAGCGGGTTACTAGCAATAGTACAATAGTAAAAGATTCATACTTACCTGGGATCTGCGATGTTCGTGTCCGGCCGGGAGCTCCTCCTACTGGTAAGTGACAGTTCATTTAGCAATGCGCCGCACAGACCTGAGGCTGTCACTTACCAGTAGGTGGAGCTCCCGGCCGGACACGAAGATCGCAGCAGCCGGTAAGTATGAATCTTCTACTATTGTACTATTGCTATGTAACCATGGCAACCAGGACTGTAGTAGCGTCCTGGTTGCCATGGTTACCGATCGGAGCCCCAGCGATTAAACTGGGACTCCGATCGGAACTCCGCTGCCACCAATGATGATGGGGGGGGGGGGGAGATGGGAGGCCGCACACTGGCCACCAATGTTGTTAATGCTATAGAGGGAGGGGGGGGCCGATGGGGGGCGCACACTGTGCCACCAACGAATTATTACAATAGAGGGAGGGAGGGGGGGGGGGCGCACACTGTGCCACCAACGAATAATTACAATAGAGGGGGGGGGGGGGCCGCACTGGCCATCAATGATATTCAAACTGGGGAGGGGGGGGGGGTCTGCCCCCTGCTGCCTGGCAGCCCTGATCTCTTACAGGGGGATATGATAGTAGAATTAACTCTTTCAGGTGCCGCACCTGAAGGGGTTAATTGTGCTGATCACGGCCCCCTGTAAGAGATCGGGTGCTGCCAGGCAGCAGGGGGCAGTCTTGTACACAGTTTGTAGTGTATTCTAACTAGAAGCGTCCCCATCACCATGGGAACGCTTCTGTGTTAGAATATACTGTCGGTTCTGAGTTTTCACGAAGTGAAAACTCAGCTTTGAAAAAGCTTTTATGCAGACGGATCTTCGGATCCGTCTGTATAAAAAGTAACCTACGGCCACGGATCACGGACACGGATGCCAATCTTGTGTGCATCCGTGTTCTTTCACGGACCCATTGACTTGAATGGGTCCGTGAACCGTTGGCCGTGAAAAAAATAGGACAGGTCATATTTTTTTCACGGCCATGAAACACGGATCACGGATGCGGCTGCAAAACGGTGCATTTTCCGTTTTTTCCACGGACCCATTGAAAGTCAATGGGTCCGCGAAAAAAAAACGGAAAACGGCACAACGGCCACGGGTGCACACAACGGTCGTGTGCAGGAGGCCTAAGTCTGTAAATGCAGTACCGTATTTATCGGCGTATAACACGCACTTTTTCCCCCTGAAAATAGGGGGCAAATGATGTATGCGTGTTATACGCCGATATAATGCCGATATAATGTTACAGGGGTGTGGAATTCCTATCGCCCGACGCCCGGGACATGCAGTTCCGGGCGCCGGGCAGGTAGTTTGTGCAGGCAGCTTAGCCCTGCGGGCAAGTAGCAGGGCTAGGGTTGCGCCGGGTTTTCCTCTAATACACAGCCCGGTGCAGCAAGTCCGGGCTGCTTACCGCAGTGTTATCAGCGCTCCTGTGCAGGCCGGAAGTCGGGCGCCGCGGGCCGGAAGTCAACTCCCAGCGGAGGCACAAGTTAGTCAGCGGCTGTAGTAGGAGCTCCTGACATGGTGGCAGCCTGTGCTGTGATAGATAGCCCAGCAGGTAGTGTGTGTGGTGACTGCTCTGGGTCAGCTATGCTCTGCTGTCAGGCTGCCGCTCTGCTTCTTCTCCCTGGCATTGAAGTGTCAATAGGAGTGCTGCCAGGTTCCAACTTCCAGCCACTCACCCTCCATGAATAGGGGGTGGACGGGGACTTCCCCATACTAACGTCTCCCTCTTGCCCCCATACAGTATAACATCACCCTGTGGCCCCCGCCCCCATACAATATAACGTCTCCCTGTGGCCCCCACCCCCATACAGTATAACATCTCCCTGTGGCCCCCGCCCCCATACAATATAACGTCTCCCTGTGGCCCCCACCCCAATACAGCATGACGTCTCCTTGTGGCCCCCGCCCCATACAGCATTATTTCTCCTTGTGGCCCCCGCCCCATACATGCTTCAAAGTTCTTTATTTGAGATTTTAATTTTTTTCCTGAAATTTCCCTCTTAAAATGAAGGTGCGTGTTATACGCCTGTGCGTGTTATACGCCGATAAATACGGTAATTGGTTTTGCATGTGCACTACACTATACTGTACTTGTTCACCACTCAATCATTTTTAGGAACCTGCTAGAATAAAGTTAGACTAAATGCCCACTGTGTCCGTGTGAAATGTGTAAAGGGGTGGGTCACGTTCTAATGTGATTTATCAAAGTGCCATATGTATGACTGTATATTGTCCCCCTGCTGACCTAACAGAGTCCCCCAGCTGCTCCCGTGTCAACAAAATCAACATTCTTACCTGTCACCCTCCATGTACATGGTCTGCAAAATGGCGATGAGCACTTCCTCTGGCTGCTCCTGGGTATCTTCTATTTTGCAAACTCACTGAACAGCAAATAGGTGCGCCCGGCACATGTGCAGATACAGGCAGCAGAAACCCCTGTATCTACACATGTGCCGCCTCATTTGCCAGGCAGCACCTGTGTAGTAAAGAAGGTACCCAGGGGCAGAGAGAGGAAAAAGTCTCTGCCTTCTTGCCGGCCATGGACATAGAAGGTGACAGATGAATAGATTTACTTCACGGACACAGGGGCAGCTCCATTAGGTCAGCAGGGGGACAATATATAGTCATGTATACTTGTATGGAGCATAAATGCAGTGTACATGGCATTTTGACAAATTAAATTAAAATTGGCCAAACCCAATAATGTTTATTGGTTTGAAAAGCTGCAGCTGTATATGTTAAATATGTGTGTGTGTGTGTGTGTGTGTGTGTATGTGTGTGTGTGTGTGTGTGTATGTGTATCTCACCGCAATATGTACATACACTGATGTCCAAAGGTAGCCTGAAATTGTTATCATCTTTTCAAACTAGCCATTTACAGTATATGAATAAATGCATGATATATCATCATGAAAAGTGAATACAAATGTTTGCAGTGGTATTACAAATAATATACAGTACAGAAATATTTCTATAAAATATAACCTTTTGGAGCATACATTTTTAAGTAAAAGAGAAAACATCTAATAATAAATGATATGTGTCATATGCAAAAAAAAAAACAACAATACATACACAGTGTATTAGTGTGTAAAGAACAGTAATACAAAATAACTTAGGTAGGTGGCAGGTCCTAGACAGTCATCCATGTCACCAAATTTCTATTCATTAAATAAATACAAACACAGCATCATTGCCATACATTACATATACATTGTGTGCTGCAAGTACTTACATGGCACAGAGAATTGTCTGCACAAAACACATGATGATTCTTAGGCAGTTGGAAGACATATAGAATATAAGCCACTGAGCAGACTTATAGTAAGAACATGCCTATACCTGTCTCTAACAAATCAAGAACTGATGTCGTAGTTCAGTTTGAATACCTGACTGTCTCACCATGAGGCGAGATCATCAGGCAGGCTTAGGTCTGTCCCATCATCCTAGTCGGAGTATGATGGTAAAGAAAACAGTGTGTAGATAACAGAGCCTTTTAAATACAGAACTTATTACCTCAGATTCTATGTAAAGAAAAGCTTTGGGAATTTTTCACCCACAGGGTGTTTCTTGGTATTCTCGGCAAGGTACACTATATATATATATATATATATATATATATATATATATATATATATTATCTATATATTTCATCACCTTATAATCATGCAGCAGGTGGAATTCTTCATCAAAACATGTTGATGTTAAAAGAAACAACTACAGCTTGCATTAAAGGGGTTTTCCGATTTATTTATATTGATGACCCATCTTCAGGATAGGTCATCAATAGTATTGAGTGAATTGAAGCATCCAAAGTGGAATTCGATCCGAAGTTTAGGAAAAACTTGATTCGCAAAGAATCTGAATTTCCTGGTGCTTTGTGGGAAAGAATCAATTTTTTTCCTAAAATGGCGGTGACATGTGTCACAAAGGGAAAGTAAGAAGTCCGGGAACAAGAGATCACCCATAATACAGTGCAGCCAGCAAATCAGCAGATCTTCATTTCCTGTGATGTCTGAAACCTATAAAAATCCTAATCTGTCCCGGTCTCAGACATTTTACAGTGAATTGAGCATAGGGAGAGATGTAGCAAGTGCTAGGGATAGTGTTTAACAAAGCTTTAATCATAGAATCTTGGATAGGGAGACTGCAGGGACAATGTAGGGAGATCATAGGGAGAGTTTTTATATAATAGGAAAAAATATTCCAGCTCACCTAACTGGTCTGCATGTAATCCCGGCTCCAGAGGCCCTAGGGAAGTGTTCCCGTGGCAGGCAGAAAATAGAAAAGGAAGGGTCCCGGAGACAAATAATATCCTCTTTCAGCTCTTCTTTATTGGTTATGGACATCAACAGACATGACCATCAGTTGCACGGCACAATTGACGCGTTTCGGGTAAGTACCCTTAGTCGTAACAAATTGCTAACTGTGGCCCCTCAATATAAAGGGGTTGAAAGCACTCCTCCTCAAATGGGGAGGAACCGGTTTCAAGCAACATCCGTTGCACCACACCTAGGCACACCTTTTTTGTTTCAGCTTGCATCAATCAGTTTATGATTAGTAGCACACTGTGCGAACCTTTCCCTGACATCTTAACCCCAGGTTGCCCTGTGATTATTTTCAACAGAAGTCGCACAGTGTGAATACTTCAATACATAGAAAACATAAATTATATGTAAAAAAAACACATTTGATACCAACATTAACATACTAAAACAAATATAAATACAATGGTCCTATGTGTTTGGGCAGGTTCATGTTAGCAGCCTGGTACTGACACTTTTATAGCAGACTTATCAAAAAATATATATAATGACAAAAATACATTGTTATATGTCAGTAGGGCTGCAATACCACTATTACCCAGTAAAACCGGACGTTTTGAATATAATTGCAAGATAGATCAGATCACAGATGGAATATAATAAGAAAATTTTTTCTACACTCCTGTGCAAATTCGTTGGAAATCTTTTCTTGCAACATCCAAAACAAACCAAGACAAGAAAATAACCGCATTATATAATGTTGGCATTATAGTGCCAGTGACGAACAGAGATGCAAAGTCCCTATAGTAATATGGACTCTCACATATACAATATTATTTTTGTGGTCATGTGTATCTCATTAATACCCCCAAAATGGCAATAAAGACATCAGAGATGTGTGTCCGCCCAAATGTGAATATGCCTAACATAAATGTTAATAGTGACACATATCAAAATTCTACTGCTTATGTAAGATATTTTATTGGTATATATAGATGAGATCTTTCTTGAGGTTGAGACCCCTTGGCACCCTAGTACCCAGTCTAAAAATCCAGTAAGCCTCACGTAACAGGATTTTCTTGCGATAATCTCCACCCCTTTGCGGAGCTAATACACGTTCAATGGCATACGCCTGAAAGAATGATACTTGGCGGGCATGAACGTGTATAAAGTGTTTAGCTATATTTGAAATATTAAGAATATTGGGGTTGGCGATATAGTTGAGATGTTCTAACACTCTATTTTTAAACTTACGGACGGTGCTACCCACATACATAAGATCACATTTGGTGCATCGGATTGCGTAGACAACACCTTCCGTATTGCAATTTATGTACACACGGATTGGGAATTTGTCTACATGGTCTGCACTGTCAAATGTTTTTGTGGGTAGGACATATTCGCAGGTCTTGCAACGGGCACTGCCGCATTTTGCAAATCCTTTATATATAAGCCAACTAGGCCTAGACTGTGTGCCACTGCCACTGGCAGTATAGAGAGACGGGGACAGCGAGCTGGACAGGGTGGGAGCCCTTCTAGAGACAATTCTACAACCTGATTTGAGTGCTTCATAAAGGATGGCATCGTCATACAAAATAGGTAGGCACTTCTTGATTGCGGAACTGATTATGCTAAACTCATTACTGTATGTTAGGGAAAGAGTGGGGACCCTGTCCAGATCGCCGTCCACCCGTGTCTCCACACTACCAGCAGAAGTCAGCACACTAGATTTACATTTGCGCTTCCCAAATAATATGTCTCTTCTATTTTTCTGGAGGGCTATCTCCCTTCCTCTATTGATCATCCACATTGGGTAATTCCTGTCCCTCAACCTTTTCTCAACTCTGTCAAATTCATCATCTAATCTCTCTGCTACACTACAATTCCTGACCGTACGGATAAATTCACCCACGGGAATTGCTCTGACGGTATGTACTGGATGGTGGCTTTTAGCATTGAGTATAGTATTGCCCGCCACCTCTTTTCTATAGGTCATGGTGTGCACTATTTCTCCAGCAATTCCGCAGAGTGTCAGATCTAGAAAATTAATATGGGTTTCGTGTGCCAAGCAAGTGAACCTCAAATTATAGTTGTTGTTGTTTAGGTATGCCTGGGGGTCTGGGACGGCAGATATACCGCCCGCCCATACCATGAGCAGGTCATCGATATACCTGCCGTACCAGACCAAACCAGGCATAAATGGGTTCTCCAGATTATAGATGTACTTCTCCTCCCAAAATGACATGGTCAAATTAGCTAGGGATGGAGAAAATCTGGCTCCCATTGAAACTCCGCGGATCTGGAGATAGTGGACACCATCAAATGCAAAATAGTTGTGGGTTAGCAGGTATGCTGTGATCTCACACACAAAGTCAATATGATTAGTGTTTAATCCAGTGTAGCGATGGAGATGATATTCCATCGCCATCAGAGCAATCCCGTGGGGAATGGACGGGTAGAGGGATACTACATCAGCTGTAATCCAATTGAAATTGGCTTCCCACCTGAAATCATACATAGCTCGCAAGACATCGCCCGTATCTTTCAAATATCCCGGTATACGTCTGACAAGAGGCTGGAGAAGGTGGTCCAGCCAACTCCCCAGACGCTCGGTAAGCGAGCCAATGCCGGCAACTATGGGACGGAGGGGGGGGGGGTGGACACCCTTGTGGACTTTAGGTAAGGCATGTATAATGGGTGTGACAGGCACATCCACGCACAGATATTTGTATTCTCCATCATCAAACATGCCATTATCTCTTCCTTTCATGATCAATGACAGGTAACTATGCATATATTCTTTTAATGGATCATTCGGTAGTTTACTGTACGTGGATGTGTCTGCCAACATATCCCGTAACTGCCCGCCATAAGTCTCCTTGTCCATGATGACCACCGCCCCCCCTTTGTCCGCCATTTTGATGACAATGGAGTCACATTTCTGTAAGTCCTGGAGTGCTTGGGCCTGAGAAGCACTGAGATTATTAGATTTATGCTGTCTATTACTTTCTATCTCTATGCTCCTAAGCTCCTTTTCCAGAACATCCTGGAAAACATCCATACCACCCGTACGGGATATAACAGGATAAAATTTGGTGTTTTTGGTATGGAATTTTCCAGGGGGTCTGGGAAGCTCCCTGACTCCCTGTTCCTCCTGAAGCCCCACCAAAGAGCACAA
Source organism: Bufo bufo (assembly GCF_905171765.1). Lineage (NCBI taxonomy): Eukaryota > Metazoa > Chordata > Amphibia > Anura > Bufonidae > Bufo > Bufo bufo. The sequence goes on along the minus strand of NC_053397.1, from coordinate 66,168,443 downwards.
GGCAACTTGTTCCCTGAATAATAAGTTCTTAAATTAATTCTCTTCAAAATCTGGTGTCTCACTTGGTGGGGTCTCAGAGGAAGATGGAATGTCATGAAAATGTCGTCTGACAGTAATATTACGTACAAATTTGTTGATGTCAAGTAGGGTAGAAAACATATCAAAGTGATTGGTAGGGGCGAAATTCAACCCAAGGGACAGTACACATCTCTGTTTGTCACTTAGCACAACGCCAGACAGATTTATAACACTTAACTTATTCATTTTTGTTTCATTTGTAGTCGAGTGGACCTTGGATGCCGCCGACTGGTGTCTCCGTCCACCCCTTGCTCTATGTTTTTTGAGGCAGATACAGCATCTCTTATATCTTTATCTGATTTAGTTTTTTTATAATAACATGCAGTGCTGTTAACCTCATCCTGTGAGCAGGGATGTGCGGAGACCTCAGAGCTAGACTCCAAATCACCAGCAACATGTGAAAATTCAGAACCCTCAGTGTCTGAAGAGAAGCTAACTCTAGGTGCCCGTTTAGATGAGCGTCTATTTTTGCGGTTTTTCAAAACTGATCTAGGTGTGGAGTAAGCATTATCTCGCCTCCCCCACTCATACACTTGGTCATGATTATAATCATATACATCGCGCAAATATTTTGAATGCTTATATTGCATGATGGTATCTTCCAATTGGGAAAGAGTTAGTTTCATGTCTTCGTCCATTTTTATAAGGTCCTGATGATTGCTGAATTTCTCAAGAGAGTCTCTCGTAGATTGTATGTCTCGCTGTAATGAGCAAAGCTTGTCATTTTCAAACTCAATGATCAATTTCATTAGTTCCATGGAGCAGTCCGTCAGTATACTATTCCATCTGCAGACAAAAACATCCGAAAAAACGGTGGTGGGAACTTTCTTAATTCTCAGGCCGCGTGGGATCATATTTTTTTCTTTATATTTGGTAAGAGTTATGCAGTCCCACCACACGCGGGTCTCTTGATTCAGTAAGCGCTCCAGATTGATCATACCACTTTTTATATCCGTGTCACTGGAGCTGCTTATATCTTCTCCTGAGAAAACAGAATCTGCCTTGGATTGTCGGTCCGGTCGAACACAAAAGGCCATATTAAAAGAAGGTATGTCCGTGTAGACTGAATGGAAGCCTGTAATCACTGATATTTTGTCAGAGCTAGAGGTGCATGACAATTCACGGGATACCAGAGGTGGAGCACGGAAACAACACTTTATGTAATAGGAAAAAATATTCCAGCTCACCTAACTGGTCTGCATGTAATCCCGGCTCCAGAGGCCCTAGGGAAGTGTTCCCGTGGCAGGCAGAAAATAGAAAAGGAAGGGTCCCGGAGACAAATAATATCCTCTTTCAGCTCTTCTTTATTGGTTATGGACATCAACAGACATGACCATCAGTTGCACGGCACAATTGACGCGTTTCGGGTAAGTACCCTTAGTCGTAACAAATTGCTAACTGTGGCCCCTCAATATAAAGGGGTTGAAAGCACTCCTCCTCAAATGGGGAGGAACCGGTTTCAAGCAACATCCGTTGCACCACACCTAGGCACACCTTTTTTGTTTCAGCTTGCATCAATCAGTTTATGATTAGTAGCACACTGTGCGAACCTTTCCCTGACATCTTAACCCCAGGTTGCCCTGTGATTATTTTCAACAGAAGTCGCACAGTGTGAATACTTCAATACATAGAAAACATAAATTATATGTAAAAAAACACATTTGATACCAACATTAACATACTAAAACAAATATAAATACAATGGTCCTATGTGTTCGGGCAGGTTCATGTTAGCAGCCTGGTACTGACACTTTTATAGCAGACTTATCAAAAAATATATATAATGACAAAAATACATTGTTATATGTCAGTAGGGCTGCAATACCACTATTACCCAGTAAAACCGGACGTTTTGAATATAATTGCAAGATAGATCAGATCACAGATGGAATATAATAAGAAAATTTTTCTACACTCCTGTGCAAATTCGTTGGAAATCTTTTCTTGCAACATCCAAAACAAACCAAGACAAGAAAATAACCGCATTATATAATGTTGGCATTATAGTGCCAGTGACGAACAGAGATGCAAAGTCCCTATAGTAATATGGACTCTCACATATACAATATTATTTTTGTGGTCATGTGTATCTCATTAATACCCCCAAAATGGCAATAAAGACATCAGAGATGTGTGTCCGCCCAAATGTGAATATGCCTAACATAAATGTTAATAGTGACACATATCAAAATTCTACTGCTTATGTAAGATATTTTATTGGTATATATAGATGAGATCTTTCTTGAGGTTGAGACCCCTTGGCACCCTAGTACCCAGTCTAAAAATCCAGTAAGCCTCACGTAACAGGATTTTCTTGCGATAATCTCCACCCCTTTGCGGAGCTAATACACGTTCAATGGCATACGCCTGAAAGAATGATACTTGGCGGGCATGAACGTGTATAACGTGCATCTCTGTTCGTCACTGGCACTATAATGCCAACATTATATAATGCGGTTATTTTCTTGTCTTGGTTTGTTTTGGATGTTGCAAGAAAAGATTTCCAACGAATTTGCACAGGAGTGTAGAAAAATTTTCTTATTATATTCCATCTGTGATCTGATCTATCTTGCAATTATATTCAAAACGTCCGGTTTTACTGGGTAATAGTGGTATTGCAGCCCTACTGACATATAACAATGTATTTTTGTCATTATATATATTTTTTGATAAGTCTGCTATAAAAGTGTCAGTACCAGGCTGCTAACATGAACCTGCCCGAACACATAGGACCATTGTATTTATATTTGTTTTAGTATGTTAATGCTGGTATCAAATGTGTTTTTTTACATATAATTTATGTTTTCTATGTATTGAAGTATTCACACTGTGCGACTTCTGTTGAAAATAATCACAGGGCAACCTGGGGTTAAGATGTCAGGGAAAGGTTCGCACAGTGTGCTACTAATCATAAACTGATTGATGCAAGCTGAAACAAAAAAGGTGTGCCTAGGTGTGGTGCAACGGATGTTGCTTGAAACCGGTTCCTCCCCATTTGAGGAGGAGTGCTTTCAACCCCTTTATATTGAGGGGCCACAGTTAGCAATTTGTTACGACTAAGGGTACTTACCCGAAACGCGTCAATTGTGCCGTGCAACTGATGGTCATGTCTGTTGATGTCCATAACCAATAAAGAAGAGCTGAAAGAGGATATTATTTGTCTCCGGGACCCTTCCTTTTCTATTTTCTGCCTGCCACGGGAACACTTCCCTAGGGCCTCTGGAGCCGGGATTACATGCAGACCAGTTAGGTGAGCTGGAATATTTTTTCCTATTACATAAAGTGTTGTTTCCGTGCTCCACCTCTGGTATCCCGTGAATTGTCATGCACCTCTAGCTCTGACAAAATATCAGTGATTACAGGCTTCCATTCAGTCTACACGGACATACCTTCTTTTAATATGGCCTTTTGTGTTCGACCGGACCGACAATCCAAGGCAGATTCTGTTTTCTCAGGAGAAGATATAAGCAGCTCCAGTGACACGGATATAAAAAGTGGTATGATCAATCTGGAGCGCTTACTGAATCAAGAGACCCGCGTGTGGTGGGACTGCATAACTCTTACCAAATATAAAGAAAAAAATATGATCCCACGCGGCCTGAGAATTAAGAAAGTTCCCACCACCGTTTTTTCGGATGTTTTTGTCTGCAGATGGAATAGTATACTGACGGACTGCTCCATGGAACTAATGAAATTGATCATTGAGTTTGAAAATGACAAGCTTTGCTCATTACAGCGAGACATACAATCTACGAGAGACTCTCTTGAGAAATTCAGCAATCATCAGGACCTTATAAAAATGGACGAAGACATGAAACTAACTCTTTCCCAATTGGAAGATACCATCATGCAATATAAGCATTCAAAATATTTGCGCGATGTATATGATTATAATCATGACCAAGTGTATGAGTGGGGGAGGCGAGATAATGCTTACTCCACACCTAGATCAGTTTTGAAAAACCGCAAAAATAGACGCTCATCTAAACGGGCACCTAGAGTTAGCTTCTCTTCAGACACTGAGGGTTCTGAATTTTCACATGTTGCTGGTGATTTGGAGTCTAGCTCTGAGGTCTCCGCACATCCCTGCTCACAGGATGAGGTTAACAGCACTGCATGTTATTATAAAAAAACTAAATCAGATAAAGATATAAGAGATGCTGTATCTGCCTCAAAAAACATAGAGCAAGGGGTGGACGGAGACACCAGTCGGCGGCATCCAAGGTCCACTCGACTACAAATGAAACAAAAATGAATGAGTTAAGTGTTATAAATCTGTCTGGCGTTGTGCTAAGTGACGAACAGAGATGTGTACTGTCCCTTGGGTTGAATTTCGCCCCTACCAATCACTTTGATATGTTTTCTACCCTACTTGACATCAACAAATTTGTACGTAATATTACTGTCAGACGACATTTTCATGACATTCCATCTTCCTCTGAGACCCCACCAAGTGAGACACCAGATTTTGAAGAGAATTAATTTAAGAACTTATTATTCAGGGAACAAGTTGCCTTGTGCTCTTTGGTGGGGCTTCAGGAGGAACAGGGAGTCAGGGAGCTTCCCAGACCCCCTGGAAAATTCCATACCAAAAACACCAAATTTTATCCTGTTATATCCCGTACGGGTGGTATGGATGTTTTCCAGGATGTTCTGGAAAAGGAGCTTAGGAGCATAGAGATAGAAAGTAATAGACAGCATAAATCTAATAATCTCAGTGCTTCTCAGGCCCAAGCACTCCAGGACTTACAGAAATGTGACTCCATTGTCATCAAAATGGCGGACAAAGGGGGGGCGGTGGTCATCATGGACAAGGAGACTTATGGCGGGCAGTTACGGGATATGTTGGCAGACACATCCACGTACAGTAAACTACCGAATGATCCATTAAAAGAATATATGCATAGTTACCTGTCATTGATCATGAAAGGAAGAGATAATGGCATGTTTGATGATGGAGAATACAAATATCTGTGCGTGGATGTGCCTGTCACACCCATTATACATGCCTTACCTAAAGTCCACAAGGGTGTCCACCCCCCCCCCCCCCCCCGTCCCATAGTTGCCGGCATTGGCTCGCTTACCGAGCGTCTGGGGAGTTGGCTGGACCACCTTCTCCAGCCTCTTGTCAGACGTATACCGGGATATTTGAAAGATACGGGCGATGTCTTGCGAGCTATGTATGATTTCAGGTGGGAAGCCAATTTCAATTGGATTACAGCTGATGTAGTATCCCTCTACCCGTCCATTCCCCACGGGATTGCTCTGATGGCGATGGAATATCATCTCCATCGCTACACTGGATTAAACACTAATCATATTGACTTTGTGTGTGAGATCACAGCATACCTGCTAACCCACAACTATTTTGCATTTGATGGTGTCCACTATCTCCAGATCCGCAGAGTTTCAATGGGAGCCAGATTTTCTCCATCCCTAGCTAATTTGACCATGTCATTTTGGGAGGAGAAGTACATCTATAATCTGGAGAACCCATTTATGCCTGGTTTGGTCTGGTACGGCAGGTATATCGATGACCTGCTCATGGTATGGGCGGGCGGTATATCTGCCGTCCCAGACCCCCAGGCATACCTAAACAACAACAACTATAATTTGAGGTTCACTTGCTTGGCACACGAAACCCATATTAATTTTCTAGATCTGACACTCTGCGGAATTGCTGGAGAAATAGTGCACACCATGACCTATAGAAAAGAGGTGGCGGGCAATACTATACTCAATGCTAAAAGCCACCATCCAGTACATACCGTCAGAGCAATTCCCGTGGGTGAATTTATCCGTACGGTCAGGAATTGTAGTGTAGCAGAGAGATTAGATGATGAATTTGACAGAGTTGAGAAAAGGTTGAGGGACAGGAATTACCCAATGTGGATGATCAATAGAGGAAGGGAGATAGCCCTCCAGAAAAATAGAAGAGACATATTATTTGGGAAGCGCAAATGTAAATCTAGTGTGCTGACTTCTGCTGGTAGTGTGGAGACACGGGTGGACGGCGATCTGGACAGGGTCCCCACTCTTTCCCTAACATACAGTAATGAGTTTAGCATAATCAGTTCCGCAATCAAGAAGTGCCTACCTATTTTGTATGACGATGCCATCCTTTATGAAGCACTCAAATCAGGTTGTAGAATTGTCTCTAGAAGGGCTCCCACCCTGTCCAGCTCGCTGTCCCCGTCTCTCTATACTGCCAGTGGCAGTGGCACACAGTCTAGGCCTAGTTGGCTTATATATAAAGGATTTGCAAAATGCGGCAGTGCCCGTTGCAAGACCTGCGAATATGTCCTACCCACAAAAACATTTGACAGTGCAGACCATGTAGACAAATTCCCAATCCGTGTGTACATAAATTGCAATACGGAAGGCGTTGTCTACGCAATCCGATGCACCAAATGTGATCTTATGTATGTGGGTAGCACCGTCCGTAAGTTTAAAAATAGAGTGTTAGAACATCTCAACTATATATCGCCAACCCCAATATTCTTAATATTTCAAATATAGCTAAACACTTTATACACGTTCATGCCCGCCAAGTATCATTCTTTCAGGCGTATGCCATTGAACGTGTATTAGCTCCGCAAAGGGGTGGAGATTATCGCAAGAAAATCCTGTTACGTGAGGCTTACTGGATTTTTAGACTGGGTACTAGGGTGCCAAGGGGTCTCAACCTCAAGAAAGAACTCATCTATATATACCAATAAAATATCTTACATAAGCAGTAGAATTTTGATATGTGTCACTATTAACATTTATGTTAGGCATATTCACATTTGGGCGGACACACATCTCTGATGTCTTTATTGCCATTTTGGGGGTATTAATGAGATACACATGACCACAAAAATAATATTGTATATGTGAGAGTCCATATTACTATAGGGACTTTGCATCTCTGTTCGTCACTGGCACTATAATGCCAACATTATATAATGCGGTTATTTTCTTGTCTTGGTTTGTTTTGGATGTTGCAAGAAAAGATTTCCAACGAATTTGCACAGGAGTGTAGAAAAATTTTCTTATTATATTCCATCTGTGATCTGATCTATCTTGCAATTATATTCAAAACGTCCGGTTTTACTGGGTAATAGTGGTATTGCAGCCCTACTGACATATAACAATGTATTTTTGTCATTATATATATTTTTTGATAAGTCTGCTATAAAAGTGTCAGTACCAGGCTGCTAACATGAACCTGCCCAAACACATAGGACCATTGTATTTATATTTGTTTTAGTATGTTAATGTTGGTATCAAATGTGTTTTTTTACATATAATTTATGTTTTCTATGTATTGAAGTATTCACACTGTGCGACTTCTGTTGAAAATAATCACAGGGCAACCTGGGGTTAAGATGTCAGGGAAAGGTTCGCACAGTGTGCTACTAATCATAAACTGATTGATGCAAGCTGAAACAAAAAAGGTGTGCCTAGGTGTGGTGCAACGGATGTTGCTTGAAACCGGTTCCTCCCCATTTGAGGAGGAGTGCTTTCAACCCCTTTATATTGAGGGGCCACAGTTAGCAATTTGTTACGACTAAGGGTACTTACCCGAAACGCGTCAATTGTGCCGTGCAACTGATGGTCATGTCTGTTGATGTCCATAACCAATAAAGAAGAGCTGAAAGAGGATATTATTTGTCTCCGGGACCCTTCCTTTTCTATTTTCGGAGAGTTTTTATACACTGTAGGGAGAGCATAGGGAGACTGCAGGGACAGTGCAGGCTGTGTAATCAGAAGCTGAAGGGATCTATAGGAAACAGCTCAGTTTGTTCAATTACATAGCTCTAGGCAGGTATTGATGCAGAGTCCAATTTGTTTAATAGATAAGCAATTCTATTACTCTTTGCTTCTCAAATTGGGGTGAATAAGCTGTATAATGTAACTGTTATTGTGGTGCCCCCTTGTTAAATAGATAAGAAGATCTAATTTGCCTTGATTCTCAAATTGAGGTGAATAAGTAGTGTAATTTAATTGCTATTGGGGTGCCCACCTTGTTTAATAGATATAAAGATTAGAGCTGAGCGAATCAAAGCTGACGAAGTGGAATTCGATCCGAATTTCAGTAAAAATTCAATTTGCACCGAAGCTGAATTTCCTCGCACTATGTGGTAACGACTCGCATTTTTTCCTAAAATAAAATGGCTACTGCTTGTGTGATGACATGGAGAAAGGAACTCTGGCAAAGCGGGATCACCCATAATGCCATGCATGCATGCACCCAACCAGCAGTCAGCCAGGCCTATGAGGTCACAGCCCTATAAATAGTGTCAGCCATCTTAGATTCTGCCATTTTCCAGTGTACTTAGTGCAGGGATAGACGTCAGCAGGCGCTAGGGACAGTGTTAGAAAAAACTTAATTGTGCTGAAAAAGCGATGTGAAAGATTATTCAAGGTGTAGGGAAAAGATAGGGAGGAATCATTCCACAGCTTTTATATAGAACAGGGTTCAGTAGGGGAGGTTACAGCCTGGGTAATAGGAACAATCCTAGTACACCTTGCTGCATTGACTGGGTATACAAATTGCCATTGTACAGCTCTGTAATTCCAGCAAACCGTTCTTATTAGGGTGCAAGTGCTGTTTGATACATCCATTTACAGGGTTTATTACAAGGAAATATTTCTATGCCTTATTTGCCCTTGTGCAGTGCAGTTATGTGTTCTAAAGCATTTTTTGGCTTGTATTAGTGGGAAAAAGGGCTTATTATCTGTTGTGTGGTGAAGTGCTAAAATTACAGCCCTTTTTGTCGTGTATTAGTGGCAAAAGTAAAATATATTTGCTGGTCAGCGGTGCAGTTATCTATTCTAAAGCCATTTTTGCCATTTATTAGTGGCAAAACAAAAATATATTTTCCGTTCAGCGGTGTAGTTATATGTTTTAAAACCTTTTGTGGTGTGTATTAGTGGAAAAAGAAAAAATATATTTGCCGATCAGCGGTGCAGTTATCTGTTCTAAAGCCGTTTTTGCCCTGTATATATTTTCCGTTCAGCAGTGCAGTTATATGTTTAAAAGCCTTTTGTGGCGTGTATTAGGGGGAAAAAGAAAAAATATATTTGCCGGTCAGAGGTGCAGTTATATGTTTTAAAGCCATTTTTGCCGTGTATTAGTGGCAAAACTAAAATATAATTGCCGTTCAGAGGTGCAGTTATATGTTCTAAAGCTTTTTATGGTGTAAATTAGTAGAAAGAAGAAATAATATATTTGCCGGTCAGAGGTGCAGTTATATATTCTAAAGCCATTTTTGTCGTGTATTAGTGGCAAAACAAAAATATATTTGCCGTTCAGCGGTGCAGTTATCTGTTCTAAAGCCATTTTTGCCCTGTATTAGTGGCAAAACAAAAATATATTTGCCGTTCAGCGGTGCAATTATATGTTCTAAAGCCATTTTTGCCTTGTATCAGTGGCAAACCAAAATTATAATTGCCATTCAGTGGTGCAGTTATATGTTCTAAAGCCTTTTGTGGCATGTATTAGAGGAAAAAAGGAATAATATATTTGCCATTCAGCGGTGCAGTTATCTGTTCTAAAGCCATTTCTGCCGTGTATTAGTGTCGAAACAAAAATATATTTGCCGTTCAGCAGTGCAGTTATATGTTGTAAAGCCATTTTTGCCTTGTATTAGTGGCAAACCAAAAATATAATTGCCGTTCAGTGTTGCAGTTATATGTTCTAAACTCTTTTGTGGCGTGTATTAGAGGAAAAAAGAAATAATATATTTGCCGTTCAGAGGTTCAGTTATATGTTCTAAAGCCATTTTTGCAGTGTATTAGCGGAAAAAGAAAAAATATATTTGCCGTTCAGCAGTGCAGTTATCTGTTCTAAAGCCATTTTTGCCATGTATTAGTAGCAAAAGAAAAATATATTTGCCTTTCAGCGGTGCAGTTATATGTTCTAAAGCCTTTTGTGATGTGTATTAGCGGAAAAAGAAAATATATATTTGCCGGTCAGCAGTGCAGTTATATGTTTTAACACCTTTTGTGGCGTGTATTAGTGGAAAAATATATTTGCCGATCAGCAGTGCAGTTATATCTTCTAAAGCCATTTTTGCCCTGTATTAGTGGCAAAACAAAAATATATTTCCCGTTCAGCGGTGCGGTTATATGTTTTAAAGCCTTTTGTGTCGTGTATTAGTGGAAAAAGAAAAATGTATTTGCCAGTCAGCGGTGCAGTTATATGTAGGGTTGAGCGAACCCAAATTGTAAAGTTCGGGTTCGTACCAAACTTTAGGATTTTTGGACCACGGACCCGAACCCGAACATTTCAGTAAACGTTCGGATTCCATGTTCAGCGATTTCTTGGCGCTTTTTGAAAGTCTGCAGAGCAGCCAATCAACAAGCGTTTAACTGTGTGACCTTAGAAACCATCACAGCCATGCCTACTAATGGCATGGCTGTGATTGGCCAGTGCAGCATGTGACCCAACCTCTATATAAGCTGGAGTCACGTAGCGCTGCACGTCACTCTGCTGTGCTTAGTGTAGGGAGAAGATGCTGCTGCAGTGAGGGAGAGAATAGGACAGAATCTGTGATCAGAACTCCATTTGAACTCAGCGATCTACATAGATTTAGTTGTGTGGGTGCAGTGCACAATCTTTTTACCCTGCCCTCAGCCCAGTGACAGAAAAAAATAACTTTTATCTGTCTGTTAGTTAGGTAGGCGGTGGCCATTTTATGCAAGCTCAGTGCACCAGCACTGCATCTGAGCATTTGTGACCTTCAAATCCAAGCTTGATTTACTGCACTAATAATCTGGTTTTAAAAAAACACCCTTTTTTGGCAATATACATCTGGTGCATTTGCAGGATTAGTCAGTGTGCAATTTAAGCTAGAATTACAGCCATAATTTTCTGGGTTTTACAAACACCCTTTTTTGGCAAAATACACTATTTTACAGCCCTTGATGCATCTGCACATGTGAAATTCAAGCGTTATATACAGCTTTTTCATATTCTGTTAGTAAAAGAACACACTTTTTTGGCAATATCCAACATCTGGTTCCTTTGCAGGATTAGTCAGTGTGCAATTTAAAGGGACACTGACAGGCCCAAAAAGCATATTTAGGTATATATATGACAGTACAGGTCTTATAAAGTGTATTAGAATCATCTAAGTATCCCCCCTGTCCACCTTATAAATACAGTAAAATGAAGTTTTATAACCTGCTTGAATCGTGTTCAATCTGCCCAAGGGGCGGCGTTTCATCTCAACTTGCGCCCAGCCAGCCTCGCCCCAACTGCCGTTTGAAGCGCCGCCCAGCTCATCAATATTCACTTCGCTGGGCGGCGCACTAATCCGCACTAATCATATCGCGCCTACGCACTAATTAACCCCTTTTGAGATGTAACAGAGCAGTGCTCTGAAGCGTTGCTATGAACTGTGCCCGGCGCATGCGTCTAAAGCAGAGGCTGCATCGGCCTCTGAGATGCAGACTGTAAGCAGGCGCGATGTGATCCCGGCCAGTGAGGGTGCCAGGCGCATGCGCGGATCTTGCGCCGGGGACACTAGTAGCCTCCCAGCAAAGTGAATATTGATGAGCTGGGCGGCGCTTCAAACGGCAGTTGGGGCGAGGCTGGCTGGGCGCAAGTGGAGATGAAACGCCGCCCCTTGGGCAGAATGAAGACGATTCAAGCAGGTTATAAAACTTCATTTTACTGTATTTATAAGGTGGACAGGGGGGATACTTAGATGATTCTAATACACTTTATAAGACCTGTACTGTCATATATATATACCTAAATATGCTTTTTGGGCCTGTCAGTGTCCCTTTAAGCTAGAAATACAGCCATAATTTTCTGGGTTTTTAAAAACACCCTTTTTTGGCAAAATACACAATTTTACAGCCCTTGCTGCATCAGCAAGTGTGAAATTCAAACGTTATATACAGCTTTCATATTCTGTTAGTAAAAAAAAAAAAAACTTTTTGGGCAATATACAACATCTGGTAATAATTACTGCCTGAAGAACGTATTTAAAAGAAAATAATAAATTATTTATTAGTCTTAGGTTAAAACGGGAATAATCTGTATATCACTTTCCGTTACTATCAGGCTCCAGACTCAGGTGATGTGGTATAGGAATTGATTGTATCCACCACCCAACCTAAAGTCTGGACTAGATCCCTATGCCAGCTAGCACATTGGTGCCAGTAATTACTGGGAAGGGAGTCAGGATACGGTTCTTATATTTGAACCAGGCACAGGTGCGTAGTTTGAGCAGTCCTACCTAGCATGAATTATAGAGCAGCTCTGAGTGAGTAATAAGCTGGGTGCCAAGGCAGACCAGCATAAAGCATCCACCCAGTATAATATGAATTGTGGACGCTCACTCAGCTGCCTACAACAGCCTACCCAATCATGCAGTATCACACTGGGTCTCGGTATCAGACCGCATTCACACTGGCAAGTCAGCTGTTGCGCTGCTTGACAATCAATCTACACCCTGCCTGAAGAACCGTGTCCTAATTCAAGATCAACGGCTCACAACATCTGGTGCCTATGCAGGATTAGTCAGTGTGCAATTTAAGCTAGTGATACAGCCATAATTTTCTGGGTTTTTAAAAACACCCTTTTTGTGCAAAATACACTATTTTTCAGCCCTAACTGCATCTGCACATGTGAAATTCAATTGTTATATACAGCTTTCATATTCTGTTATTAAAAAAACCAACCTTTTTTTGCAAAATACTTAATATTGCAGCCCTTAATTGCATACTTAATATTGCTGCATCTGTGATTGTTAAAAACAAGTTTTAAAAAATTAAATAATTTTCTGGCTTTGAAAAAACAAAATTTTTTGGTAATATCCAACATCTGGTGCCTTTGCAGGATTAGGCTACTTTCACACTAGCGTTCGGGGTTCCGCTTGTGAGCTCCGTTTGAAGGGTCTCACAGGCTGCCCCGAACGGATCCGTAGAGCCCCAATGCATTCTGAGTGGATGCGGATCCGCTCAGAATGCATCAGGATGGCTCCGCTTGGCCTCCGTTCCGCTCAGCAGGCGGACATCCGAACACAGCTTGCAGCGTTCGGGTGTCCGCCTGGCCGTGCGGAGCCAAACGGATCCGTCCAGACTTACAATGTAAGTCAATGGGGACGGATCCGTTTGAAGTTGACACAATATGGTGCAATTTCAAACCGATCCATCCCCCATTGACTTTCAATGTAAAGTCTGGACGGATCCGTCTGACTAACTTTCACACTTAGAATTTTTTCTGAACTATAATGCAGACAGATCCGTTCTGAACGGATCCCAACGTCTGTGCAGACACCAGACGGATCCGCTCTGAAGGCAAGTGTGAAAGTAGCCTTAGTCAGTTTGCAATTTAAGCTAGAAATACAGCCATAATTTTCAGTATTTTTAAAAACACCCTTTTTTTGCAAAATACACAATTTTACAGCACTTGCAGCATCAGCACGTGTGAAATAAAAAAAAAAAATTTAATTTTGAAGTCTTTGCAGCATATGTCATTGTGAGATACACACTGTAGATACTGTGGTTCTATTCAGATAATTGAAAAACAACCATTTTGGGCAAAAAACTTTAATTGCGGCCTAGTCTGGATCAGGACGTTTGAGATACACCCTTTAGATACTGTGGTTCTATTCAGTTATTTGAAAAACAACCATTTTGGGCCAAAAACTTAATTTTGCAGCCTTTGCTGCATATGTCATTGTGAGATACACACTTTAGATACTGTGGTTATATTCAGTTATTTGAAAAACAGCAATTTTGGTCAAAAAAATTAAATTGAGGCCTAGTCTGGATCTGTACGTGTGAGATACACACTTTTGATACTGTGGTTATATTCTTCTATTAATAAAACACCCATTTTGGGCAAAATACACAATTTTACAGCCCTTGCTGCATCAGCACGTGTGAAATTCAAGGGTTCTATACTGCTGTCATATTCAGTTATTAAACAAACACTCATTTTGGGCAAAAAACTTTGATTGCGGCCTAGTCTGTATCTGTACATGTGAGATACACACTTTAGATACTGTGGTTCTATTCAGTTATTTGAAAAACAACCATTTTGGGCAAAAAACTTAAATTGCGGCCTAGTCTGGATCTGTACGTGTGATACAACCTTTACATACTGTCGTTCTATTCTGCTATTAATTAATTAGGGCAAGATCCTAAATTTAAGAAATATGAGGAGAGCGTCAAATAAGGGACGTGGCCCAGGTCGTGGTGCTGCTGGTGGAGCTCCTGTTGCAGGGAGAGGACGTGGTCGATCTGTGCCAGCTACACGCACAAGTGAAACCCCTTCCTCAGGTGCGAGTAGGCGACAGAATCTGCAGCAGTATTTGGTCGGGCCAAATGCGGCTCTGCGAATGGTGAGGCCAGAACAAGTACAGGCGATAGTAGATTGGGTTGCTGACAGTGCCTCCAGTTCTTTCACATTGTATCCCACCCAGTCTCCTGCTGAAAGTTCAGAGTGGGCACCTGCAGCCGATGTCCATCAGTCTTTCACCTCACCCCCTTGCAAATCAGCCAAGCAGTCTGAGCCCCAAGTCATGCAGCAGTCTCTTCTGCTTTTTGATGACTCTGTTAGCAGGGTTTCCCAGGGCCATCCACCTAGCCCTGCCCCAGAAGTGGAAGAGATTGAGTGCACCGATGCCCAACCACTTATGTTTCAAGATGAGTACATGGGAGGACTATCGCAGCACGTCTCGGATGATGACGAAACACAGGTGCCAACTGCTAGTGCTTTCTAAAGTGTGCAGACTGACAAGGAGGGCAGGTGTGAAGACTGGGTGGAAGATGATGTGGAGGACGATGAGGTCCTCGACCCCCCCATGGAATCAAGGTCATGCGAGTGACCTATGTAGTTCAGAGGAAGAGGCGGTGGTCGCACAGAGACACCAGCACAGCAGAAGAGCGAGCAGGGTGCAAAAGCGGAGCAGCCATACCCTAGACAGTACGCCTGCTACTGCCCACCGCAGCAAGGGACCTAGCACACCAAAGCCAGCTCCAAGGAGTTCCCTGTCGTGGCAGTTCTTCAGACAATGTGCTCACGACAAGACACGAGTGGTTTGCACGCTGTGCAATCAGAGCCTGAATCGAGGCATAAACGTTCTCAACCTGAGCATAGCCTGCATGACTAGGCATTTAAGTGCAAAGCACGAGCTGCAGTGGAGTAGACACCTCAAAAACCAAGAAAGGTCTCTGGCTCCTCCTGCTTCCTCTTCTGCTGCAGTCTCGGCCTCTTCTTCCACCTCTGGAGTGACAGTGCCACCTGCCACTCTGCAAACAGAGGATCTGCCAGCAACAACACCACCTGGATCACCAAGCATCTCCACAATGTCCCACGGAAACATTCAGCTCTCCTTCTCCCAAACACTGGAGCAGAAGAGAAAGTACCCCTCTGGCCCTGAATGCCAGCATTTCTAAATTACTGGCCTTTGAAATGCTGTCATTCCGTCTGGTGGAGACGGAGAGTTTTAAAGGCCTTATGGCGGTGGCTGTCCCACAGTACGTCGTGCCCAGCCGCCACTACTTTTACAGGCGAGCCATCCCTTCCCTGCACAACCAAGTGGGGGACAAAATCAGGTGTGCACTGCACAACGCCATCTGTGGCAAGCTGCACCTCACTACGGATACGTGGACCAGTAAGCACGGTCAGGGACGTTATATCTCCATAACAGCACACTGAGGCGCATAGCAGTTTGGCGCATGTCCTTCCACCACCAAGGATTGCAGGGCACTTCAGTTTGCCTCCTGTTGCTTCCGCCTCCTACTCCGCTTCCTCATCCTCTACCGGCTCCTCATCCGGTCAGCGTTAAACCTTCACCACCAACTTCAGCACAGCCAGGGGTAAACGACTGCAGGCAGTTTTACAACGTATCTGTTTGGGGGACAAACCCCACATCACGCAGGAGCTGTGGACAGGCCTTGAACAACAGAACGATGAGTGGTTGGTGCCAGTGAGCCTCAAGCCCGGCCTGGTAGTGTGCGATAATGGGTGAAATCTCGTAGCAGCTGTGGGACTAGCCGGTCTGACGCACATCCCTTGCCTGGCGCATGTGCTGAATTTGGTGGTGCAGAGATTCGTTAAAAATTACCCCGATATGTCAGAGCTGCTACATAAAGTGTGGGTCGTCTGTGCGCTGGTTTGGCGTTCTCATCCTGCTGTTGCTCGCCTGTCAGCGCTGTAACGTAACTTCGGCCATCCCGCTCACCGCCTCATATGCAACGTGCCCACAAGCTGGAACTCCACCTTGCACATGCTGGCCAGACTGTGCGAGCAGCAGTAGGCGATAGTGGAGTTTCAGCAGCAGCACGCATGGGTGAGTCGCTCTGCGGAACAGCACCACTTCACCACCAATGAATGGGCCTCCATGCGAAACCTGTGTTCCTTGTTGCGCTGTTTCGAGTACTCCACCAACATGGCCAGTGCCGATAACACCGTTCTTAGCGTTACTATCCCACTTCTATGCCTCCTTGAAAAAAACGCTGCTGGCGATGATGGAAGAGGATGTGGCACAGGAGGAGGAAGAGGGATCATTTCGTAGGGTTTCCGGACAGTCATTCACAAATGGCTCCGAGGGTGGGTTCCTGCACCCACAAACGCCAGGTACACAATTGTCCAGCCAGGGCTCAGTTCTGGGGGATGATGAGGAGGAGGAGATGGAGGAGGAGGAACCTTGTTCACAGCAGTGTGGCACCCAGACCAGCTCATGGCTATCACTGGTGCGTGGCTGGGGGGATACAGAGGACACAGATGATACACCTCCCACAGAGGACAGATTTTCGTTGCCTCTGGGCAGCCTGGCACACATGAGCGATTACATGCTGCAGTGTCTCTGCAACGACCACCGAGTTGCCCACATTCTACTTTGTGCTGATCACTGGGTGGCCACGCTGTTGGATCCCCATTACAAGGACAACGTACCGTCCTTAATTCCCTCACTGGAGCGTGATCGTAAGATGCGCGAGTACAAGCACACGCTGGTAGATGCACTGCTGGTGGCACAGTGGTAGCACAAGGCGAAGGCAGAGGAGGAGGAAGAGGTCGCGAACGCAGCTGGGGCACCGCCAGCACCTCAGAAGGCAGGGTTAGCATGGCCGAAATGTGGAAAAGCTTTGTCAGCACGCCACAACAACCAGCACCACCAGCTGATATGGAACATCTTAGCAGGAGGCAGCATTTCACCAACATGGTCGAAAAGTATGTGTGCACACGCCTACATGTACTGAATGACGGGTCTGCCCCCTTCAACTTCTGGGTCTCCAAATTGGGCACATGGCCTGAGCTTGCCCTTTACGCCTTGGAGGTGCTTGCCTGCCCTGCAGCCAGTGTATTATCTGAACAGGTGTTTTGCATGGCAGGGGGCGTTATCACAGACAAGCGCAGCCGCCTGTCCACAGCCAATGTGGACAAGCTCACGTTCATTAAAATGAACCAGGCATGGATCCCACAGGACTTGTCCGTACCTTGTGCAGAATGTATACCGGCCTTAACCAGCCATTGTTATACTACAGTGCAATTGCTCATTCTTGTATTTTGGATATTTCACACTCTTTTGGAGTGTACCCTAATAAAAAAATAAAAAATTAAAACCAAAAACCAGTGTTGGCTAACTCGTCCTCCTCCACCGCTGCTTCCACCTACACTACTACATCCACCGCCTCCTCAAACTCCTACTACATATGGACCTCCACCTCATAAATCAATTTTTCTTTTATTTGTATGTATTTTATTTTATGTAATTTCACAAATTTGTCTGTTACATTTTCGGGTGAAATTCACAAATTTTTGGGTGTGATATACCACTGCTCTACCTAGTAGGTTAAAAAAAATGTACAAATTTGTCTGTTACATTTTCATTTGAAATTCACCCATTTTTGGGTGTGATATGCCACTGCTATACCTAGTAGACAGTAAAATAAATTCACTAATTTGTCTGTTACATTTTCTGGTGAGATTCACCTATTTTTGGGTGTGATATACTACGGCTATACCTAGTAGACAGATAAAAAAAATTCACTAATTTGTCTGTTACATTTTCGGGTGAAATTCAGCAATTTTTGGGTGTGATATACTACTGCTCTACCTAGTAGACATTAAAATAAATTCACTAATTTGTCTGTTACATTTTCAGGTGAAATTCACCAATTTTTCGGTGTGATATACCACTGCTATACCTAGTAGACAGGTTAAAAAAATCACTAATTTGTCTTTTAAATTTTCGGGTGAAATTCACCAGTTTTTGGGTGTGATATACCACTGCTCTACCTAGTAGACATTAAAATAAATTCACTAATTTGTCTGTTACATTTTCAGGTGAAATTCACCAATTTTTGGGTGTGATATACTGCTCTACCTAGTAGGTAAAAAAAATGTACAAATTTGTCTGTTACATTTTTGTGTGAAATTCACACATTTTTGGGTGTGATATACCACTGCTATACCTAGTAGACAGTTAAATAAATTCACTAATTTGTCTGTTACATTTTCTGGTGAGACTCACCAATTTTTGGGTGTGATATACCACTGCTATACCTAGTAGACAGGTTTAAAAATTTCACAAATTTGTCTGTTACATTTTCGTGTGAAATTCACCCATTTTTGAGTGTGATATACCACTGCTATTCCTAGTAGACATTAAAATAAATTCACTAATTTGTCTGTTACATTTTCGGGTGAAATTCACCAATTTTTGGGTGTGATATACCACTGCTCTACCTAGTAGACAGGTTAAAAAAATTCACTAATTTGTCTGCTACATTTTCAGGTGAAATTCACCAATTTTTGGGTGTGATATACCACTGTTCTACCTAGTAGACAGGTTAAAAAAAATTCACTAATTTGTCTGTTACATTTTCGGGTTAAATTCACAAATTTTTGGGTGTGATATATCACTGCTATTCCTAGTAGACATTTAAATAAATTCACTAATTTGTCTGTTAAATTTTAGGGTGAAATTCAGCAATTTTTGGGTGTGATATACCACTGCTATACCTAGTAAACAGGTTAAAAAAATTCACTAATTTGTCTGTTACATTTTCAGGTGAAATCCACCAATTTTTAGGTGTAATATACCACTGCTATACCTAGTAGACAGTTAAATAAATTCACTAATTTGTCTGTTACATTTTTCGTGTGAAATTCACCCATTTTTGAGTGTGATATACCACTGCTATTCCTATGAAACACAGAGAGAGAATGCACCAAACAGATATGCTACTGACTATACTGGG
Organism: Bufo bufo; assembly: GCF_905171765.1. Lineage (NCBI taxonomy): Eukaryota > Metazoa > Chordata > Amphibia > Anura > Bufonidae > Bufo > Bufo bufo. Next base: position 66,149,150 of record NC_053397.1, on the reverse strand, counting down.
AAGTCATAAATGCAGGTATTAAAAGCTGAGACTTTCGCCAATATATTCCAGTCAGGAAAATATCGGAGCCCATCATGCACCACGTCACGGTCACTCAGCATGGCAGAGGGTCCTAACCACTGCTCTAACTATGGTGTGAACAAGGTCAGAGGGTGATGTAATCCAGCTCACAGCCAAGCTTCCACACAACCGCCCAGCAAGAATACTGGTGCAATGTGAACAAAGCCATACTGTGAGCCACACCCATATGAGACCATGTGATGGAGGTTAACAGGTGCAAAAGAGTGTTAGAATGCCAGGTGAGGCACACACACTACATATCAAACAAGACAGAAACACAGAAATATAGTGGCAATTCTGGAGGAGCTGCTCAGCCCCTAACACTGTGGCGTGTCTTTCATTGGGGGAGCAGCCCCACCGCATGTGGACCGCAGTAATCGACTATCCCCAGCATAATATGCATACAATGGAGGATGTCGGCGCAGTCCACATGCACCACAAGAGCAAACTACACAGAATGTAGCAAATAATCATATGAAACACAGAGAGAATGCACCAAACAGATATGCTACTGACTATACTGGGAAGTCATAAATGCAGGTATTAAAAGCTGCATATATTCCAGTCAGGAAAATAAAGTACCCTCTGCCATGCTGAGTGACCGTGACGTGGTGCATGATGGGCTCCGATATTTTCCTGACTGGAATATATTGGCGAAAGTCTCAGCTTTTAATACCTGCATTTATGACTTCCCAGTATAGTCAGTAGCATATCTGTGAGCTGAATTACATCACCCTCAGACCTTGTTCACACCATAGTTAGAGCAGTGGTTAGGACCCTCTGCCATGCTGAGTGACCGTGACGTGGTGCATGATGGGCTCCGATATTTTCCTGACTGGAATATATTGGCGAAAGTCTCAGCTTTTAATACCTGCATTTATGACTTCCCAGGATAGACATCCTCCATTGTATGCATATTATGCTGGGGATAGTCGATTACTGCGGTCCACATGCGGTGGGGCTGCCCCCCCAATGAAAGACACGCCACAGTGTTAGGGGCTGAGCAGCTCCTCCAGAATTGCCACTATATTTCTGTGTTTCTGTCACTGCTATTCCTAGTAGACATTAAAATAAATTCACTAATTTGTCTGTTACATTTTCAGGTGAAATTCACCAATTTTTGGGTGTAATATACTACTGCTCTACCTAGTAGACAGGTTCAAAAAAATCACTCATTTGTCTGTTACATTTTCGTGTGAAAATCACCCATTTTTGGGTGTGATATACCACTGCTATACCTAGTAGACAGTTAAATAAATTCACTAATTTGTCTGTTCCATTTTCGGGTGAAAATCACCAATTTTTGGCTGTGATATACCACTGCTATACCTAGTAGACAGGTAAAAAAATTCACTAATTTGTCTGTTACATTTTTGGGTGAGGTTCACCAATTTTTTGGGTGTGATATACCACTGCTATACCTTATAGACAGGTATAAAAATTTGTTAATTTGTCTGTTACATTTTCAGGTGAAATTCACCAAATTTTGGTTGTGATATACCACTGCTATTCATAGTAGATAGGTAAAAAAAAATCACAAATTTGTCTGTTACATTTTCGGGTGAAATTAACCAATTTTTGGCTGTGATATACCCCTCCTCTACCTAGTTGACAGCTTAATAAATTTCACTAATTTTTCTTTTACAATTTTGGGTGACATTAAACAATTTTTGGCTGTGATAGACCCTTGCTCTACCTAGTAGACAGGTTAATAAATTTCACAAATTTTTCTGTTACATTCTTTGGTTCACATTTTACAATTTTTGACGTGAATAAACCCCTGCTCTGCATAGGTGACAGGACAGAAATTTTTAAAAATAATCTGTTCCATTGGTGGGTGACATTAACCCATTTCTGGCGATAGAAAACCCCTACTCTGCATAGGTGACAGGGACTTAAATTTCTAAAATTCGTCTTTAATTGTCCCTTTCCTTCGATCCTTCTGCTTTAATAACTTTTCCCATATTTCCGCTCGATCAAAATAAAATTTCATCCATTTATCTCCCTTGGATGTGGTCTCTCTTTCTCACGCTCCCTCTCTGGCGTGGAACCCTGATTCGCCGATAACCTTGATCAACATGGTAGGCTCAAAAACATCGAAAGTTGATAGAGAAGATATCCAAATGGATACTGGACGTCACGAGGGCACTACTTTTGGACACATCTGTGTGTGCATTCAATCCACAAACGTTATATACAGTATTCCAGCAGAGAATTATTTGTATTTGGGACACATTTAACTACTTTTGGGCACATCTGTCTGTGCGTTCAAGCCACAAACGTTATATACAGTATTTCAGTAGAGAATTAATTTTATTTGGGACAAATTTAACTAGTTTTAGGCACATCTGTGTGTGCATTTAGGCCGCAACCGTATATACAGTATTCCAGCAGACCTACTTTTGGGCACATCTGTGTGTGCGTTCAATCCACAAAGTTTTTTACCGTATTCCAGCAAAGAATAAATTTTATTTGGGACAAATTTACCTCGTTTTAGGCACATCTGTGTGTGTGCGTTCAATCCACAAACGTTATATTCAGTATTCCAGCAGAGAATTATTTGTATTTGGGACACATTTAACTACTCTTCCCCTGTGTTATGCACTGCTGGCCAATCCCCTGTCGAAGGCGCAGGGCCGGATGCCCCTTTCCCTCCAACTGGGCCTTCGCATGCACCATCCGCAACTACATCCACTTCCCTGTCCCAGCGCAGCATCCAATTGTCCTTACCACAGGCATTTGAACGCAAGTGGAAATACCCAGCCACCCACCCACTGTTCATAGCACTAAATGTGCAACTTTCAAAATTACTGGTCCATGAAATGTTGCCATATAGGCTTGTGGAGACTGAGGCCTTCCGCAGCCTGATGTCGGCGGCCATCTCTTGGTACGCAGTCCCCAGCCGCCACTATTTTTCACGCTGTGCCGTGCCCGCCTTACACCAACATGTGTCCCAGAACATCACCCGTGCCCTGACCAAAGCAGTTACTGGGATGGTGCACTTGACCACGGACACATGGACAAGTGCTGATGGCCAGGGATGCTACATTTCCCTGACCGCACACTGGGTGAATGTTGTGGAGGCCGGGAGTGAGTGCTACCCTGGGATGGCACAGGTGCTACCCACGCTCTGGATTGCGGGCCCTATGTCCATCAGGGTCTCCACCAGCAGCTATGTTACTGGCTCCAAACCCCACTTCTCCTCCTCCTCTTCCGCCGCTACCTCCAGCACTTCTACCTCCAGAAGTCAGCCATCAGTCGGTAGCTGGAAGCAGTGTAGCACTGCTGTGGGGAAACGTCAACAGGCCTTGCTGAAGCTGATCTGCCTAGGGGACAAACAGCACATTGCTGCAGAGCTGTGGTGGGGTATAAGTGACCAGACCGAGCTGTAGATGTCGCCACTCAACCTACAACCAGGCATGATTGTGTCGGACAATGGCCGTAACTTGGTGGCGGCTTTAGAGCTCGGCAACCTGATGCACATGTCATGTGGTTTATTAAAACATATTTCCAAATTTGAATGAGCTACTAGTAAAGGAGCGCCACGTGGGTACCTATTTCCGCAAGTCGTCCACAGCTTCAGCCGCTCTGTCAATGCTGTGTAAGGCTCAGCCCCTAGAATAACTGTTCTTTGCACAGATATCTACAATATGGTGCTACATAGACTGTAATGACTTATTTCAGCCACTAGAGGCCACTGTGGCTCTGATAATGAGGAAGCTGAACTGTTTCTGAGATGCACAAGAGGTAGGAGGAGCCAGAAGTTCCTGGGATTGGAGTCCTGGCTAGAGGTGGGAGTGCCCTGAGAGCTGTGAGAGGATGGCTGCCATGTTAGGAGCCAAGTAAAGGCTAGTGATGGGACATGGAGCCTGACTGATGGAGTCCTGAGAAGCTGGCTGTGCTGGAGACAGGCCAAGATAGACTCTGAACTGAAGAGTGGGACCGTGTGTCAAAGATCACTACAAGACGGATCCTTTCTGCCAGAGCTGAAGAAGATCTTCATCTGCTGTAACCAGAGAGAGAAAGACAGACAAGCAAGCGACCGGACCTGGAGCCAGACTGCATCTTATGAGATCAAGGAGAATATGCAGAACTGTGAGTGGCACCGGTGCTTATCTGTGATAGGTTATAGAGTCAGGGACTTAGTCAGTGCGCTGCAGAAGCGTCCCCTGGGTAGCAGGGCTAGATAGAAGTATATTAGCTGAGTGTAGCCTGGACTCTTATGTGTATACTGTGGAACGCATTGATTCTAACTCGTGTTCATGTAATCTGTGTAAACCTGTTTATACCGTTAATCCGATTTTCCGGCAGTTACATCTGGTTCTTTAATAAAGCCGATTTTTGCTTCAGTCCCCTTGTCCGCTGTACTGTACTTGAATCCTGCTTTGCGGTCTCTCCCTCCTCTGACCGCTACAAGTGGCGCTGCGAGCAGGGTACAGTCACAGAGATGGAGGCGGCTGAAGGCAATATGCATAATGCTAATGTGAGCACCTCAGGCAATGGTGGAACCCCTGCAAGGGCCCTCTCTATGGGCACGTTGTTTAACTTGCTACCCAAATTTGATGGCCAAATATGTCACTGTCGGACTGGGTGATAAGGTTACGGAGCGCTGCTAGGATTTACAATGTTGGCCCAGAACTCCAGGTGGAAATTGCGTTGGCCGCCTTAGAGGGTGAGGCCCGGAAGACTGTTTTCCTACAACCAGAAGCCACCCATAGAACGTTGGAAGAGATTGTGCAATTTCTAGAAGAAATATACGGTGAGACAACTAGTGCACCTCTGGGCAACGTTCTTTTACAGGATTCAGCGAGAAGAGGAAGGGGTCTCACAATATGAGATGGCGTTACAGGGAATATTGGCCGAGATACAGAAAAAAGAGGCAGATGGAGTAACCGGCCTGGGAATCGTAGACCGGATACCATGGGAACAATTCATTCTGGGACTCTACAGCACTCCCCTGAGACAGGCCCTGCGGGAACGAGTCAGGGTGGACCCTGCCCTAACCTTTCAGAAAATATTGGCAGAGGCTGTGGCACGGAGTAAAGACGAAAGTTATGTATCCGGAGTGATACGGACCCAGACTGTCACACGCCTCAGGGTTACAAAGAGCGAAGAGGTCCTAGTCAGAGTGGTACAAGACTTACAGAGCGCTCTGAGTGCTATGCACGAAAAGTTGACGCACCTGGAAAATCGGATGGAGTCATGTTATCTCCCTAAGGCGGCCTGTCCGGCCCAACAACAAGCCTATCAGGCGACTCTGCAGGTTCCTACACCAGAACGTCCTCACCTTAAGTTGCCTCCCCACCAAGTTCTAGGGGCACCTCCCGCACGCAGGCGGAGAGAGGGGGCCGTCGAAGGGTACAGTGTTGGCGGTGTGGAAATATAGGACATTTCACCAGAGAGTGTTGGAGTAAGCCGCCTGGACACCCAGAACCTCTGGATTATTGGGAGCAAGCCACTCCACACAAACCTACCCAGACAGCATTTCAACAGTGGATCCGATTTTGTGGGACCCGGAAGAGAGTCCCAGCACACCAATCTGTGGCAATTCCGCGAGAGAAACGTCCCAGAGGTGATTTGAGTGAGTGTTGGGAGGTACAGCCATACAAAGTGAGCAAGGGAGTGTATCCCAATGGTCCGGCTTACAAAGTGCAGGTTGAAAAGGAAGAGTTTGCCTCACGGACTCTACATAGGAATATGCCACAGCCATACCGGTCCGAAGAACCCAGGTTAACAGCTACCAGTGGAGAAAGTCAGGTCCTAGCAGATAGTCAAGACCTCCGGAGAACCAGTAGGTCTACTGCAGGGGTTTCACCAAACAGGTACGCTGCTGATGATTTCATTTGGTCTGCCTGTAGGTATTGTGGACAATGTTGTACTGCCGTTTAAATGTTTCATTAACCCCTTTTGTTTTTCATGGACTATATAGCGAGGCCGAGGACGGCCACCTTTAAAGTGGGGGGGCATGTAAGAGTCAGCCCCTAGAATAACTGTTCTTTGCACAGATATCTACAATATGGTGCTACATAGACTGTAATTACTTATTTCAGCCACTAGAGGCCACTGTGGCTCTGAGAATGAGGAAGCTGAACTGTTTCTGAGATTCACAAGAGGTAGGAGGAGCCAGAAGTTCCCGGGGCTGCGAGAGGATGGCTGCCATGTTAGGAGCCAAGTAAAGGCTAGTGATGGGACATGGAGCCTGACTGATGGAGTCCTGAGAAGCTGGCTGTGCTGGAGACAGGCCAAGATAGACTCTGAACTGAAGTGCTGCAGCTGTGACCCAGAGAAAGAGACTGCACAGTGTGTTACAGAAGAGTGGGACCGTGTGTCAGAGATCACTACAAGACCGATCCTTCCTGCCAGAGCTGAAGAAGATCTGCATCTGCTGTAACCAGAGAGAGAAAGACAGACAAGCAAGCGACCGGACCTGGAGCCAGAATGCATCTTATGAGATCAAGGAGAATATGCAGAACTGTGAGTGGCACCGGTGCTTATCTGTGATAGGTTATAGAGTCAGAGACTTAGTCAGTGCGCTGCAGAAGCGTCCCCTGGGTAGGAGGGCTAGATAGGAATATATTAGCTGAGTGTAGCCTGGACTCTTATGTGTATACTGTGGAACGCATTGATTCTAACTCATGTTCATGTAATCTGTGTAAACCCGTTTATACCGTTAATCAGATTTTCCAGCAGTTACATCTGGTTCTTTAATAAAGCCGGTTTTTGCTTCAGTCCCCTTGTCCGCTGTACTGTACTTGAATCCTGCTTTGCGGTCTCTCCCTCCTCTGACCGCTACAGCTGCAGCAGCGCTTGGGGCTTCCAGCTCACCGACTGTTGTGCGACCTGAGCACGCGCTGGAACTCTACGTTCTGCATGTTGTCCAGGCTTTGGGAGCAGCAGAGGGCACTTGTGGAATACCAGCTGCAACATGGTCGTCGCCTTTCAAGTCAACTTTCACTATGCACAAGCAAGGAGTGGGCAGACCTCTGTTAGGTTTTAAGAAACTTTGATGAATTCACACAGATGATTAGTGGCGATAACGCTATAATCAGCGTAAGCATCCCACTTCTGTGTCTACTCAAACGATCGCTGCTCACAATTAAGGACGATGCTCTGAATGTGGTAGATGTGGAAATGGGGGAGGACTTTAGTGTGGGCGATAGCCAGACCACCCACATTTCGTCTTCTCAGCGCGAATGGACATGAAGAGGAGGAGCTGGAGACAGTTGCCTCTGGTACAGAGGGTACTACCAACGGAACTTTAATTCCATCGGTTCAACGTGGAAGGGCACGGGGATGAGGAGGAGGAGATGGAGAGTCATCCTGACATCGACATAGATGTCTTGCCTGTTGGTACTCTGGCACACATGGCTGACTTCATGTTAGGCTGCCTTTCCCGTGACCCTTACGTTATACGCATTTTAGATAACACGGATTACTGGGTGTTCACCCGTCTCGACCCCCACTACAAAGAGAACGTCTCATCTCTCATTCCTGTGGTGGAGAGGGCAAGTAAAATGGTGCAATACCAGAAGGTCCTTGTTGAGAAATTGCTCCAAACATTTCCATCTGACAAACCTGGCGGCTGAGTCTGTACTTCCATAGGAAAACGAGGAAGTCAGACAACGGGAACACACTCCAGTTCCAACAAAGGCAGGGCAACACTCTCCAAGGCATGGGACACTTTCATGACACCCCGCCAGCAACTGTACCCTGAAGCGCGGCCTAATGTCCCAAGAAGGGAAAAGTTTTGGAAGATGGTGAAGGAATACATAGCAGACCTTGTCGTATCAGCGTCCTTAATGATCCCTCGGTGCCTTACAACTACTAGGTGTCCAAGCTGGACACGTGGCACGAACTTGCGCTCTATGCCTTGGAGGTGCTGGCCTGCCCTGCCGCCAGAGTATTGTCTGAGCGTGTATTTAGTGCTGCTGGTGGCATTATAACAGATAAGCGTATCCGCTTGTCCACTGACAATGCTGACAGGTTGACTCAGATAAAAATGAACAAGGCCTGGATTGCCCCTGACTTCTCCATTCAGAGGAAAGCTGAGCTAATGAGGAACAAAAACGGAATTTAAATGTATGCTTTATAATGTACTCAATCCACAAGATTCAGATGCACCCTTTTCACCTCAAAAAAAGGGTATATGTTTGTCCTCCTCCTCTTCTTCCAAACAGTATATATGCCCTCACTACAATGTTTTATAGGGTCTGCTCACCTGTAGACCCTCACTTCTAATGTTTTATACGGTCTGCTCACCTGTAGGCCCTTACTACAATGTTTTATAGGGTCCGCTCATGTTCAGGCCCTCACCTCCAATGTTTTATAAGGTCTGCTCACCGGTAGGCCCTCACCTCTAATGTTTTATACAGTCTGCTCACCTGTAGGCCCTCACTACAATGTTTTATAAGGTCCGCTCACATTCAGGCCCTCACCACCAATATTTTATACGGTCTGCTCACCTGTAGGCCCTCACCTCTAATGTTTTAGATGGTCTTCTCACCTGTAGGGCCCTCACTACAATGTTTTATATGGTCCGCTCACCTTCAGGCCCTCACCTCCAATGTTTTATACGGTCTGCTCACCGGTAGGCCCTCACCTCCAATGTTTTATATGGTCTGCTCACCTGTAGGTCCTCACTACAATGTTTTATAGGGTTCGCTCACCTCCAATGTTTTATATGGTCTGCCCACCTGTAGGCCCTCACCTGTAATGTTTTATGCGGTCTGCTCACCTGAAGGCTCTCACATATAATGTTTTAGAGCAACAGCTGAACAGCAGGCCCTCACATAGGACATTAGAATGTCAGCTCAGCAGCAGGCACTTGCCCCTAATTTTTTATAGGGTCACCAGCATGCCCTTGTTCCGAATGTTTTGGAAGGTCACCAGCAGGCCATCAAGGATAATTTTTCAAGGGTGTGTATGATGCCCTCCTTTATGTCTAAGAAAGGGTGTATTGGAGTGCCGGTTCCTTGAATATTTTTATCCCTTTCACTTAGTGCATAGGCTTTAGAAGTGTAGCAGTGTACCTGAACAATTGTAGCACCATGTGAATGAGGCCCTCCTTTATGTGATATACAGGCTGTATCGGAGTGCTTCCTACTTGCAATTTTTGGCAGCACTTACACTGTATATACAATTGAATATACAGGAAAGAATGTTTCCTAAAATTTTTTCCTCTAAAACGTTTTTTTTTTTGGGGGGGAGGCGGGGTTTTGGGCGTTTTTTTGTTGGTCTGTAAAAGTGGCATACAACATGGTTCCCTGCAGTGACATTGGAGTCCAAGATGCATCCAGACATGGTCCCCCTGCTGTTCCTGATCGATTTCAGAGGTGTTTTCATCACTTTCAGACCTTTTCCTATGAAACAGGCACCCTCCCCTCATCCAAGCAGGCGGTGCCTGGTTGTCTCCCATTGACATCCATTATACTCGGGTGCTCGGTCGAGCGCACAAATATCGCTATGTGTTCGGACCAAGTACCCGAACACTTTGGTGCTCGCTCATCACTAGTGGTGACTATAGTAAAAAGGTACTAAGTAGAGAAGTAAAAAGGTACTAAGTAGAGAAGCTTTTTGGATGTTCCAATTAGGTAGCTGATTTCCAATTGGTCTTAACTAGAGTTGAGCGAACACCTAGATGTTCGGGGAGTTCGGCCGAACGTTAAAAAAAAGTTCGGGTTCGGGACTCGAACTTGGACCCGAAACCGAACCCCATTGAAGTCAATGGGGACCCGAACTTCACTTTATTATTTTCCGTTATAACATGGTTATAACGGAAAATAATAGTATTAGCTTTTTCAGATCTGAGTTTTCACGATCGTGAAAACTCAGATCCGACAGTATATTCTAACACAGAGGCGTTCCCATGGTGATGGGGACGCTTCAAGTTAGAATATACTAAGAACTGTGTACATAACTGCCCCCTGCTGCCTGGCAGCACTCGATCTCCTACAGGGGGCTGTGATCCGCACAATTAACCCCAGGGGTTAATTGTGCGGATCTCAGCCCCCTGTAAGAGATCGGATGCTGCCAGGCAGCAGGGGCCAGACCCCCCTCCCTCCCCAGTATTAAAATCATTGGTGGCCAGTGCGGCCCCCCCACCCCACCTACTAAAATCATTGGTGGTTAGTGCGGCCCCCCCCCTATTAAAATCATTGGTGTCCACTGCGGCCTCCCCTTCCCCCCACCCATAATTAAAATCATTAGTGGCAGTGGCCACAGGTTAACAACCCCCCTCCCCCCCCATTATTGGTTGCAGCGGAGCGGCAGTTCCGATGGGAGTCCCAGTTTAATCGCTGAGGCTCCCATCGGTTACCATAGCAGCCAGGACGCTACTGCAGTCCTGGCTGCCATTGTTACTTAGCACTTTTAGCAGCATTATACTTACGTGCGCTGTCTGTGGCCGGCCGGGTTCTCCTCCTACTAGTAAGTGACAGGTCTGTGCTATAAGCAATGCGCCGCACAGACCTTTCACTTACCAGTAGGAGGAGCACCGGCCGGCCACAGACAGCGCATGTAAGTATAATGCTGCTAAAAGTGCTAAGTAACCATGGAAGCCAGGACTGCAGTAGTGTCCTGGCTGCCATGGTAACCGATCGGAGCCCCAGCCATTAAACTGGGACTCCCATCAGAACTGCCGCTCCGCTGCCACCAATGGCCGCACTAGCCACTAATGATTTTAATAGGGGGTGTGGGGGCCGCACTAGCCACCAATGATTTTAATAGGGAGGGGGGCCGCACTGGCCACCAATGACTTTAATACTGGGGAGGGAGGTGGGCCGCACTGGCCACCAATGATTTTAATACTGAGGAGGGAGGGGGGTCTGGCCCCCTGTTGCCTGGCAGCACCTGATCTCTTACAGGGGGCTGTGATCCGCACAATTAACCCCTCAGGTGCAGCACCTGAGGGGTTAATTGTGCGGATCACAGCCCCCTGTAAGGCCGTTATATTCACAGTTCTCAGTATATTCTAACTTGAAGCATCCCCATCACTATGGGAACGCCTCTGTGTTAGAATATACTGTTGGATCTGAGTTTTCACGATCTAACTCAAATCCGATGGTATATTCTAACATAGAGGCGTTCCCATGGTGATGGGGACGCTTCAAGTTAAAATATACCATCGGATTGGAGAAAACTCTGATCCGATGGTATATTACTATTACCCGAACACCGAACCCGAACTTTTACTGAAATGTTCGGGTTCGGGTGCCGAACACCGTAAAGTTCAGTACGAACCCGAACTTTACAGTTCGGGTTCGCTCAACCCTAGTCTTAACAGAATGCACGATCTCATACTGCAATATTTTTGAATCCTACTGATTCTTTTTAAAATTTTTGTTTGTCTTTGAGAAATTGATTTTTTAGCTTCAGGTTTTTGTATTCCAAATTTCCACCCCCACATGTGAACGCATGTGCTTTGATTGTGATTGGTGGGGGGAGGGTATATTATCTGGAGGAATAAGTTTGTTACATGTCATGAGTAAGGATCCTCACGTCGTGATCCGAAACGCGGAGACTAATGTGCCTTGTATATTTTGGATTTTAATCTGTGGAAAAATAAATATAGCTCCTTTTACCGGAAGCTGGATTCTTTCTTCATCTTAATATAATTAATAAACCAGACACATACACAAAAAAAGGATTAAATATGGCTGCTTTGCTTTATTATGGGTTACATTAAACAAATTCTCTTACTTAATTAACTCATAAATAAATTAAGCCAATTAACCGCAATAATTATAATTATACATTCTACACCCACCCAGCCAAAGCTGAGTGACTCAGCCCACTAATAGGCATGCAAGGACAAACCTTGACCCCTTAGTGACCACTAATACGCCTTTTTACTGATGTAAACAAAGGGGGTTTTAGCTAAACAGCTTGCTTTAATCACTTGTCCTGCAAAAAATAAGACCTCATACAAGTACTTTGATAAAAAAAAAAAAAAAAGTTATAGCTCTTGGAATGCAATTTTAAAAAAATGTGTGGTTGCTAAGGGGTTAATAAAACAGAAATTGGGCGGGGGGTCGGGGTTCTTCTTTTTCTGTCCTTGTCAATTAAGGAATGCTGTGATAGCACTGCACCATCTTTTACGGACTTGATTCACTCGAAAAACATCTGTATTAAGAATGAGTGATTTGATTCTAAACTAATCAGATTTGTTACAAATTTCACAAAAATTCTTCCACCAAACGAATTGGAGGCTTTTGTGATTTGTTTTAGATGAAACTTGTAAAAACATTTTACTTTTATTACTTTTAATATTAGCAGGTGTGAGGGTTAGCTCGCTTCCAGGGGTCCCTCTTACAGATTTATTCTCAGACCATGTATTTTTCGTAACCAAACTGTGCTTTATTGTGACACAAGCACCAACAAAAACAGTACAAAATAAAAGCCTGCCCGTCTGGGCTTTACTTAAACACAGTAACTGATGCCCTGACTCAACTACAGGTTACAATTCATACCTGGCATCAGGCCCACCTTTTCCAGTCAAACAGTTAACCAGCCCACTAGGCTGTGCAAATACAAGTCCCTTTGGGGGATTGTGGTCCAGGAGTCCTCCCGATTCTGGCCTTGTGACCCTTGTGCCGCAGGCATCACTGCATCCCCCAAATTACAGGCTGTCACTTAGCCTCGTGGTCCCTCAGCCTACCCGGCTGAGACTACTACAAACCTCTGCAGGTCTCTGTTCCCGGATAACACACTCCCCCCTAACTGACACCATGGGAGGTGCTTTATCCCAGTCTGATTATCGCAGACCTCACCTGCGATCCTCTCTGGACCAAGGGAACACCCGTCCTGGAAGGGTATGGATTGGCAGATCCCACTTCCAGTCCTATCTGCTAATCCAACTAAAATCCAGCCCAGAATATACTAAAAACAACCTTGTCTCAGCAACCTACATGCTGCTGAGACTATTGCATCCCGGATTTTAGCTACCCCACCCAGCTTAGGTATCTGAGTGGGATATACACGTTCCCACACTGTCCACCTTATCACACAGGGAAAACCATGAGGGGGAATATGAAAGAGATTAAAATGGTGCTTTGAGGAAGTGCAGAGAGGGCTAGTTCTGAATGGCTGAGGCTGAAAGACAGCCTCATTATCCAATCAGGGGGAGAATAGGCAGAGAGATCCCTATGCTGACCAAGAAGAATTTCAGTACTGTGTTCAGCTTCTGACCTGGACCTGACCGGTTTGACAGTGTCTGACAAAAACATGTTTATAGACACAAGCCACTAATGTAGGGAGAGGGGGAGATAAATATTATTGTGTAGATTTTAGATAATTTGATCAAGGAAATCTTTGAGCGAGTGAGGGGCTGGTCACATTGTGTTTAATACAGCTGTTTGCTGCTGCAGCAGCTCAACTTGGCAGTTCATTTTTTCCTGTATATGAACCTAGATCGATTTTTGTCAAAATCTCTAGTTTCTGCATTGGCTTATTGCCAGCACAGCACCCTAATGCAACCGATGAGAAATTGCACTTTTAATTTTCATTACATTATATCCATGTTATTAAACGTATGCTTTATTTCAAAAGCATTTCACGTCAATAATGAAATTTTTATACCCATGTTATTGAATGCACTGTTCAAATATATTTTACCACAAACCCTACATTCTTATACCTCTGTTAGCAGATGCACTACTGCATCAGATTGTGTGTTTCAAAGACATTTTAGTACATTTATAGTAAACACATAGTTCAGAGAGATTTAACCACAAACACTGCATTGTTATATATAGAGATGAGCGAATCGACTTCGGATTAAAGCAGGAGCTCCATACAGCTCCATACAGCATTAAAATGTATTGGCTCCAATGACCCGAAGTTATTACTTTGCGAAGTCTCGCGAGACTTCGCATAATAACTTCATAAATCAATTTCTACTGTAAAAAACATTTCCCGAACTCGGATTCGATTCCTAGTGGTACCTTAGAACCGAACCCGAGTTCGAGAAATTATTCGGCTCATAGGAGCCAATACATTCTAATACTGTACGGAGCGCTTGCTCTCTACAGTATTCAAATGAAGTATTATGCGAAGTCGATTCGCTCATCCCTAGTTATATACAGGACTTGTTAGCGGATAAATTACTGCATCAGACATGTGTTTACTAGACATTTTGTTACAGAAATTTCATTGTTAAAGCAGATATAATAGGAAATCTGTGACTTTTATCGGCCTTATAATAAAAGGAAAAGAATGTGTGATTGTGAACTGGATGACTTACTCCCTTACTCACATAATGATTTGAAGGTCACTTCTGATTTTGACACCGTGCCTCAGAGCCAGGGATCAAAGCATTCCTCCTGCTCCTCCTCCTTGCAACCCCAGAGAAGACTTTCAGTTTGCATTATCTATGTCTTTGCTCTCCATTCCTAGTAGGGTGTCTCACCATGTGTTACAGAATATAGTCAAGAGATTCTCCCTGTTTATGACTTGTGTGAGAACAGTTAGCATTTGGATTGCCATGAGGAGTAGGTTCAAGGGAAGATGGAGTACCCAATGCATAGCTGTGTTGGTAGTGGTTGTAGTAGCACCCATAGCCACAGTATTGGTGGTGGGGGCAGTCGCAGTCAGGGCAAAGGCAGAGCTGGGAATCAGTAGAAAGGCCAAGGAGCCCACCATAATGTATAACAGTCTGGTAAAAGTGGCATGGAGGGTAAGGATTACTATGATGATGAATTTGTGTTGGACAGGATCTAGGATCAGGTTCAGGATGCTGAAGAGGAAATAACATCAGAGCGGGAAGATCGTGGCAGCAGCAGCAATACAGAGCAGAGGCAAAGTATGGCCAGACCTTCCCAGAAAATTGCCAGGGCAAGATCTGCTTATACTATGGTCAGCTTGGGAACTGGTGAGGCTGCATAAAAACTGTGGGCACATACTCAAAACTTGCCAGACCAAAGACAAGCTTGGCTGTCATTAGCTCTGTGTGTAACGGTCCGGGTCTGGTTCGGAGTCTTTATAGCAACTACCTGGGGTAATGTAGTCAGAAGGAAGCCAGTGGTCAATGCACAGGATAACGTCAGCAAGCAGGAGAGACTAGCTTGATTACAGGCTAGGAGCACAATAATCTCGCAAGGCAGGAAGTGCAAGGCTGGGCTTAAATAGGATGTTCAATAATGGAACAGGGTGGAGCAAACCAGGGAGGCGGGAACCTATCATGATGATAATTATGACATCAGCAATGATGACCAATCAACTGGGTCCACTAGCTCACCAGACAGAAAGGCAAGCTGTATGCTTGCTTGCTTACATAATGACATATTCTTACGATCAAGCAATGGTGATGATTACTGGACCGTTTTAGACCTTTACTATCCAAGCATAATAAGAGAATGTTTTCTTGTTGCCGAAAGGGAGGCCAAAATACTGTATTACAGAGCTTGCCGCATCTTGACACACTTCCCGCTGTCTCTGCTACCACAAGCAGCAAGAATTACATCACCCACTTCAGTATCATCAACATGATATGGTAGCTGCTGCAGTCGCCATCATGCCGCTACCGTTGTATGCCTGCCTACCATCATGTTCAGTACTGTATGGCTGCTGCAGCTATCATACTACTGCTGGCCTGTCTTCCATAGTATTTTATACCGTATGGCTGCCGCGGCCATCGTGCTACTGCTACTGTCGAAGTGCCTATGATCATGTTTCTTACCGTATGGCTTCTTCTGCTGGCCCACAGCTGCAGCTGCTACTCCTTGCTGCTAATTCCCATACAGCCACACACACATCTACTGTCTTGTCTGCTCTCTCTACTATTGTGGCCATATGCCTCTAATACCCCACCCTTTCCACACCCACACTGTACTGCTGCTTCCAATTAAAAGGGAGAATTACTCCATGCTTGTATAGAACAAACCACTCTTTATTCCGACAATTAACACTTGTGTGTATAAATATGGGCTGGCATTCTGCCCCATTAACAATAAATTTTTGGAGGCCTGTAAAGAACAAACCACTACTTCTCCATTAACATATGTGTGTATATAAACAGGGGCAGGAATCTCTCCCTCCCCTAAAAGGTATAATTTTTGAATGCTTGGTCCCAAGTCACTTTTTTTTCACATAACACTGTGTGTGTTTAAATGCTATCTGCCCCCGATAAGGGACAATTTTTGGAAGCTTTCTAATACAGAAAAGCATAACACATACAGCAGCACAGTGTGTGTTTAACCCCTTAAGGACACATGACGTACCGGTACGTCATGGCTTTAAATCGCGATTGCGGCACCGCGGGGGGTTAATCGGAACAGGATAACCCCCCCTTCATATCGGCGATCGCAGAAAACCGCAGGTCAATTCAGGCCTGCGGTTTGCTGCATTTCCGGCGGTCCATTCGGGTCTCCGGTGACCCGATGAACCGGAAAAAGACTGCGATCGGTGGCGTGATTACACACCACCAATCGCGGTACGAAGATTTGAAGAGGCGGTGCTGGCCCTGGTGCTGAATGCTGCTGTCCAGGGTGCTGATTGGTGCAGGGGAGAGAGGCGCGAGATTCAAACTTCCTGCGCTCCTCTCTCCCCTCCTCTTCCTGTTCTGCACGAGCACCCTGCAGCACCGTCCAGCACCAGCTCCTGAGTCCCCCCTAATCGTCATCCATCACCCTCCTGCACCCATTGCCCTCCAGGTAGGTTAGGGTCAGTGAGGGAGAGGCACCGTTAGGCAGGGATAGAAGGGAAAAGTTAGTTAGGGAAAAAAAAAAACTTTTATCAAAACTTTTTTTTGTTTCAGCTTTCAGACCCTAGACCCCCTTTGCCACTTGCCCACCAAATAAGCCCACTGGAGCCCCCTGCCGATGAACTTAGCTGGTGTTCCCCAGTGGACTTTGAGCCCGATATTCCAGATTTGCTGCCAATCCAGGAATCCAGATTCCCACAGTGGGGTTTACTGAAATGGAGTTTTTTAGTTTTTTTTTCAGTAGCCCATTTGTAGAGCAGACGAACCTGTATGCCCAACAGTTCGTTGCTCAGCACCCGGGCTCATTTTTGGCTAGACCCGGTGGCTGGACGCCGGTCAGTGCAGCCGAGATGAGGACATTTTGGGGCCTCGTGCTGCATATGGGTCTAGTGCAAAAACCCAGTGTCAGGCAATACTGGAGTGGGAACATCCTCTACCAGACCCCACTCTACAGTATGGCCATGACACGCTCCCGGTTTGAGGCCATCCGGAAATGTCTGCATTATTCAGATAATGCAGCATGTCCCCCCCCCCCGAGGGGATCCTGCCTATGACTGTCTGCATAAGATACGGCCGGTCATCGATCACTTTAGGGCCAAATTTGAGCAGGCCTATGTACCTGGAAGGGAGGTCGCGGTTGATGAGTCTCTCGTTGCGTTCAAGGGGAGACTCAGTTTCCGCCAATACATTCCCACTAAGCGGGCGAGGTATGGCGTGAAGCTATACAAAATTTGTGAGAGTGCCTCAGAGTACACTTACAAATTTTCTGTGTACGAGGGGCGAGATTCCCATATTCAACCCCCAGAATGTCCTCCCACTCTGGGTGTTAGCGGGAAACTCGTGTGGGACCTTATGTACCCACTGCTAGATAAGGGTTACAACTTGTACGTGGACAACTTTTATACTAGCATTCCCTTGTTCAGGTCCCTTGCCGCCAGATCCACGTTCGCTTGTGGCACCGTGCGGAAAAATCAGCGCGGCCTCCCTGCCCACCCCCTCCAGGTACCTATCCCCAGGGGTGAGACCCGTGCACTTACCAGTGGAAACCTGTTGCTGGTCAGGTATTAGGACAAGAGGGATGTCCTTATGCTGTCCACAATCCACGGTAATGGCATCACCCCTGTCCCTGTGCGAGGTACCGCAGCAACGGTCCTCAAGCCCGATTGTATCGTCGACTACAATCGGTATATGGGAGGAGTTGATCTCTTTGATCAAGTCCTCAAGCCATATAATGCCATGCACAAAACCTGGGCTTGGTACAAAAAAGTCTCGGTCTACTTGGTACAGGTTGCCATGTACAACTCTTTTGTACTATCCCGAAGCGCTGGCAGCACAGAGACATTCCTCCAATTCTATTAGGCAGTCTTCAAGGACCTGATCTTTTCGGACCGGGAAAGAGCAGGCCGGAGTACCTCGGGAATTGGAGGTGCCCGGATCGTCCCTGGCCAACATTTTCCAGGTGTGGTCCCCCATACTGGAACGAAGGGACGAACCCAAAAAAGATGCAGAGTGTGTCACAAGAGGGGGATACAGAAGGACACCACCACTCAATGTGACACTTGCCCCAATCATCCGGGCCTCTGCATTATCGATTGCTTCAGGGAGTATCACACTTCCATGTAGTACTAAATTTTTATAATCCCCAACAGTCCCCTAGAGAACATAAAAAACTATGTCTCTCAGACTTTGGAGACACGGAAACAAAAATTTTTTTCCCCAAAAATATTAGTTTTAGTGCACGCATCCTCAAACTGCGGCCCTCCAGATGTTGTAAAACTATAACTCCCAGCATGCCCAGACAACCTACAGCCATCAGCAGGGCATGGTGGGAATTGTAGTTTTACAACATCTGGAGGGCCGCAGTTTTAGGATGCCTGCTTATTGTTTCCAAAGTCTGAGAGCCATACATATTGGGCATCGCCACGTCCGTAAAAATCTTCTCTATAAAAGTAACATCTTACCCCCCCCCCCGAATAAACAGCGTTCAAAAAAAAAAAAGTGTAAAAAAAAGCAATTTTTGGACACCTAACATCACAAAAAGTGTAATAGCGAGCGATCAAAATGTCAAATGCACCCCCTATTAGTGCCAATAAAACCGCCATCTCATCCCACAAAAAATGAGCCCCTACATTAGATAGTCGCCTAATAATTTTCTTTGGTTCCTAAAATGATAATATAGTGTAAAATCCAAATAAATTCAAAAATGTAGACATATTAGGTATCGCCACGTCCGTAAGAATCTGCCCCATAAAAATAACATTTGACAAAACCCCTCGGATGAACTGCGTTAAAAATATAAAATAAAAACGGTGCCAAAACACCCATTTTTGGGCAAAATTTTCATTTGAATCCTTTTTTTCCAGTAATAAAGCAAGGGTTAACAGCCAAACAAAACTAAATATTTAAAGCCCTGATACTGTAGTTTGCAGAAACACCCCATATGTGGTCTTAAATAGCTATATAGCCACACGGCAGGGCGTAGAACAAAGGGAATGCCATATGCTTTCTGGAAGGCAGGTTTTTTTGACACCATGTCCCATTAGAAGCCTCCACTGATGTAGCCTAGACTAGAAACTCCAAAAAAGTGACCCCATCTAAGAAACTACACCCCTCAAGGTATTCAAAGGTTACTTTACAAACTTTGTTAACCCTTTCGGTGTTCCACAAAACTAAATAGCCAATGTAGAAACTAGAGATGGGACGGGGGATTCGTCGAATCCACGAATCCCTCGAATCTTGATGGATTCGTGGGATTCGTGGACTCGAATCCCGACGTAATTTACCTCATACGAATCCGGTGGGAGGGACTGGGAGGAGGAGCTGGGGGCCGGTGCGTTCACTGTGCTCCGGCCCCTCCGCTCCAGTACAGTTATAAAATGTGTATTCTATTAATAATAATAATTCATGCTGCCCCCTCTGTCTGTAGTACATTCAATATATCCGACTTACAGGGATACTGACATCGTAATGCAGGCCGGCTGGGCAGACGAGCGGCAGAGTGACTGACTGACGTCACCTGCCTGCGCCGCCTGCTTCATTCATAAAGCAGGCGGCGCAGGCAGGTGACGTCAGTCAGTCACTCTGCCGCTCGTCTGCCCGGCCGGCCTGCATTACGATGTCTGTAGCCCTGTAAGTCGGATATATTGAATGTACTACAGACAGAGGGGGCAGCATGAATCATTCATTATTAATTAAATTACACACTTTATAACTGTACTGGATCGGCAATGGAGGGTCTGTGGATTACACTGTTAAGGGGTGGGGGGAGGTCTGTGGATGGTACTGTTATGGGGTGGGGGGGTCTGTGGATGGTACTGTTATGGGGTGGGGGGGTCTGTGGATGGCACTGTTATGGAGTGGGGGGGGTCTGTGGATGGCACTGTTATGGGGTGTGGATGGCACTGTTATGGGGTGGGGGGGTCTGTGGATGGCACTGTTATGGGGTGGGGGGTCTGTGGATGGCACTGTTATGGGGTGTGGATGGCACTGTTATGGGGTGGGGGGGGTCTGTGGATGGCACTGTTATGGGGTGGGGGGGTCTGTGGATGGCACTGTTATGGGGTGTGGATGGCATTGTTATGGGGTGGGGGGGGTCTGTGGATGGCACTGTTATGGGGTGGGGGGGTCTGTGGATGGCACTGTTATGGAGTGGGGGGGGGTCTGTGGATGGCACTGTTATGGGATGGGGGGGTCTGTGGATGGCACTGTTATGGGGTGGGGGGGTCTGTGGATGGCACTGTTATGGGGTGGGGGGGTCTGTGGATGGCACTGTTATGGGGTGGGGGGGTCTGTGGATGGCACTGTTATGGGGTGGGGGGGTCTGTGGATGGCACTGTTATGGGGTGGGGGGGTCTGTGGATGGCACTGTTATAGGATGGGGGGTCTGTGGATGGCACTGTTATAGGATGGGGGATCTGTGGATTCCAGGGGGAGAGGTGAGAGGTACTATGATACTGGCACATTGGGGGGGGAGGCACTATGATACTGGCACATTATGAGGGGAGATGGCACTATGATACTGGCACATTATGGGGGGAGATGGCACTATGATACTGGCACATTATGGGGGGAGATGGCACTATGATACTGGCACATTGGGGGGGAGATGGCACTATGATACCGGCACATGGGGGAAGGAGAGAGGCACTCCGCACTTGATACTGGCACATGATTAGGGGGGCATCTATGGGGACACTTACTGGCACATTATTGGGTGGCACTGTGGGGCCACTTCTTATTGGCACATTATTGGGGGGCACTATGGGGGCATCTACTGAGGCCACAAAGAAGGGGTATTTTATATGGGGGGCTCTGTGTGGTACTAGTATTATCAGGGGTATTATCTGTTTCTGCAGTATAGTATTGGGGAGCACAGCGGCACAGTATTGGGGGTGTTAGGATGATTTGTCCAGAAGATGGGAGGATGATGGAAAAGCAGTAAACTAAGATTTTTTTTTTGTCAAGCTGCAGAGACGAAAAATGGCCGAAAAATTGTGTCTGGTCTGAAGGTCTGAAAGGAGAAGATGAGGAAAGAGAACATCTACATCAAAGGAGACGTCACTGGATGTAAGAGGTATGTGGCGCTGTATTACCCTGTATGTTCTGTAGTGATAGGAGCAGGGGTCATAGCAGGGGTCATCGCGGTCATATAGGGTGCGACCATGACTGGGAGGTGGAGGTTCAGACAAACTGACGCGGTCTGACTTTGTTTCTTACACCGTGCGTTCACACAATTATGTACAGGATTCGTAAGATTCGAGATTCGAAAGATTCGATATATTCGAGAACCTTTTCGGATTCAGATTCGATAAAAATTGGATTCGTCCCACCTCTAGTAGAAACCATTTTAGAATTTACATTTTTTGTTAACTTGCCTCAAAAAAGTGTAATATAGAGCACCATTTTTTCTTCCTACTGCAACCTTTATGTAATGTATATTGTATATATTTTCACGGACACCTATATTATCCATGTGTATTAAAAGTTACGTTTTAGACTTAACATATTTCATATGATTGCCTTCTCAGGTTCATGTAATATAGAGCAACCAAAAATCATATTTACCCCTAAAATAGTCCCAAAACAACAACCACCTTATCCCATAGTTTCCTAGATGGGGTCACTTTTATGGAGTTTCTACTCTAGGGGTGCATCAGGGGGATGGCACTGTTATGGAGTGGGGGGGGTCTGTGGATGGCACTGTTATGGGATGGGGGGGTCTGTGGATGGCACTGTTATCCCATTTTTTCTTCACCTTATCCCATAGTTTCCTAGATGGGGTCACTTTTATGGAGTTTCTACTCTAGGGGTGCATCAGGGGGCTTGGCACTGTTATGGAGTGGGGGGGGTCTGTGGATGGCACTGTTATGGGATGGGGGGGTCTGTGGATGGCACTGTTATGGGGTGGGGGGGTCTGTGGATGGCACTGTTATGGGGTGGGGGGGTCTGTGGATGGCACTGTTATGGGGTGGGGGGGTCTGTGGATGGCACTGTTATGGGGTGGGGGGGTCTGTGGATGGCACTGTTATGGGGTGGGGGGGTCTGTGGATGGCACTGTTATAGGATGGGGGGGTCTGTGGATGGCACTGTTATAGGATGGGGGATCTGTGGATTCCAGGGGGAGAGGTGAGAGGTACTATGATACTGCCACATTGGGGGGGGAGGCACTATGATACTGGCACATTATGAGGGGAGAACCTTTTCGGATTCAGATTCGATAAAAATTGGATTCGTCCCACCTCTAGTAGAAACCATTCTAGAATTTACATTTTTTGTTAACTTGCCTCAAAAAAGTGTAATATAGAGCACCATTTTTTCTTCCTACTGCAACCTTTATGTAATGTATATTGTATATATTTTCACGGACACCTATATTATCCATGTGTATTAAAAGTTACGTTTTAGACTTAACATATTTCATATGATTGCCTTCTCAGGTTCATGTAATATAGAGCAACCAAAAATCATATTTACCCCTAAAATAGTCCCAAAACAACAACCACCTTATCCCATAGTTTCCTAGATGGGGTCACTTTTATGGAGTTTCTACTCTAGGGGTGCATCAGGGGGCTTGAAAGGGTACATGGTGTAAATAAACCAGTCCAGCAAAATCTGCCTTCCAAAAACCATATGGCGTTCCCCTTCTTCTATGTCCTGCCGTTTAGCCAAATAGTTTACGACCACATATGGGGTGTTTCTGCAAACTACAGAATCAGGGCAACCCATATTGGCAGATGGAAAAACAATTTTGTAATTTCTATTTTTTTGAAAATTTTCCATTTTAACCCTTACTTTATTACTGGAAAAAATGGGTTAACAGCCAAACAAGGCTGTTAACCCATTTTTTCCAGTGATAAAGTAAGGGTTAAAATGGAAAATTTTCAAAAAAATAGAAATTACAAAATTGTTTTTCCATCTGCCATTAACAAAGCTTGTAAACCCAGTTTTGAATACCTTGAGGAGTGTACTTTCTTAGATGGAGTCACTTTTTTGGAATTTCTATTCTAGGGGTGCAAGAGGGGGGCTTGAAATGGGACATGGTATAAACAAAACCAGTCCTGGAAAATCTGCCTTCCAAAACCCATATCACGTTCCCCTCTTTCTATGTCCTCCTGTTTGGCCAAGCAGTAGTTTACGACCACATATGGGGTTTTTTTTGCAAACTACAGAATCGGGGCAACCCATATTGAGTTTTGTTTGGCTGTTAACCCTTACTTTATTGCTGGAAAAAATGGGTAAAAATTGAAGATTTTCCAAAAAATTTAAATTTCTAAATTGGTTCTCCATCTGCCATTAACTCTTGTGGAACACCTAAAGGGTTAACAAAGTTTGTAAACCCAGTTTTGAATACCTTGAGGGGTGTACTTTCTTATATGGAGTCACTTTTTTGGAATTTCTATTCTAGGGGTGCAATGGGGGGCTTGAAATGGGACATGGTATAAACAAAACCAGTCCTGCAAAATCTGCCTTCCAAAACCCATATGGCGTTCCCCTTTTTCTATGTCCTCCCGTTTGGCCAAACAGTAGTTTGCGACCACATATGGGGTGTTTCTGAAAACTACAGAATCAGGGCAACCCATTTTGAGTTTTGTTTGGCAGTTAACCCTTGTTTTTTTCCTGGAAAAAATTGATTATATTGGAAAATTTTCCAAAAAATCTAAATTCTTAAATTTTATGTCCATTTGCCATGAAGTCTTGTGGAAGACCTAAAGGGTTAACAAAGTTTGCAAAAACAGTTTTGAACACCTTGAGGGGTTTAGTTTCTAGAATGGGGTCATTTTTGGATGGTTTCTATTATGTAAGCCTCACAAAGTGACTTCAAACCGGAACTGGTCCATAAAAAGTGGGATTTGGAAGATTTCTGAAAAATTTCAAAATTTGCTTCTAAAATTCTAAGCTATGTAACATCCCCAAAAAATAAAATATCATTCCCAAAATGATACAAACATGAAGTAGACATATGGGGAATGTAAAGTCATCACAATTTTTGGGGGTATTACTATGTATTACTATGTATTACAGAAGTAGAGAAACCGATACTTTGAAATTTGCTAATTTTTCAAAATTTTTGTTAAATTTTGTATTTTTTTATGCAAAAAAATTAACGTTTTTTACCAAATTTTAGCAGTGTCATGAAGTACAATATGTGACGAAAAGACAATCTCAGAATGGCCTGGGTAAGTCAAAGCGTTTTAAAGTTATCAGCACTTAAAGTGACACTGGTCAAATTTGCAAAAAATGGCCTGGTCCTTAAGGTGAAATAGGGCTGTGTCCTTAAGGGGTTAAACATGCTGTTTGTTAAAACCGTCAACTAGGCACTTCACTTACCCATAGCCATATATGTTAGTGTCATTCTGATTTTATTTGCTATTGATTATGTTCAAGAGCTTAAAATGTGGGGGGGATACAAAGATACAAAGAGCAAAATTCCTAACATCTTTTCATATAAATCTCAGTCCTAGGAAACCTCAGGTGAAACCTGAGGTGAGACCAGGTGCCATAATCACTTGGGGATAAAGCAATTCTCAGTGTGTGAGAGGAGGAGTGAGGTCCCAGGGAACAGACCTGCAGAGGGCCTGTATGGTCCCAGCCAGGAGGGCTAGGGGGGGCCACAAGGCTGAGGAAGCCTGAGAAAGGGGGAATTGAGAAGGAAGCCTGCAGAGGCTCTGTTTGGTCCCAGCCAGGAGGGCTGGGCAGCCACAAGGCTGAGGAAGCCTGAGTTTTGGGAGACCCAGCAACGCCTGTAGAAGAGAGGTGTCGCACGGTCAGGAGGGCTGGTGGAGCATATCCCCTCAAGTTATTTAGCTGCTTCCACCAGGAGGACTGCTGGGTTGCACTGGTCACAGCTAGGAGGCTGTCTGATCGAAGCTGAATACTGCAGTGTGAACATTGACCTAGAGGTGAGTTAGGGAGACCTCTGTATAGTGAATGCCTATCCGGGCAAGCGTTAGTTGTTTTGTGTTGATCTAACATATTGTGAGGTGAAGCTGCGACTTAATTGTGTCAAGGGACGCCAAACTTGGAAGTATGATGTGCTGTGTGACAAATAAAGCACTGTTTGAGCTTGAAAACCCTCTGTTTGATGAGAAGTCTGTCATTGCCGACCCCTGAGAGACAGAAAGAGAGCGATCCTTTACATATATATATATATATATATATATATATATATATATATTTATTTATTTATTTTTACATCTCCGGCCATTTTTCTGCCCCCCAGTTACTATGTTTTTGTGCAGAAAATGGCAGCAGGTGCTCTGATGAAACAAAATTTAAGTATTTGGCTGTAACACAATGTTGTAACACAAGTTTGTTCGTGGAAGGGCTGGAAAGCAGTACAATAATGAATTCCTTTCAAGTGTGGAACTGCACTTCAGGAAATGGAGTATGGAGTTTGGTCATGATTAGTGTCGAGTGAAGTATTTATAAATTTGATTCGGCTGCTTCGTCGAATTTTACAAAAAGAAAATCTCTTTGTGATGAATTACTTTTCCAAGAAGTACATTTTTTTTTTATAAGTAGTGGGTGCAATGACAGGGAGAGGCGATTACACAGCTTCCTGTCATTGTATCCCTCAGACGCCGCGTTCACAGCTGATCATCAGATAGCGGCATTTGATAGCGATATTAAAGTGTAAAAAAAATTCTAAAATGGATGCGTTAATGGTAAGTATGATTTTTTTTATTTATTTTTTTTACACAATTTCAGGGGAAATTGATTTGCTAACACAAAGCATGAGGAAATTTGGCTTTGCAGCAAATCAAATTTTCCCTGAAATTCGGATCAAACTCATGGTGGACGTTGATTTGTTCAACAATAGTTAGGATTAATGGTGCCCTCAATGCTAAGAAATACAGGGAGATACTTATCCATGCAGTACCATCAGGGAGCTGTTTTGAAGTCACAGGAGGTCACACCAAGTATGTCATGGTTTCCCTGGCCAATGCTGACTCCGTGCGGCAGCTGCATCCAGTTGCCAGGGGAAATCTATACGACAACTCTCTTGGTGTTGGTTTGTCCCTGTTTGTATGGAATTCCCTCACGTATTGCAGTTTTTGGGAATGTTATACAGTTGTGGCGTCACTGCCTAGGATGACCGTGCAAGAGGCAGGGATAGTGGGCCTGGGCAGTTTAGAGCTTCACCATCCCTGTTTGCAATTGACAGTAGTCTTTAGAGATCGCTATAAATCAGGTACACCCAGGCCACTCTGCCTTAGGGTACGGCCACACAGAGCAGCCGTGCTGCGGAAGGGGGGGGGGGGCATTGCCATGCTGCGGTGTAGAACTGCTTCGCCAATTAGCCCTCAGCTGCCTTTCATTTAATAATGAAGACCACACGGTATAGTCCTTCTTCATTGTTAATAGCCATGAAAGACCTTTAAACAGGGGGTGTTGCTGGTATGGGGTTTGTCTGGTTAGGTTGGGGGGATAATATGCATATTATTGCTATTCTGTCCTGCAATCTCCTGTAGGTTATTTGACAGTAAACAAGGAATATTAATCAGCTCTGGCATACCCATTTCTAGATTGAATTGGACATAAATGAATTTCTATTGTAAAAAAAAACATTTCCCGATTTCGGGTTCGGTTCCAAGGTACCACTTGGAAGTTGTTATGCGAAGTCTCGCGAGACTTCGCGAAATAATAACTTCGGCTCATTTGAGCCAATGCATTCTAATACTATACGGAGCGCTCGCTCTGTACAGTATTCAAACAAAGTGTTATGCGAATCGACTTCGGATGTTTCATCCAAAGTCGATTCATTCATATCTAATCCTGACATATTAACTGGCCTAACCTAACTCTGCCTGTGTTTTCATATCATGAATCCAGTCCATAATTTAGTGGAACAAATGCAGAGTCTATCTCTGATGGTCCAGGATTTAGCCAGGAGACTATTCAGGGGTCATCGGGCAGTATCTCTGCTTCCCTGTCTATGGAACCGAAAATTTAACTTCCTGAGACATTTTGCCTTTAAAGAGATCTGCAAACTTTATTTTAGAATCAGGCCTTCTTCTTCTGGTTCTTAACAGCAGCGAGTAGAGATTGTCATTTCACTGTTACAGGTAGACCCCCAGGAGTATGCCTTCTCTCTACCCTCCCATGGTTTCTACTCCTCCTGTATCAATTCCTGACCTGGAAGAACCCATACAGCTTGCGTGCCACTTCACTCTCTATAGAACAAAGAACTCTCAGAAGATGTCATGGA
Organism: Bufo bufo; assembly: GCF_905171765.1. NCBI lineage: Eukaryota > Metazoa > Chordata > Amphibia > Anura > Bufonidae > Bufo > Bufo bufo. Next base: position 66,121,686 of record NC_053397.1, on the reverse strand, counting down.
CTTTGGGGTCATTTACGAACAGATATACACCACTTTTGTGGTGTATTTCTGGCACAGATTCTGTTGCACGCCATGTTGCAGCAGAATATGCGACTTCTTCCCCGCTCACGCTAGGTCTAAAAAAGGGAGATTGGCGTGGGCAGGGGACGGACCGGCTTAGGTGTAGAAAATTATCTCAATGTAAGACAGCAAGGAAGCTGTCTTACATTTAAAATTGGCAGTTGATGGGCTGAAGTTATGCAGGGACCAGTGTCTCGAAATAGCTTCAGTGATCCACTGCCAGCGAAGGTTTTTTTTTAAAACCGACCTCTAAAATGCAGGTCTTAATAAATGTGCCCCTTTGTTTCTACTGAGGTGCTACTAATCACTGGGTGAAGTCGTATCCCAAATGTCCTTCGCAGGATATGAAGAAGGAGTTGTGGGAGGCTCGGAAAAGTTACTCCGGGAAAAAGGTATTTAGTAAAGAATTGCATTGGTCCATATGAAATTCTAGAGGTTATCAATCCTGTGTCTTTTCGTCTTACTCATTGCTTGCGTTATTGAAAGACTCTTCCGCTTTGGATTTTTGGATCTGATTCATTGACTACGGTTTTTGCCTTCTGGCATTTGGTATCATATTGATCTCCTGGTTCTGATTTGGCGTGTTTTGGTTTTCCCGTTTGCCTTTGGTGTTACTTATCCTGCATTAAACAACTGGACCTTGACCCTTTATCCGTAAAAGGACTCTCTTGGTGTTTAATCCTGGTTGTGTTCAGTTCCCTCATGGGACTGTCGTCCAGTTGTGGGGTCACTGCCTAGGATGACTGTGACAAGGACAGTGGGTCTGGGCAGTTTAAGACTGCGCCATCCTGTTTATGTATGAAAACAGTCATTACCCTGGCAAAGTATTCATGTGATTTAGATATTCTTGTAATTTAGATTTATCTTCTGTTCATTCACTATATATATATTGGTATGGTGTACAGTACTGGAAAGGCTGGATTTTAGTTGGATTGGCAGATATGTCTGGTAGTGGGATCTGCCAATCCACACCCTTCCAGTACGGCTGTTCCCTTTGCCCTGAGGGGATCGCAGGTGAGGCCTGCTGTAATCAGGGAGGGAAAAGGTCATGTCTCAGAGTGTCAGTCTGAGGAAGAGAGAGACTTGGAAGCAGAAACCTGCTGAGGCTCTGTGTGGTCTCAGTCAGGAGGACTGAGGGGCCACAAGGCTATGCGACGCCTGATCACTTCCCTGTGTGGACTATTTGGCTGAGTAAAGCCGGCCCAACTTGCACGTGTGAACGGTGCTCTACAAGAGAGGTAGGGACGTATTTTGTATAGGTAGTGCCCAGACGGGTAGGTGTTTATTTTGTTTTGTTTATGCTGTAGTGCCCTAATAATTCCCAAGTTTAGACCTTAAACTTGGTGTCTGCCGAAGAAGTCTATATATATATATATATATAATATTCTATTTTTTTAAAGCATACTTAGTCTGCAGCAGTTTTTCTACACCTATACAGTATGATAGATAGATAGATAGATAGATAGATAGATAGATAGATAGATAGATAGATAGATAGATAGATAGATCCCCTCTTGGAACTATCTATAAGCATCCTTAGCTTAAAATATATAATGATTCTTTGACATTTAATTCAGCTCTAAAGAGTATAATAAAACATTTTGGGGAAAAAATGAATCCCAAAAGTCCTGTACTGGATGCTAAGATGGCAAAAACCTGCACTGCGGTCATGTATTTTCCTTTAGTGCTGATATACACTGGTATAAATGAGATCCATACACTACAGAACACCAACATGCTGAATGTGATGTGATGAGTTTCATTAAATCTATCTGGCAATTTCTTTGCAAAAAACGCTACAAGAAAACATAGAAGTGCAAGGAAGCTGTTATAACCAAGAGCTAAATAAAACAGCACACGAGAGCCTACATTACAATATAATATAAGGATCCCAGGTTTAGACACTGAATCTTGTGCAGGATATGGGGGATACAAAATGATCCAGTATAGACAGATACCAAATTCACCTGTAAAGCAAAATGCATTAAACATATGGGAATATTGGTTTTTCAAAAGCATTTTGAATCTGCTTTTTGGTTTAGTAATATGAAAGGCAATCAAAACTGTAATGGTTTTTGCCAAAACAGAAGAAACAGCAACAGTAAAAAGTAAATTAGAACTGGTATTTTGTAGTAAACAAGTCAACTTAATAGGATTACCTATGTACAAAAGACAGCATAGGCAGGACAACATAAGTGAGATAAGGATGATGTAACTAAGATTTCTGTTATTAGCCTTCACTATAGGGGTCTCTCTATATTTAATAAATATAAGCAGGATTGTAGCTGAAAAAACATATAACATAATAATAAGTGATGTTAATAATGTTCCGAGTGGTTCCTGAAAAAGTAAAATATCAAGTGACTTTTTCAGACAGGCAACATTCTTCTGGTCAGACCATTCATCTTCTGAGCACAGGTTACAATTATCCATGTCTAAAGAAGAAAACAAAATGTAGGTATGAAAAAACAGCAATAGTAATATGAATAGACAATGACATTAAAACACACACTAAAACATTATTAACATAGACCACATCACTAAAGATTGTCATGTACATGAGATAACAGCTGACAAGCATGGATGCTTATTTCAATGTGGAAACTTAAATAAGCTAGACATCTCTGGTAGAGCTTTTCTTTTGTGGGAACATACTGTAGTATTAGGCCTGTGCACCTTAGTGTCCGTGCTCAAATCTGTGAGAAGGTGGTCAGTTATGCATCCGTGAAGCTGTCTGTTAAGGATCTGTGTTGGGTCCGTGTGTCCGTTTTTTGCTGTCTGTGTGTCATTCGTGTTTCAATGACCCTGCACAGCTGAAAAATAATTTTCAAGGCATCCCTTCCTAATGATCCATGCAACACAGATGGCATCAATGGTCTTTACAGACCCATAAACTATAATGGGCATGATGGATCCATGAACATAGACAAAATATAGCTTGCATCCGTGCTAAAAACACGGAGCCATTGACTGCGCTAAAACACTGATGTGTGAATACACACATTAAAATGAATGGGGACGTGTGCTGTCCATGGAGAACACGCACAGCACACGTCTGTGGAACATTGACATGTGAATGAGGCTTAAACGGGTTCTCCGGGAATTAAGAAAATGAAAATACTTAAATATTACTTTACAATAAATATATTTCCAAATACTTTTAATTAGTTATAATGGCTCGTTTTATCTGGGGAGCAATCATTAGGAGAAATAAAATGGCTGCCGTCCTATTAGTACACATAAAACCTGTCCTAATCACACAGCAGGACAAGTTAGTTCACAACACTGAGGTAAAGAGCTGCCTCATCCTCATCTCTGCTCTACTTGTCAGGGATTATGATCCTGAATACAGCTGATAACATCTTCAAATAAATCTCTGTAGGAATGGATTTCATGAGGAGACATGAAGTACAGAGAGGAGGATGTGGTAATGAGCAGCAGCACTTGTATGCAGTCTCCATTAGCACAGTCCCACATTACTAAAGTCTGTCCTCTCTGCTCTTCATGTCTCCTCATGATCTCTATTCCTACAGAGATTCAGCTGAAGATCTTGTCAGCTGTATTTAGGATCATAATCCCTGATAAGTAAAGCATATAGGAGAATGAGGCAGCTCTTTACTAGTGTTGATCGCAAATATTCTAATCTCAAATTTTTATCGTGAATATTGGCACTTCGAGAATTCGCAAATATCTAGAATATAGTGCTATATCTTCGTAATCGCGAATATTCTAGAATTTTTTTCATCAGTACCCATGATCCCTTACTGCTTCTTGCTTGCGGGCAAATGAGAAGGCTGCAATATCTTTGACTTTAGGAGTAGTGTTGATCCCAAATTTTCGTATCGCAAATTTTTATCTTGAATTTTCCAATTTTCTCCTAATGATTACTTCCTAGACAAAACTAGCCATTATAACTAATGAAAGAAATGTGGGAATATATTTATAATAAAGTAAAATTTAAAGGCAGCAATATATAACTAAGTTAAGCAAGTTTTGGGCAAAAAAAACATATATTTTCTCATTTCCCTGGTTCTCTTGTGGACCTCTGTTTACTTGCAATAACAACAATCACTGACCCTCTCCCTGATCTGCAAAGGGAGTGAATACAAGTGCTGCCATGAGTGACATGTCTGCCTGATGGGATACTCAGCAGCAGGTTGTATGTGTAGGACTACAAGTCCCAGCTGTACAATGATACTGCTGATACACACAGGATCTTCCCCCTACCTGTTCTTGTGCAATGCTCTGCAGAACTCCTCTAGTCTGTGAGCTTCTGTTCCCAGTATTTGTCTCCTCACTGCCTGCAGCTACTCAGTAAAGCCTTCAGTCCTGAGTCTGTGCTAATGAAGGGGGTTAAAGTTTTTCCTGAAGTATCCAGCAGTGCAGTGGGGCGTGGCCAGCAGAGTGACGTCTGGTGTACAGACACATATCTGCTCTTTCAGGCTTGTACACAAAACATCATCAGAGCAGGGAGAGAAGCTGACATCACAGGTCATGTGCCCCTCAGTGAAATCTGAGAAAGCAGCAACTGGAGATAAAGTAAGTGCATGGTAAAGCTGTTACATTTTATTAACTCGGACAACCCCTTGAAGTATTTAAATTTATATTACCTATTAAAAGGTGTATGATTTATCATTAGGGGATTTTGCCTTTCACTGAAAAGTTATATTACTACATATTTTGTTTTATTTTCCACCCTCCGGGATACTTATCCTTCCTGTATTTTGATTTATTCTGGATCTTTTAATACTCATTATATAAAGTTTGAAGCAACTATATACAAACACTGGCATTTCCTAAAGGTAGACAAATAGATTCCAGGGCCCTCAATATGGTGATTGAGATAACGCCACCAGCATCGATTTCGTTCTGGCATATTTGCCAGAACGCGTCCGGATCTCTGCAGGTCCCAATTATAGTTAATGGGGCTGGATGGAGCCTTACAAGCATCCGGTGATGCTGGAATGTGAAGAGATACGACAGGCTGTTCCCTGCCAGAACAGCTTGCCGGATCTCTGCTGCTAGTGTAAAACTGGCGAAGCTGAACTTTATGTTTTGTTGTAGTATTGGCTGGACCTGTATTTCTTATTACAGGGATGTCCCTGCAATTTATCTTTCACCCAGTTCATAGTCTGTAGGAAATATGTTTTTTTGTTTTCATCTGGTGCAATTTTTTTAATATGTCAGTTAGGTTCAGCAATTGAAAGAACCACCAACCCACTTCTTTAAAAGGTAAAATGACCTATAACACAGAAATTCGGAATTAGAATACTCCTTTCTCAACATTATTTGAACTTCTAATACAATCCCCATTTTTATTTATTGGTATTATTATGCAAAAATCACAGCAAAATAGATGTTTGTCTTTGTTCTGTGAAATATTTTATTTTGCGGCAATATACATGTGCATACATGTGCATGTGCAAACGTTTTCGGCCTTATTAGGCCTTCGTCATGCACTACAAAAGTAATACAGGCATAAATCAATATATATAAACATAATTGTCAACTTGTATGTTTTACATTGCATATAAGATACATAAATTGCAAAAATTAGCCGTGTCTTTAATATAGGTAATGTCCGCTAGTAGATGCGCTATGACAGTCATATCTGTTAAACAAGTTATAAGGAAAAAATCCACCATAAATCTTCTTTTCTCTTATTACCTATAAATAGCTTGACATCTGAAGTAAATGCATCATATGATCACTTGGCATAACTTATATCTAATTTCAAAGATATATTTTCATCTGAATAGCTCCTACTATGCATTACATTTTAATCTTAAGTGAGCCAGAAGGAATAGTAAGTATCAATAATAGCTGTTGTATTCTCTTACCTATGCCGCCAGAGGTAGAAGTGAGAAGAATGATGAGCAGTACATGGAGCGCTCCGGCCGCCAGAGAGTACGTCTGTCATAATGAATATACTGATCCAGTCCCGCTTTTTATCATGCTAGCGGGACCGGTATGTCGGCTGCATCAGGAGGAGGAGGCGCGGCCGGCGTGCGTTCCATACAAGCGGAAGAAAGGCGGTGGAACGCAGAATGTGTTCCAAATGACAGGAAGTGACGAGTATGTGCGCTCCATAGACCGGAAATCACGCCGGTGGAGCACACTGGACCAAAAATAACACAGTAATAGTATTATCTAAGGAGCAGAAGAGAAATATTGAAAAAGGATACCTCCTGCGGCATGGTCCTAAGGGATCTATTTAGGATACCTATGGGGATTGTGAAAGGTATAAAATATTAGTATTTATGAAAGTTCCTATAGAGATGAATAGACTATGGCAATATGTAGATTCTGGCAATACAGAAGTCAACCGTCTACTATAACATTTGTCATCATAATTTTCTAGAAATAACCGAGCCATAGTTTTGTCATTCACATTATGCAAAAATTGTATGTCCAGGATATATATTTCTTATATATATTTTGACGTCACAATCAGGTAAGAGGTTACATAAACGCATATAGTTTGTATTCTCTATTCAATCCTTTAGGAGACAGGGTTTGTAGGGTATGTATCCAGAATGCCTCTCTATGTTTCAGCATTCTGGATCTATCTCCTCCTCTTCTAGGTGGTAGCACATTTTCAATAATTTGAAATTTCAGTTGTGAGATGTTGTGTTGAGCTTGATCAAAATGATATGGGAGTGGTAATAACAGATTTTGGCGGCGTATTGTGGATTTATGTTGACATATTCTATCTCTGTTTGTGTGGTTTCGCCTACATACATTCGGCCGCAAGGGCATTTAATGGTGTATACTACGTAGTCCGTTTCACAAGTGAAATAGCCTTGAATTTTAAATGGTTTGCCTGTGTGTGGGTGAGAAATGATTGATCTTTTTTCGAGCAAATCTTAAATACGTGCTCATTTGACCAATGACACTTACTCTTAAATTCCTACAAACAGCTATAACAGATACGAAAATGAAGATCCATTCCATTGAACTTCAACTACAAGCAATTATATCCTCTGAGGAATATAAAAAGCTCCAAGACAGAATCTCTTCAACCTTAATTGAAACATCCAAAAGGAAGAAATTTCTACGGGATTGTGATGATTACAGAAATAATAATGTCTACAACTGGTCGGAGGGAAACAAACGCACTAGAGACAGATCCTCATCTAGAGACTCACAGATGTCTACTTCTAGCAATGAACAATCAAGACAACCAAACCGCGGTTTTCGGAGAACACGAGGTACCAATCAAGGAAGCTGAGGCGGAGAAACCAACGCGAACCTGAACACCACCAGGATCACCAGCTCACAGGTAGTGACATTAGATAAGAAAACACATTCCTTAGTGATCAATATCTCATCAGAACTGTTAAGTCCAGCTGAATTGGAGCTGCTGCAGAAAGGGTTATCCTTCTGCCCTTCATATCATCTGGATACCTTTCAGGTGGACTTGGAACGCTTTTTTAGAAATGTACGCCTAAAAGCGCATTTCTCAAAAACTATGTCAGATACCACACAGGAGGTTTCTACAAAAATCTCCATCACCCAGTTAGGATTGCGTAATAAGAGCACCTTTGTACCGCCAAAAACACATTCCGCTATCGAAACATTCATTGAGCTAGTACAAAAAGTAGTAGAGACATTTAAACAGCACGTCCGAATAGGGAAATATAAATATAAAAACATTGATAACGTCGAAAGACAAGCACTTAGCCCTTTACAAAAGTCAAAACAAATAATAGTCAAACCAGCAGATAAAGGGGGTGCATTAGTGATAATGGATAAAACAAGATACATCGCTGATATCCAACGTCAACTCCAAGATACTACAGTATACAAAATTCTAGACCGTAATCCATCATCCTTAATCACTAAGAAGATACAGGAGGTTTTAAAACACTACCAAACCAATAACATCATTGATACAAAAATAGTTACCTTCCTAACAAAATCTCATCCCATCACTCCAGTATTTTATGTACTTCCCAAAATTCATAAAGATTTGACCAACCCACCAGGAAGACCAATAGTGGCTTCAACAGAATCACTATTGTCTCCTTTAGCTATTTTTCTCGAAAAAATACTCACCCTTTTGATCAGAAACACTAAGTCCTTTCTCTTGGATACCACATCTTTTCTTAAAATCATTCACGGTCTAGAACCACTCTCCCCAGATAATCTATTAGTGACGTGGGATGTCACAAGCTTGTATACGTCGATACAACACCCCAAAGGCATTTCCGCAGTGAATAAACTACTTCAGAACAACCAGATAGACAAGGACATCATCTCACTCAGTATAGACCTACTGACTCTTGTTCAACATAACAATTTTTTCCTTTTTCAAGATACCTACTACATGCATATACAAGGAACGGCAATGGGGTCTAACGTAGCCCCCCATATGCTAACAGTTACATGACAGATGTAGAGGAGTCACATATCTACCAAAATCCACTTTTCCAACAATATAGCCGATTATGGAAACGATATATAGATGACGTCTTTTGCATCTGGTTAGGATCCATTGATACACTCATACAATTTCATCAGTTTCTTAACAACATCTATCCGGAATTACAATTCACTATACACTATGACAGGACATCCATCAGTTTTCTGGATAGAACAGTACACAAGGACTCATCAGGCAAGTTATCCACTGATCTTTTTCACAAACCAACAGATAGAAATAATCTGTTACATTTCACTAGCTTCCACCCTCCCACTACAAAGAAAGCATTACCAGGATCACAACTTAAAAGAGTACAGGCAATAGTTACTGATCCCTTACTTAGGAAGGAACGAGAAACGGAAATGAAGGACCGGTTCAGAGAAAGGGGCTATCCCTCACAAACTTTACAGATCCCAACAAAAGGGAAAATTAGAGGAACTACAGATGATAAACGTCTTGCCTTTGTCCATAAATTCCATCCCAGTGCTCGAAAAGTGATTAATATAATCAAGTCCCACTGGCCTCTCTTATGAAAGGCCTTTCCGGAGATTGAGGAATTTAGGAATCCCATTCTCCCGTGTAACCGCAGACCCAAAAATATCAAGGATTTCCTCATCAGAGCAGACATAGGCCCATCCAAGTCACATCCAAGACAATTACTGTTCCAGACTCAGAAAACTTGCACTTTTCCATGTCTACACTGTGCACAATGTAGTAATGTACAAAAAGGATCAATCATTTCTCACCCACACACAGGCAAACCATTTAAAATTCAAGGCTATTTCACTTGTGAAACTGACTACGTAGTATACACCATTAAATGCCCTTGAGGACCAAAAGTTTGGACACACCTTCTCATTCAAAGAGTTTTCTTTATTTTCATGACTATGAAGGCATCAAAACTATGAATTAACACATGTGGAATTATATACATAACAAACAAGTGTGAAACAACAAAAAATATGTCATATTCTAGGTTCTTCAAAATAGCCACCTTTTGCTTTGATTACTGCTTTGCACACTCTTGGCATTCTCTTGATGAGCTTCAAGATGTAGTCCCCTGAAATGGTCTTCCAACAGTCTTGAAAGAGTTTCCAGAGATGCTTAGCACTTGTTGGCCCTTTTGCCTTCACTCTGCGGTCCAGCTCACCCCAAACCATCTCGATTGGGTTCAGGTCCGGTGACTGGAGGCCAGGTCATCTGGCGCAGCACCCCATCACTCTCCTTCATGGTCAAATAGCCCTTACTTTCAAAGTTTTCCCAATTTTTCGGCTGACTGACTGACCTTCATTTCTTAAAGTAATGATGGCCACTCATTTTTCTTTACTTAGCTGCTTTTTTCTTGCCATAATACAAATTCTAACAGTCTATTCAGTAGGACTATCAGCTGTGTATCCACCTGACTTCTCAACGCCACTGATGGTCCCAACCCCATTTATAAGGCAAGAAATCCCACTTATTAAACCTGACAGGGCACACCTGTGAAGTGAAAACCATTTCAGGGGACTACCTCTTGAAGCTCATCAAGAGAATGCCAAGAGTGTGCAAAGCAGTAATCAAAGCCAAAAGGTGGCTATTTTGAAGAACCTAGAATATGACATATTTTCAGTTGTTTCACACTTGTTTGTTATGTATATAATTCCACATGTGTTAATTCATAGTTTTGATGCCTTCAGTGTGAATCTACAATTTTCATAGTCATGAAAATAAAGAAAACTCTTTGAATGAGAAGGTGTGTCCAAACGTTTGGTATGTACTGTATGTAGGCGAAACCACACAAACAATCAGAGATAGAATATGTCAACATAAATCCACAATACGCCGCCAAAATCTGTTATTACCACTCCCATATTATTTTGATCAAGCTCAACACAACATCTCACAACTGAAATTTCAAATTATTGAACATGTGCTACCACCAAGAAGAGGAGGAGATAGATCCAGAATTCTGAAACATAGAGAGGCATTCTGGATACATACCCTACAAACACTGTCTCCTAAAGGATTGAATAGAGAATACGAACTATATGCGTTTATGTAACCTCTTACCTGATTGTGACGTCAAAATATATATAAGAAATATATATCCTGGTCATACAATTATTGCATAATGTGAATGACAAAACTATGGTTCGGTTGTTTCTAGAAAATTATGATGACAAATGTTATAGTAGACGGTTGACTTCTGTATTGCCAGAATCTACATATTGCCATAGTCTATTCATCTCCATAGTAACTTTCATAAATACTAATATTTTATACCTTTCACAATCCCCATAGGTATCCTAAATAGATCCCTTAGGACCATACCGCAGGAGGTATCCTTTTATTAATATTTCTCTTCTGCTCCTTAGATAATACTATTACTGTGTTATTTTCTGTCCAGTGCACTCCACCGGCGTCATTTCCGGTCTATGGAGCGCACATACTCATCACTTCCTGTCATTTGGAACGCATTCTGCGTTCCACCGCCTTTCTTCCGCTTGTATGGAACCGGCCGGCCGCGCCTCCCCCTCCTGATGCAGCCGACATACCGGTCCCGCTAGCATGATAAAAAGCGGGACTGGATCAGTATATTCATTATGACAGACGTACTCTCTGGCGGCCGGAGCGCTCCATGTACTGCTCATCATTCTTCTCACTTCTACCTCTGGCGGCATAGGTAAGAGAATACAACAGCTATTATTGATACTTACTATTCCTTCGTGCTCACTTAAGATTAAAATGTAATGCATAGTAGGAGCTATTCAGATGAAAATAGATCTTTGAAATTAGATATAAGTTATGCCAAGTGATCATATGATGCATTTACTTCAGATGTCAAGCTATTTATAGGTAATAAGAGAAAAGAAGATTTATGGTGAATTTTTTCCTCATAACTTGTTTAACAGATATGACTGTCATAGCGCATCTACTAGCGGACATTACCTATATTAAAGACACGGCTAATTTTTGCAATTTATGTATCTTATATGCAATGTAAAACATACAAGTTGACAATTATGTTTATATATATTGATTTATGCCTGTATTACTTTTGTAGTGCCTGACGAAGGCCTAATAAGGCCGAAAACGTTTGCACATGCACATGTATGCACATGTATATTGCCGCAAAATAAAATAGTTCACAGAACAAAGACAAATATGTATTTTGCTGTGATTTTTGCATACTATTACTACGGGTGGGGACCCTCTCCACAGCATCTAAGGAGGCAGGTGGCCACAAAGCCTGCTCTAAAAAATATTTATTGGTATTGTCATCTATGAATTTTTAATTTATAGATAATCCAGATAACATAATATTGCTACTTCTAACAATTGTGTATTTTAATAGATAATATGCTTGTAATTTATTTTATGACTTTTCTGATATTTGGAAACTCATTAAATGGTTTATTTTCTTCCATTTGTTTCTGACTGATTGCCTAGAGAGTGCAGGTATAATATATATATATATATATATATATATATATAAATAGAAAATAAATCAGCAGCACTCTGTTGGATTCCGGGTGCAATTCCACAGTTGCTCTTGGATAGGAGCCGTTCAATAGAAATAGAAAAAATATGGCAGCACTCCGGTCTTGTGAAGAAATTCAGTGACGTTTATTCACACTTATTTGCAATGCAGCATTTCAGCCCTCTCAATGGAGCCTTTGTCAAGCTAGTGAACACAGTGTTCTCAAACATATTTATGTGGGTGAGTCCAATTAAGGTAACATGATTAATCATTAAATACAATTTACACATATCCATATAAAACATGATAATACAATTCATTACAGTGTATACATATACATGTGCCATTATAGTTCAAACGTAGCGTATATGTCAATGTGAACACAACTTTAAAAACTCATGTTAGATCAGCATAATAACATAAGTATCGCTGATTATTATATAAAGTGCAGCTGTGCCAAAGTGTGTATATATCAAAACAATAAGGAAGAAATTAAAAGAGGGACAAACCCACGTCATGAAAACCGTTAGCGATTCAATGTTGGCGTCCCCTGGCGTCTGGTGCGCAGGCGTCAGTGTATGCCGGTAAAGCGCGAGATCCTGTCAGGTCCCGCGCATGCGCACAAAACGCTCAAACTGGCGTTCGTACGCAGCGCGTCAGGGCCCAGCAGGGCTCGCGAGATCTCTCCATTTCTCGCGCATGCGCCCCGCGTGGTCACAATCAGCACACTGGCAGCACGCCAGTGCGCATGTCTACGGGAACGGAACCAATATTGTTGTTACCATGTCACCATAGCAACCATGTTTGTATGCGATCTTAAGGGTACAGCAACCACCAGGCAGCGGGCAATGTCTATGGAGCAATGCGCACATGGGGGTTAATCCAGTGCGCAAAATTCCATCGTGGCAAGAGTCCCAAGGCTAGTCTTAACCAGGGATCCAGTCACTACACCCCCGTCACTCGTGGCTGTATATGGAATCAAAGTGGAGGTAGACATATATCACTGGCCCATATGTCCATCACTGGGCACATGAACCTGCGTGGGACGGAGGACCAGACACTCTCGTGTCCCATGTCCCCCGCTCCTATATCCACCCACATCGACATCCTTCTGCCCCAATGGGAGACTATCGCAGATAAATAAATAATATTAATAACATTGGCTTCGAATCCCCAACCTGAATAGTGAATGGAGAGATCTACAAAAAAGAGATACACACAAAATTATATTGGTAACAATCGCTTGAAGTTTTCATGTCGGGCGATGTCCTCTCAATTAAGACAAACGTTTCCATCAAGATAATCTATGGGAGACAAGATAGAGAAAGGAGAATGAATAGAGAATACAGTCTCATCCTATACACTGTCAGACTATAGTCACGCATTCCACTGGTACCTAGTTATATAACCCTAAATTCAACGTTAAGTCCATGTGGTTTTAAGGTACGTAATTGGAAAATCCAATATAGTTCTCTCTGTTTCAGTGTGACCGACCTGTCGCCCCCACGACGTGGCATGGCGATCTGGTCGATTACCCTGAACCGCAAATCCTTTTCAGTGTGTCCTGCTTCCGTAAAGTGCTTAGACACTGGAAGATCTAACCTCTTTTTCCTAATAGTGTACCTGTGATGATTCAGTCTGGTCTTAACATCCCACGTAGTCTCCCCTACATAGAGGAGATGACAGGGGCATTCAAGCAGGTACACTACATAAGAGGAATCACAAGTCAGGTGATGTTTTATCTTAAATTCCTCTCCTGTCTGTGGGTGTATAAAACTCGCTCCTCTTAACATAAGAGGGCAATTTACACACCCATGGCAAGGGAAACTTCCTTTCCTGGATGCTCCAAAATAACTGCTGAATGAGATTTTACTGGTACCGATGTCTGCCCGCACTAATTGATCCTTGATGTTACGTGTGCGCCTGTAAGACATCATAGGGGGATTGGCAAATTCGGGAATATCCTTGAAGTTACTGCCCAAAATGGGCCAATGCCCCTTCAGGATCCCTCCGATTTTATCACTCAGGGGTGAAAACCGCGTAACAAAGGGTATGCGTTTTTCATCCCTTGTCCTGTTTGTACATTTCTTCAAGAGGGTTTCCCTGGACTGTTGCATGACCCTTACTTTATGTTGTTCCACCAGTTTACTCGGGTACCCCCTATTAATAAACTTCTGACCCATTGTGGCGAGTCTGTCTGTAACCTCCTCCTCTCCTTGTACAATTCTCCTAACCCTAAGCAGCTGGCTATAGGGCAACGTCCTAACCATGCTTCTGGGGTGACAGCTGTCATATTTAAGTAGTGTGTTCTTGTCGGTTTTTTTAACAAAAAGGTCAGTATGTAGAAAATCCCCCTGTCTACTCACTGTTACATCCAAAAACTCGATCTTGGTTTCTGAGCTGACCAGTGTAAACTTAATCTCAGGGTCAATCCCATTGAGGAAATCACCAAACTGGTGCAGCTCCTCAATGGAGCCCATCCATAGTAGGAAGATGTCGTCTATGTATCGCCACCACCCCAGAACCTGTCTGAAGTGGTGGCTAACATAGACGTACATCTCCTCCATATGGGCCATATAAATGTTTGCGTAATTTGGCGCCACATTTGAGCCCATCGCGGTCCCGCGTAATTGGACAAAGTATTCATCCTGAAACAAAAAATAGTTGCAGGTGAGTACAATGTCCAAGAGTGTGATCAAAAAGTTTTTACACTTTGCGGAGTATGGTGAATCAGCTAGACATCTTCTAACCGCACCTACCCCCCTATCATGTGTAATAGAAGTGTACAAACTAACTACATCAAATGATGCTAAGATGACATGTGCTGGTAGTTGTATTCCACTAATTTCATTCAAGAAATGTGTAGTATCTCTGACATATGATTTCGCTTTTGAGACATATGGCGACAGAATCCTGTCTAGAAATATGGCAATCTGAGAGAAGGGTGAGCCAATGCCTGATACTATCGGGCGGCCAGGCGGAGAAACAAGTGACTTGTGGATCTTCGGCAGCATGTATATTACCGGTGTCCTCGGCCGGTCCACATAGAGAAAGGAGTGTAACTTGTCATCGATCACACCCTCCTCTCTAGCGGAATCCAGTACCCCACGAATCTTTTTCAAGAATTCAAACTTAGGGTCACCTGGAAGCCTGCGATATACATTTACATCATTCAATTGCCGATATACCTCATCCACATAGTCAGTTGTGTTCATGACCACCACTGCTCCACCCTTGTCTGCCGGTTTAATGGTCAGACAAGGGTTAGCAGCAAGCTCTTTCAAGGCCTTGGTCTCCTCTCCTCTCATATTCCATTTCATACACATTCCTTCTTCTCCTGAATTCTTTAGTGCCTCTAGCTCAATCCTAACTGCATTGATAAATGTATCAAGGGCAACATGATTAACAATAGGAGAAAAATCACTCTTCACATGTAGTTGTACATTATTAAGTGTAAGCTCTGCATCACCTCTCGACCCCACCACTGAGGCTTCAGTGGACTGTTTGTCAAACCAAATTTTTAACTTAATGGCTCTAAAAAAACGATGCAGGTCAAGCTCTAATTGAAACCAATCAATGCTCTTGGCCGGGCAGAAGGAAAGTCCTTTTTCTAAAACAGACAATTGTATTGGTGTTAACACAACAGATGATATATTTACCACAGTTGTCTCTTCCGCATGGTTCTTTGTGATTTCATCAGGCCTCCCTTTACGCCAACTATGTTGCCTCCTTCCCCCTCGTCTGGTCCGATGGGATCTGGACCCAGACCTAAAAAAGGAATGGTGGTTGTAGGTGTATTAGAGCTGGATGCTGCAACAGCATTCCGGGAATCGTCCATCTCTGGAGCTGTGGAGTTGTTCCTTTGTTTGTAGGGTCCAGTCTTCTTACTCTGGGGAGAGGGTCGTTCTACCCTCTTAGGGCCTTTTCTAACAGTCCTCTGTCCTCCTTGCCAACTGTATACAAAGCCAGTAGTGTAATCTTCCATATCCCTTTGCCACTTTTTCCTCTTAGTAGATTGTAGATCTTGTTTTAATTTCTCCAGGTGTAAATTACAATCACTGAAGTATTTCTCTGCATCCTCTGTAGTTAGTATTGCTTTTAATTCCCCTTCTGTCTGTTCCAAACTGATTTTCAAGGTACAGATTTCCTTATGTAGGTATTCAACATTTAACAAAATGATATCCAGAGAGTATTTGTTCGAAATCTGTGCGAACCGTGAACAGAAATCTGGGTTATTAGGAAAGAAATCAGGTCTCAAAATTGAGCGCATGCCCCTTGGTATGCGGTGTGCATGATGATATTCGCTGAGAATAATTGCATGTAAGTCCAAATTGATCAGTCGTTTGGAATATAACTCATACCTTTTCTTAAGATCCAATGTGGACGGTGTTGATAAAAAGGCTACATCTCTTGTGGCACCCTGTAGGATACGTGCTTCATCTTCCTGCGTATAAGAGAAGACGTCCTGGTGTGTACATCCTGTAGCTTGGCTCATATTTCAGGAGAAAAAGAAGGTGCTAGGCTGATAGGTCCAAAATACAAAAATAGAAAATAAATCAGCAGCACTCTGTTGGATTCCGGGTGCAATTCCACAGTTGCTCTTGGATAGGAGCCGTTCAATAGAAATAGAAAAAATATGGCAGCACTCCGGTCTTGTGAAGAAATTCAGTGACGTTTATTCACACTTATTTGCAATGCAGCATTTCAGCCCTCTCAATGGAGCCTTTGTCAAGCTAGTGAACACAGTGTTCTCAAACATATTTATGTGGGTGAGTCCAATTAAGGTAACATGATTAATCATTAAATACAATTTACACATATCCATATAAAACATGATAATACAATTCATTACAGTGTATACATATACATGTGCCATTATAGTTCAAACGTAGCGTATATGTCAATGTGAACACAACTTTAAAAACTCATGTTAGATCAGCATAATAACATAAGTATCGCTGATTATTATATAAAGTGCAGCTGTGCCAAAGTGTGTATATATCAAAACAATAAGGAAGAAAGTAAAAGAGGGACAAACCCACGTCATGAAAACCGTTAGCGATTCAATGTTGGCGTCCCCTGGCGTCTGGTGCACAGGTACACTATTAGGAAAAAGAGGTTAGATCTTCCAGTGTCTAAGCACTTTACGGAAGCAGGACACACTGAAAAGGATTTGCGGTTCAGGGTAATCGACCAGATCGCCATGCCACGTCGTGGGGGCGACAGGTCGGTCACACTGAAACAGAGAGAACTATATTGGATTTTCCAATTACGTACCTTAAAACCACATGGACTTAACGTTGAATTTAGGGTTATATAACTAGGTACCAGTGGAATGCGTGACTATAGTCTGACAGTGTATAGGATGAGACTGTATTCTCTATTCATTCTCCTTTCTCTATCTTGTCTCCTATAGATTATCTTGATGGAAACGTTTGTCTTAATTGAGAGGACATCGCCCGACATGAAAACTTCAAGCGATTGTTACCAATATAATTTTGTGTGTATCTCTTTTTTGTAGATCTCTCCATTCACTATTCAGGTTGGGGATTCGAAGCCAATGTTATTAATATTATTTATTTATCTGCGATAGTCTCCCATTGGGGCAGAAGGATGTCGATGTGGGTGGATATAGGAGCGGGGGACATGGGACACGAGAGTGTCTGGTCCTCCGTCCCACGCAGGTTCATGTGCCCAGTGATGGACATATGGGCCAGTGATATATGTCTACCTCCACTTTGATTCCATATACAGCCACGAGTGACGGGGGTGTAGTGACTGGATCCCTGGTTAAGACTAGCCTTGGGACTCTTGCCACGATGGAATTTTGCGCACTGGATTAACCCCCATGTGCGCATTGCTCCATAGACATTGCCCGCTGCCTGGTGGTTGCTGTACCCTTAAGATCGCATACAAACATGGTTGCTATGGTGACATGGTAACAACAATATTGGTTCCGTTCCCGTAGACATGCGCACTGGCGTGCTGCCAGTGTGCTGATTGTGACCACGCGGGGCGCATGCGCGAGAAATGGAGAGATCTCGCGAGCCCTGCTGGGCCCCGACGCGCTGCGTACGAACGCCAGTTTGAGCGTTTTGTGCGCATGCGCGGGACCTGACAGGATCTCGCGCTTTACCGGCATACACTGACGCCTGCGCACCAGACGCCAGGGGACGCCAACATTGAATCGCTAACGGTTTTCATGACGTGGGTTTGTCCCTCTTTTAATTTCTTCTTTATTGTTTTGATATATACACACTTTGGCACAGCTGCACTTTATATAATAATCAGCGATATTTATGTTATTATGCTGATCTAACATGAGTTTTTAAAGTTGTGTTCACATTGACATATACGCTACGTTTGAACTATAATGGCACATGTATATGTATACACTGTAATGAATTGTATTATCATGTTTTATATGGATATGTGTAAATTGTATTTAATGATTAATCATGTTACCTTAATTGGACTCACCCACATAAATATGTTTGAGAACACTGTGTTCACTAGCTTGACAAAGGCTCCATTGAGAGGGCTGAAATGCTGCATTGCAAATAAGTGTGAATAAACGTCACTGAATTTCTTCACAAGACCGGAGTGCTGCCATATTTTTTCTATTTCTATTGAACGGCTCCTATCCAAGAGCAACTGTGGAATTGCACCCGGAATCCAACAGAGTGCTGCTGATTTATTTTCTATTTTTGTATTTTGGACCTATCAGCCTAGCACCTTCTTTTTCTCCTGAAATATGAGCCAAGCTACAGGATGTACACACCAGGACGTCTTCTCTTATACGCAGGAAGATGAAGCACGTATCCTACAGGGTGCCACAAGAGATGTAGCCTTTTTATCAACACCGTCCACATTGGATCTTAAGAAAAGGTATGAGTTATATTCCAAACGACTGATCAATTTGGACTTACATGCAATTATTCTCAGCGAATATCATCATGCACACCGCATACCAAGGGGCATGCGCTCAATTTTGAGACCTGATTTCTTTCCTAATAACCCAGATTTCTGTTCACGGTTCGCACAGATTTCGAACAAATACTCTCTGGATATCATTTTGTTAAATGTTGAATACCTACATAAGGAAATCTGTACCTTGAAAATCAGTTTGGAACAGACAGAAGGGGAATTAAAAGCAATACTAACTACAGAGGATGCAGAGAAATACTTCAGTGATTGTAATTTACACCTGGAGAAATTAAAACAAGATCTACAATCTACTAAGAGGAAAAAGTGGCAAAGGGATATGGAAGATTACACTACCGGCTTTGTATACAGTTGGCAAGGAGGACAGAGGACTGTTAGAAAAGGCCCTAAGAGGGTAGAACGACCCTCTCCCCAGAGTAAGAAGACTGGACCCTACAAACAAAGGAACAACTCCACAGCTCCAGAGATGGACGATTCCCGGAATGCTGTTGCAGCATCCAGCTCTAATACACCTACAACCACCATTCCTTTTTTAGGTCTGGGTCCAGATCCCATCGGACCAGACGAGGGGGAAGGAGGCAACATAGTTGGCGTAAAGGGAGGCCTGATGAAATCACAAAGAACCATGCGGAAGAGACAACTGTGGTAAATATATCATCTGTTGTGTTAACACCAATACAATTGTCTGTTTTAGAAAAAGGACTTTCCTTCTGCCCGGCCAAGAGCATTGATTGGTTTCAATTAGAGCTTGACCTGCATCGTTTTTTTAGAGCCATTAAGTTAAAAATTTGGTTTGACAAACAGTCCACTGAAGCCTCAGTGGTGGGGTCGAGAGGTGATGCAGAGCTTACACTTAATAATGTACAACTACATGTGAAGAGTGATTTTTCTCCTATTGTTAATCATGTTGCCCTTGATACATTTATCAATGCAGTTAGGATTGAGCTAGAGGCACTAAAGAATTCAGGAGAAGAAGGAATGTGTATGAAATGGAATATGAGAGGAGAGGAGACCAAGGCCTTGAAAGAGCTTGCTGCTAACCCTTGTCTGACCATTAAACCGGCAGACAAGGGTGGAGCAGTGGTGGTCATGAACACAACTGACTATGTGGATGAGGTATATCGGCAATTGAATGATGTAAATGTATATCGCAGGCTTCCAGGTGACCCTAAGTTTGAATTCTTGAAAAAGATTCGTGGGGTACTGGATTCCGCTAGAGAGGAGGGTGTGATCGATGACAAGTTACACTCCTTTCTCTATGTGGACCGGCCGAGGACACCGGTAATATACATGCTGCCGAAGATCCACAAGTCACTTGTTTCTCCGCCTGGCCGCCCGATAGTATCAGGCATTGGCTCACCCTTCTCTCAGATTGCCATATTTCTAGACAGGATTCTGTCGCCATATGTCTCAAAAGCGAAATCATATGTCAGAGATACTACACATTTCTTGAATGAAATTAGTGGAATACAACTACCAGCACATGTCATCTTAGCATCATTTGATGTAGTTAGTTTGTACACTTCTATTACACATGATAGGGGGGTAGGTGCGGTTAGAAGATGTCTAGCTGATTCACCATACTCCGCAAAGTGTAAAAACTTTTTGATCACACTCTTGGACATTGTACTCACCTGCAACTATTTTTTGTTTCAGGATGAATACTTTGTCCAATTACGCGGGACCGCGATGGGCTCAAATGTGGCGCCAAATTACGCAAACATTTATATGGCCCATATGGAGGAGATGTACGTCTATGTTAGCCACCACTTCAGACAGGTTCTGGGGTGGTGGCGATACATAGACGACATCTTCCTACTATGGATGGGCTCCATTGAGGAGCTGCACCAGTTTGGTGATTTCCTCAATGGGATTGACCCTGAGATTAAGTTTACACTGGTCAGCTCAGAAACCAAGATCGAGTTTTTGGATGTAACAGTGAGTAGACAGGGGGATTTTCTACATACTGACCTTTTTGTTAAAAAAACCGACAAGAACACACTACTTAAATATGACAGCTGTCACCCCAGAAGCATGGTTAGGACGTTGCCCTATAGCCAGCTGCTTAGGGTTAGGAGAATTGTACAAGGAGAGGAGGAGGTTACAGACAGACTCGCCACAATGGGTCAGAAGTTTATTAATAGGGGGTACCCGAGTAAACTGGTGGAACAACATAAAGTAAGGGTCATGCAACAGTCCAGGGAAACCCTCTTGAAGAAATGTACAAACAGGACAAGGGATGAAAAACGCATACCCTTTGTTACGCGGTTTTCACCCCTGAGTGATAAAATCGGAGGGATCCTGAAGGGGCATTGGCCCATTTTGGGCAGTAACTTCAAGGATATTCCCGAATTTGCCAATCCCCCTATGATGTCTTACAGGCGCACACGTAACATCAAGGATCAATTAGTGCGGGCAGACATCGGTACCAGTAAAATCTCATTCAGCAGTTATTTTGGAGCATCCAGGAAAGGAAGTTTCCCTTGCCATGGGTGTGTAAATTGCCCTCTTATGTTAAGAGGAGCGAGTTTTATACACCCACAGACAGGAGAGGAATTTAAGATAAAACATCACCTGACTTGTGATTCCTCTTATGTAGTGTACCTGCTTGAATGCCCCTGTCATCTCCTCTATGTAGGGGAGACTACGTGGGATGTTAAGACCAGACTGAATCATCACAGGTACACTATTAGGAAAAAGAGGTTAGATCTTCCAGTGTCTAAGCACTTTACGGAAGCAGGACACACTGAAAAGGATTTGCGGTTCAGGGTAATCGACCAGATCGCCATGCCACGTCGTGGGGGCGACAGGTCGGTCACACTGAAACAGAGAGAACTATATTGGATTTTCCAATTACGTACCTTAAAACCACATGGACTTAACGTTGAATTTAGGGTTATATAACTAGGTACCAGTGGAATGCGTGACTATAGTCTGACAGTGTATAGGATGAGACTGTATTCTCTATTCATTCTCCTTTCTCTATCTTGTCTCCTATAGATTATCTTGATGGAAACGTTTGTCTTAATTGAGAGGACATCGCCCGACATGAAAACTTCAAGCGATTGTTACCAATATAATTTTGTGTGTATCTCTTTTTTGTAGATCTCTCCATTCACTATTCAGGTTGGGGATTCGAAGCCAATGTTATTAATATTATTTATTTATCTGCGATAGTCTCCCATTGGGGCAGAAGGATGTCGATGTGGGTGGATATAGGAGCGGGGGACATGGGACACGAGAGTGTCTGGTCCTCCGTCCCACGCAGGTTCATGTGCCCAGTGATGGACATATGGGCCAGTGATATATGTCTACCTCCACTTTGATTCCATATACAGCCACGAGTGACGGGGGTGTAGTGACTGGATCCCTGGTTAAGACTAGCCTTGGGACTCTTGCCACGATGGAATTTTGCGCACTGGATTAACCCCCATGTGCGCATTGCTCCATAGACATTGCCCGCTGCCTGGTGGTTGCTGTACCCTTAAGATCGCATACAAACATGGTTGCTATGGTGACATGGTAACAACAATATTGGTTCCGTTCCCGTAGACATGCGCACTGGCGTGCTGCCAGTGTGCTGATTGTGACCACGCGGGGCGCATGCGCGAGAAATGGAGAGATCTCGCGAGCCCTGCTGGGCCCCGACGCGCTGCGTACGAACGCCAGTTTGAGCGTTTTGTGCGCATGCGCGGGACCTGACAGGATCTCGCGCTTTACCGGCATACACTGACGCCTGCGCACCAGACGCCAGGGGACGCCAACATTGAATCGCTAACGGTTTTCATGACGTGGGTTTGTCCCTCTTTTAATTTCTTCCTTATTGTTTTGATATATACACACTTTGGCACAGCTGCACTTTATATAATAATCAGCGATACTTATGTTATTATGCTGATCTAACATGAGTTTTTAAAGTTGTGTTCACATTGACATATACGCTACGTTTGAACTATAATGGCACATGTATATGTATACACTGTAATGAATTGTATTATCATGTTTTATATGGATATGTGTAAATTGTATTTAATGATTAATCATGTTACCTTAATTGGACTCACCCACATAAATATGTTTGAGAACACTGTGTTCACTAGCTTGACAAAGGCTCCATTGAGAGGGCTGAAATGCTGCATTGCAAATAAGTGTGAATAAACGTCACTGAATTTCTTCACAAGACCGGAGTGCTGCCACATTTTTTCTATTTCTATATATATATATATATATATATATACTGCTCAAAAAAATAAAGGGAACACTTAAACAACACAATGTAACTCCAAGTCAATCACACTTCTGTGAAAAATCAAAATGTCCACTTAGGAAGCAACACTGAGTGACAATCAATTTTACATGTTGTTGTGCAAATGGGATAGACAACAGGTGGAAATTATAGGCAATTAGCAAGACACCCCCAATAAAGGAGTGGTTCTGCAGGTGGTGACCACAGACCACTTCTCAATTCCTATGCTTCCTGGCTGATGTTTTGGTCACTTTTGAATGCTGGCGGTGCTTTCACTCTAGTGGTAGCATGAGACGGAGTCTACAACCCACACAAGTGGCTCAGGTAGTGCAGCTTATCCAGGATGGCACATCAATGCGAGCTGTGGCAAGAAGGTTTGCTGTGTCTGTCAGCGTAGTGTCCAGAGCATGGAGGCGCTACCAGGAGACAGGCCAGTACATGAGACGTGGAGGAGGCAGTAGAAGGGCAACAACCCAGCAGCAGAACCGCTACTTCCGCCTTTGTGCAAGGAGGAACAGGAGGAGCACTGCCAGAGCCCTGCAAAATGACCTCCAGCAGGCCACAAATGTGCATGTGTCTTCTCAAACGGTCAGAAACAGACTCCATGAGGGTGATATGAGGGCCCGACGTCCACAGGTGGGGGTTGTGCTTACAGCCCAACACCGTGCAGGACGTTTGTCATTTGCCAAAGAACACCAAGATTGGCAAATTCGCCACTGGCGCCCTGTGCTCTTCACAGATGAAAGCAGGTTCACACTGAGCACATGTGACAGAGTCTGGAGACGCAGTGGAGAACGTTCTGCTGCCTGCAACATCCTCCAGCATGACCGGCTTGGCATTGGGTCAGTAATGGTGTGGGGTGGCATTTCTTTGGCCCTCCATGTGCTCGCCAGAGGTAGCCTGACTGCCATTAGGTACCGAGATGAGATCCTCAGACCCCTTGTGAGACCATATGCTGGTGCGGTTGGCCCTGGGTTCCTCCTAATGAAAGACAATGCTAGACCTCATGTGGCTGGAGTGTGTCAGCAGTTCCTGCAAGATGAAGGCATTGATGCTATGGACTGGCCCGCCCGTTCCCCAGACCTGAATCCAATTGATCACATCTGGGACATCATGTCTCGCTCTATCCACCAACGTCACGTTGCACCACAGACTGTCCAGGAGTTGGCAGATGCTTTAGTCCAGGTCTGGGAGGAGATCCCTCAGGAGACCGTCTGCCACCTCATCAGGAGCATGCACAGGCGTTGTAGGGAGGTCATACAGGCACGTAGAGGCCACACACAATACTGAGCCTCATTTTGACTTGTTTTAAGGACATTACATCAAAGTTGGATCAGCCTGTAGTATGTTTTTCCACTTTAATTTTGAGTGTGACTCCAAATCCAGACCTCCATGGGTTAAAAAATTTGATTTCCATTTTTTTATTTTTGTGTGATTTTGTTGTCAGCACATTCAACTATGTAAAGAACAAAGTATTTCAGAAGAATATTTAATTAATTCAGATCTAGGATGTGTTATTTTTGTGTTCCCTTTATTTTTTTGAGCAGTGTATATATCTAATATATAAAGCTGAGTGTATGTGTGTGTGTCCGCTAAAGGAATCTGCACCGTCGCATTTACAAACTGAAAAGAATGGTGTGGCATTAACCAAGCAGGAAATGCTCAAACCCACATGCAGTTGTGCATATATATAGGGGAGCAAATCCTGCACTTGTGGCCCGTTGCTAATGACGATCCCCAGCAAAAATGCATACAGTGAAGGATGCCCGCAGCGAACCACAAGTACCACAATAGACATCCTACACAAGATAGCAATTATGTGGATGTGATAATCAATATAACAATATAACAAAATAATAGCAAAGACAGGTGCACTCTGCGGTCTTACTAAACCCTCAAACTGATGTTAAAATTGAGAGATTAGCCAACATATCCTATGGTGTAGGATATGTCTGAGCCCGAGCACCGCACCAAAGTTTCTCAAGTAGCTCGTCGCATTTACAATCACAAAGTTTGGTACACAGGTACATCAGGTGTCCGGGTAAGTTTTAGACCAGGTCTCAGCTCTCTAGGACGTACCGTTCCCGAAATATTCCCCAAAAATGCCTTAACCAATAGAAGCTTGGTCACATGACCCTTATCAGCCAATAGAAGCTCGCAGGTCCTCCAGCCTCCACATACACAGTTTTACTCCAGGTTTCCATAACAACCCAGCCATTTATCTTCACTGCTGTAGGAGAGCTTTAAAGGAAACCTGTCACAAGGATAATTGCTATTGAAGTAAAGCCATGGCCTAATAGCACTTAGTACCTAATTTCAAAATGTGCCTTTGTTCCAGCAGTAGATGTTTTTATCCTTTAAAAATCCAGTTTATTTGGTATGCAAATGAGCCAGTAAGGTGCCCAGAGGGTCGTCACTCTTGCAGGAAAGAGCCCAGACACACCCCCTGCCACAATATGTCCACCCTCAAAAGACTTAAAACCCCACCCCCCGGTCCTGATAAGCCATGCCCCTTATCTAGTTAGGCCACGCCCACTCCCGCTCCTGAGCCGACGGGGATTGAAAAAAGTTGAGGTAAAAATCAACTTCTGTCAGCTCCAGGGGTGGGAGGTAGGGTGACTTTCTCCCTGCAGCTTACACTCAGACAGCAAAGTGCTGCTGTATTAGAGTGAGCTGTTCAAAAGGACACACCCCCAATCCGGTCAGGCCACGCCCCCTGCCACACCACAGCCGACTGAGATTGAAAAAATGAAGTTAAAAATCTACTTCTAGGTCGCACTAAGCCATGCCCCGATCTGGATAGGCCACGCCCCCTCCATTCCTCAGCTGACAGGGATTGAAAAAATGAAGGTAAAAATCAACTTCTGTCAGCTGCAGAAGTGGAAGGGAGGGTGACTTTTTCTCTGCAGCTCACACTCAGACACGCCCCCGATCCAGTAAAGGCCACTGTTAAAGGGGCGGGCCCCTGTGGAGGTCACTGTCAAGGGGGTGGTATGCTGTGAAAGTCACTGTTAAAGGGGAAGGCTGCTGTAAAGGTCAAAGTTAAGAGGGTGGGTTGCTGTGGAGGTTCAATTTTAAGGGATGGGGCACTGTGGGGGTCAGTGTTAAGGGGTGGGGGGCTGTGGAGGTCACTGTTTTGGTGGCGCGGTGCTGTAGATGTCACTGTTATAGTGGATAGTGTTGATATCTTTTAAGGACATACACAAACATTAAATGAAATAGATTAAATATACCCGAGCAAAGCCAGGTCCTTCAGCTAGTATATATATATATATATATATATATATATATATAGTGGGTGAGCCCCAATTAAGCTGGACAGGGATTAGAAAACTTCTGCAGGCCCACATACACTATCTTCCCACACCCTGACCTACAAGTATCAGTGGTCAACAGTGCACAATGTGGTGAATTTTGCTTTAACTCATCATTGCTTTACATATGCCTACAGTACCATCAACAAAAGAAGGGAAATTAAAGTGTAACATAGAACCACCCAATAACATCGTCAAACGACAATACAGCTCAAAATCCTTCTCCAGCACCAACACAATGCAGAACAAAATACCTCCACAGCAGGGGTAAACAAATACCACAGTGTAGCTCAACATACCATACCTTCGCAATAGTAGAAAATAAATGTCACAGTGCAACACAAAATATCTCCCCAGTAGTGCCAAAGAATACCACAGCACAAAATTTCTCCATAGCAGTACCCAACAAATGCCACAGGGCTGCAGCACAAAATACATCCAGAGAAGCCCCAAATACCATATTGCAGCACTATTGGCAGCAGCATTGTCCAACTCCCAATCCTTTCCCCACTTGTAGCAGTTACCCCCTCTCTGTAACTCACACTGGCAGCATTATTGTTCTCCTTCACACCCCTTTGCCCACTGCTTGGTGTATCAGTGTTCTACCAAACCCTTCACAACTGGCAGAAGCATTCTTCACCACACTACCCTTCCCCACTGGCAGCAACATGTTCCTCATTCCCACTCCTCCCAAGCTGACAGGAGTATCCCTGACCCAGTGATTGGCTGATGAGTCACCTCCCATCATTTTTTACTGTGTGGTGATCCCAAACCAGTAAGGACTTTTTGGCCACATCATGGCCATGCCCTGACTGTCACAACTTGGCATGGAATGGGTTTGTCTGGCCAAAACCCGACGTTTATGCCAGAAAGCGGCCGGACCCCATTGTAATCAATTGCGATCCGGTAATAAACTGTAGAATCTAGCAATTCTGGATTCAGCAAAATCTAGCAGGCTACTCTCTGCCGTAATAGCCTGCCGAATATGCTGCCGCATAAGCAATTGTACCCTTACATATTTCCTTAAAGATTAAAAAAATTTGTGAATCTGAAACCTTTGTGATTTGTCCTCCATGAATTACATGGTTTATTTTCTCCTATTATACCTTGTGAAAAAATTGGTGCCTAAAGTAATATTTTCTTTTGAACGTAAATGTTTTTATTTTCACAGCCATGCTTTTAAATTCTTTGCCAAGTGTTTCTGCATTCTGTGAGACACTCATTTGGTCAAAATTAGCCCTTTTGATGTCTTAAAATGCTTGTACAGGGGTGTCGTTTTTATTGTCTGGGGACCTCAAGAATTTGTGAAATGCGAAATGGCATTGGAAATCCATGCCTGCAAAATCGATATATTGGGGGTTGACTTCTCAACCCTGCTGTGCGGACATATTGCAGGATATGAGCATATATGGGGTTTTTCCACATTCAGGGGAACATTCAGGGGAAAATGGGTAACAAAATGTGGGGTGAATTTTCTTTTGTTACCCCTTGTGAAAGTGAAAAATGTGGGCCTAAAGCATCATTTTATTGTAAACAATTTAAATTTTCATTTTCATAGCCAAGTGTTTTCCAATTCTATGTAACAACTTCTTGGTCAAAAGGCTCATTACACCCCTTTAAAAAGTGGGGGTGTAGTTTGCAAAATGGGGTCATTTTTTGGGGGTTACCACTGTAGGGGTACCTCAGGTGGTCTTCAAATACGACATAGCGCCTGAAAGTTATTCCAGTGAAATCTGCCCTCCAAAAGCCATATGGCCCTTCTGAGCCATGTGGTGGCTCCATACAGCACTTTACAAGCATATATGTTTTGTTTCTGTAAACTGTGGAATGATTAATAACTATTGAGGCTTGTTAAGCTGTTAATCTAGCTAATCTTGTTAAGCTTTGAAAATTTGAAAAATTGTTTGTAAACTTCTAAGCCTTCTAACATCTTAAAAAAATAAAATGACATTTACAAAATGATGGCAACATAAAGTAGACATACTGTATGGGGAATGTTCTAATAACTATTCAAATTTCAAAAATTGAGAATTTATTGGAAAATATTGAATTTTATGTTTTATTATTTTTTTTTAAACATATCAACTTGATTTTACTACTAACATAAACTACAACGTGTCATGCTGTGAATGGCTTGGATAAGTGAAAAGATTCCAAAAGTTATTACCACTTAAAATGACAAATGTCAGATTTGCAAAAATTGGCCTGAGTTCAAGGTGAAAAGTGGCTCAGTATTGAAAAGGTTAACATAGGAAAAGACACAAACTCCATTACTTATGGTTTCTTCAGTAATTTCCTATTTTTCCTTCTCTTTAATTTATTCTGGAATGTATTAATTTTTTTAACACAAGACTACAAATATTATTTCCAGTACAAATATTGACTGACCAGTTTGATTAGCAAATTGCCCAGCAGAACAAGGAACACAAGAGTAGCAACAGGTTACTTTTCCTTTTAGTAATTTTCTGTATCCAGGTGGACAGCTCTCTGCACATCTAGAAGGAAATACCTAGAAGTAATATAATAGTAATTTAGAAGCTGGAATTGAGATTTATCTTGACCAAAACGGTGAATGAAAAAGTAAGAATGTTAAAGACTATTCCCATCTCAGACATTGGCATGTCACTAGGATTCCCATCATAAGTGTTAGGTGGGGGTTCCACCTCTGTGACTTGCTCCTATTTCCAGAATAGGCCACCCACATGTGTGGCCACCTTCTATTCATCTCTATGGGAATTCCGAAAATAACCTGGCAAACTGGCTCAGCTATTTTCATCAGTCCCATTGCAGTGAATTGAACGGTGGATGTGCATGTGCATTGCAGTCTCTATTCACTGATATTTTCAGGCCTCCAAAGATAGCGGAGTGTGGTTATTTTCGGAACTCCAATAGCAGTGAATAGAGAGAACACTGCACATGTGCAGTGTGTTCTCTTTCACTTTGGGGACCACATTCTGTAGGCAGGAGTGAGTCCTAAAGGTGGGACCCACACCTATCTGACATTGATGTCATATATCCTAGTGATATACCATAAATGTCTGAGATGAAAATGCCCCTGTAATATCAGGAAATGGCTGAATATGCTATCTTATTCTTTTTTAATAAATCAAAGTAAAACTAATTGGCTTTGATCTGAATTTCAGGGAAAATGTGATTCGTCAGAAAGCTGAATTTCCTTGCGCTTGATAGTAACAAATTCATTTTTCCTGATATGGCGGTAAAAACAGGATTACAGGAGCATGAGGTCCGACTCACAGACTACTCACCAGTTACCTCCAGCATGTAGCCATGCTAGCAATGGGAGGAGGGAGGAGTCTGCGAGTCCCACTCAAGACTGGCTGATAAGGCCCAGGCCTCACAGGTGCACCTAAATGTAGCCTCCAGGCATCGCTATATACAAACAAACTGAAGGAATGGTATGGTGTTAAATAGGCAGGAAGTGCTCAAATCCATATGCAGTTGTGCATGTATATACAGGGGAGCAAATCCTGCACTTGTGGCAGAGGGTGCAGAGTGCACCTGTCTTTGCAAATGTTATTATATTGTTATATTGGTTATCACATCCACATAATTGCTATCTTGTGTAGGATGTTTATTGTGGTACTTGTGGTATGCCGCGGGCATCCTCCACTGCATGCATTTTTGCTGGGGATCGCCATTAGCAGCGGGCCATAAATGCAGGATTTGCTCCCCTGTATATACATGCACAACTGTATATGGGTTTGAGCACTTCCTGCCTGTTTAACACCATGCCATTTTTTTCAGTTTGTTTGTATATAGAGGGGGTTATATGCCAACTTTCAGAGCAATTGGAGAAACTTCGGTTCAAACCAGACTTCCAATCCGAACTTTTTCATAAATTTGCCGAACTGGATCTGAAACAAATCTTGATTGGTTCGCTCATCTCTAAATTACACTACAGTACTGTATGTGAAGAATGTTACATACCTCTTTAGTGTTTTCTGCCCATTTAATATAATTCTTTTTTATGAAGAAAATACTTTTATTCGAATTAGGAATGTATTCTCCAATATAATTTCTTGTGTATGTCTTGTTTGGAAACATTAAAACCTGCATTAATTGTAAATGGCTATTCAGTATTCTCATATCATCAAAAATAATGTCTTCCCCAAAAGGTGTTTTAAAATATAAATTTCTTAAAAATTTATTTAGCTGAAAGCAATACAAGAAACCCAGATTACAATTAATAAAATAGCATAAAACAGTCAGTGTTGTGCATTTATTTTCTCTATGTAATAATTATAATTCTACGAAACCACGCAAAATGGTTGCCACCATTTTACCAATCAGAAGGCTTAAAAGAAAGCATCTGCCACCAAATTTGGGGGATTATTTTTTCATAAAAAAATATCTTACAGTGCAGTGTATTTTTGTTGCAACCAGCAACCTTTTGATTACCTATAGCTATATATGTTGTTGTCACTGACATTATTAATGCTGTCCTGCCATTAAAGAGCTTGAAAGAGGTTAAAAACAGTTTAGAAATTTTGGGTGTGATTCTAACAAATTGGTCCAAAAATTGTGAACTTTCCAATTTTTATTTTCTTTTTAATCTTTTTATTGGAAATTTTTCACATTTTCGTTATTCATTCCGTCATAATAGAAGTCTATGGCCTGTATAATGATCCGTCCCATTTCTGTTATGCAGGAGAGGACCCTGCATAACGGAAATGGGACGGATCAGTTTTGCAGCCCATAGACTTCTATTATAATGGAATGAATAATGGAATGCCTCTAAAGGCATTCCATTATGCATTACGTCATAGAATTGCGTTAAGGTCTGTGGTAATGGAATCCATAACACAATTCTACTTTTACCACCAAACAAAGAATGAAAGAATTTCAAAGAGAAGAGAAGAAAAATGACTCCGCCTTTAAAATCCCAATCATAACGCAATACAGCGAAAAAGAGACTGTTTTCAAAAAAATTGTCAAACGCCATTGGGATACTCTAAAACAAGAAAAAGTAATAGGGGAAAAAATACCTAAATACCCATGCTTTGTATTTTAGAAGGCAAAAAAATTGGGGAATATAATAGCCCCCTCTGTTAAAACAACAATAAAAAAGAATAATATACAAACAATACTCAATACTGAGAACACTAAAACAATAATACACAATACCAATTCTGGCTTCTTTCCTTGTAAAATTTGCAAGGCCTGCCACATAACAAGACAGATTCAACCAATAAAAATAATAGAGGGTGCACAAAGGACATTTGAGATAGAGGGTAATCTCACTTGTCATACCAGTGGCGTCATCTACTGTATCAAATGTCCTTGTGCCAAATTATATGTAGGCAGAAAAAAAAGAACTTTACAAACCAGAATAAGGGAACATATGGGCAATATAAAGAAAAAATTTGACGGTCACCCATTATCCCGACATTTTGCAGATAAATATAGAGGGATTTTCAGGGGGTCCACATTCGGAGCGCTAGAATATATTAGACCTGACCAAAGAGGTGGAGACTATATTAGACTAATGTCCAGGAATGAAACAAAGTGGATTTTTAATTTGGACACTATTGCACCAGGGAGAATGAATCAAGAAATTGAATTATTTGCTTTCCCCTAGAATTCATTATTAGAAAATCATATAAAATATATATAATAATTCAATAAAATCTAAAAAAGCCATCAGGATAATATAATTTATATTTAATTCTATTCATAATATACTTTACCATTTTATCTATCACAAAACATTCTCTTTGTCATACATCTATAACATCAGTTAATAGAAGCCTACAATCTGGTCTAATAATAAAAACAGAGGATATTGGATACGCTGGTAGTCTGTAATTTGGAGAACGACTGGTTAAATGGTGACCATGGGAACGGATGCCTATTTATTTGTAGAGAGAACAGCTAACAACCATCCCTGAGGAAGAAATTAGTTAATTTCGAATCGCGTTGGAGGTTTTTTGGCTTGAGAAGGCATCCATCCTTAGTGTGACATCACACGGAAGTAACGTTCGCGTGGATCACCAGCTAGGGCTTCCCTCGCGCGCACGAGTCACCGGCCGGGACCGCGCGCGCTTGCAGAGGAAACCTGAAGATACAGACATCGCAGCTACTCTCCAGCACTATTACCAGGAAGTACAGTGAGGATCTCGCAAGCCAGTCCGTTACAGGGAAGTCTCCATCCCTTGCAACATATTTATGTAAGCTGATCACTTACCAGGTTGATCAGTTTGGATTGGCATTGGACGAGGCTCCAGCTAATAGCGGTGTATATACAGTTGGGGATATTATTTGATGTGGTACCAACCATGACATCTACCATTTGACACTGTCTAGTCAGCGCGGTCTATTTATTACTTTGAATTTCAAAATATGAAATTCGCTCATCTCTATACATCATCCAAAATGAGCAATAAAGCTATGACAAATATAGCATTCTTTTACAAGTATAGAAGCAAAAACAAATAAATATTTTTTTAAAACTAAATAACCAAGTGACTAACAGTCTAACATTCTCAGAAGGACTCAGAAGGGAAGTTTTGATATGTTCGAAGTGCTCAGGGTCATATATGACATCCAGGCTCTCCATTGTAGGAGCAATTATGGCGAGAGAAAAAAGATAGGGAGAGGCGCTCATAGGGTGGTGGGTAACGGTAATTCGGTTTAGCGAAATGGATAGTGTATGCTCACCTTTTGGTGTTGTGCATGTGTAAGCACAACGTCCGTAAGGGCAGGTACACAGAGAGAGGGGGTCGGTGCTGCCAGTACCCGTTCGGTCCCTTTGGATGAAGTTTGCCAAAAACTCCTAGGGACTGTGGAGGAAGTGGTGGGTGGTTTGTGTGCTGGCACACAGTAGGGTACTTCTTAGGCGCACATAAAACAACCTCA
Source organism: Bufo bufo (assembly GCF_905171765.1). Classification (NCBI taxonomy): domain Eukaryota; kingdom Metazoa; phylum Chordata; class Amphibia; order Anura; family Bufonidae; genus Bufo; species Bufo bufo. Next base: position 66,088,360 of record NC_053397.1, on the reverse strand, counting down.
GTTTGGAAACTTTTGGTGTAATAGCTGTTTATTGTGCAATAGACAACACATTTCGGAGTTTATAACTCCTTTCTCAAGTCTAAAAAGATACAATGAAAGTGCCGAAGCAAAAAAAATATCCCCACATAATCAGAGGGGTATGTACAAGCATTGTACAATAAAAGGTTAAAGGGGTATGTACTCGCATTATACAAATGAAAGGTTAGAGGGGTATGTACGAACATTTATGCAATAAAAAATATATATAAAAAAATGATAAAAACTGTGGTTTACAGAGAAGAGAAAAATATGAATGTCAGTTTAGACTACAATATATCAATTGATTAAAAGAAAAGATAATTAGTAGATGTTTGGTATCAAATGTTGCATATTACGCGTATAAGGCCACTCATGGACCCAGTGATGTCTGGTAAATTTTGCTCTCATAAAATTTGCGTACTCCAGTATGTCTTAAATGAACGTTAATGTGATATCAGTAAATGTATATGGCATGAGGGGGTTAATTCCTGGACCGATCTATATAGTGTGGAATATAGTGTGCAGATCAGAGGGAAATGGGAGGTTTACCTTGACGGCATCAGCAGCAAGAGTGGCCAGATGGCTGTAAGTAAAAACAAGAGGAGAAGGTACAGGTACATGAATGTATATATGTGGTTGTATGGCATAAATGAGGGAGAGAACCAGTGGCTGGCGGCAGGGCTGGATGGTATTCTTATTGTGGGTACGGTATAATGTTGCCGCTGGTGTATGCTGGTTGGTGCTTACCTGGGAGCCTCCTCTGGTGCGTCTGGCTGTGTAGGGCGCCGCTCACCACGTGTGTGAGTGCGCGCTGTTTAAAGATCGGTTGGCGGGGGCGTGGTTGGTGACGTCAGGTGGGAATCCTCTCTCTGCTGCGAGAGGGTGGGTGTAATGGCTAAGTGAGGTGGACGGAATGGGAAGAGAGATAGTTGGTACTGTGAGGGCGGGGAGGGGGGGAGGGGAAAGTGAGGCGGGAGGGGCCTTGGACTGGACGGGTGTGCGTGCATCTGGATGAAGAGGATGAGGATAAGGGGTGGAGTATATGATGGAAGTGGTAAACTGCGAACTGGGGTTTAGAAACAGTTGGTTTCTAGAGATTTATTTAGACCGTATGGTTCTATAGTTTGAAGTTTGAATATCCAATACATTTCTTTTCTCCTCAATTTCTGGTAGCGATTTGACTGGGATTTCTTCGATGGGTAATGGGGAGAGATCCCCTGGATCTTTGTTGTGTGCCTGGACAAAATGTCGGGACACCCCATGTTTAAGAAAGCCGTTCGTGATGTTCCAGCGGTGCTTGTTCATCCTCTCTCTCAAAGTGAGGGTGGTCCGGCCGATGTACAGGGTGGGCCATTTATATGGATACACCTTAATAAAATGGGAATGGTTGGTGATATTAACTTCCTGTTTGTGGCACATTAGTATATGTGAGGGAGGAAACTTTTCAAGATGGGTGGTGACCATGGCGGCCATTTTGAAGTTGGCCATTTTGAATCCAACTTTTGTTTTTTCAATAGGAAGAGGGTCATGTGACACATCAAACTTATTGGGATTTTCACAAGAAAAACTGGTTTTAACGTAACTTTATTCTTTCATGAGTTATTTACAAGTTTCTCTTTGTTTACAGCCATTGACATGTCGCCGAGGTTAAAACGTGAAGAGCGGATAGAAATTGTGTTGATGTCTGGTGAACGCAGTAACCGGGTCATTGCAGCAGATTTCAATGCAAGACACCCTATGAGACCACCCATCTCCCATGCTACAGTTAGCAAACTGCTTGCTAAGTTTCGTGGAAACTGGTTCAGTGTTGGATTTGCCAAAATGTGGACGCATGAAATCTGCCATCAGTGGCTGTCCTAGCTTCATTCAGCAAGAGCCCACAGCGTAGCACTCGCCGCATGTCACTGGAGAGTGGCATTAGTCGAACATCCCTTCGGCGGATATTAGCTACTCACAAATGGCACCCTTACAAACTCCAGCTACTGCAGCATCTCAACGAGGATGACCCAGATCGGCGCACTGAATTTGCAGAATGGGCAAAACAAAAATTGGAACAGGACCCTCAGTTTACGCAGAAGAGTTTGTTCAGTGGTGAGGCAAATTTTTATGTGAATGGTGAAGTTAACAAACAAAACCACCGCTATTGGTCTGACACTAACCCACATTGGATAGATCCCTCCAAGACTGTTGGAACAAAAAAATTGATGGTATGGTGTGGTATATGGGGTACAAAGATAGTGGGGCCATTCTTCATCAATGGAAACCTCAGGGCCACTGGATATGCGAAATTGCTACATGATGATGTGTTTCCCTCTTTATGCACTGAAGCTGGCACGTTCCCTGAGTTTTCCAGCAAGATGGTGCACCACCACATTATGGGTGTCAGGTCCGAGCATTCCTAGATGAACAGTTTCCTGGAAAGTGGATTGGTCGTCGTGGGCCAGTTGAATGGCCCCCAAGGTCTCCCGATCTGACCCCCTTAGACTTTTATCTTTGGGGTCATCTGAAGGCAATTGTCTATGCTGTGAAGATACGAGATGTGCAGCACCTGAAACTATGGATACTGGAAGCCTGTGCTAGCATTTCTCCTGCGGTGTTGCTATCAGTGTGTGAAGAGTGGGAGAAGAGGGTTGCATTGAAAATCCAACACAATGGGCAGCACATTGAACACATTTTATAAGTGGTCAGAAACTTGTAAATAACTCATGAAAGAATAAAGTTACATTAAAACCAAGCACACCATTGTTTTTCTTGTGAAATTCCCAATAAGTTTGATGTGTCACATGACCCTCTTCCTATTGAAAAAACAAAAGTTGGATTCAAAATGGCTGACTTCAAAATGGCCGCCATGGTCACCACCCATCTTGAAAAGTTTCCCCCCTCACATATACTAATGTGCCACAAACAGGAAGTTAATATCACCAACCATTCCCATTTTATTAAGGTGTATCCATATAAATGGAACACCCTGTATTGTAGTCCACAGGTGCACTCCAACAGATAAATAACGTATGTTGATGAACAATTTAGGAAGTGTTTTATTTTCGAAATTCTCTCCTGTCACGTTACGGGAGAATTTGGTAATCTGACTTGAGATGCTTAGGCAGCACTTACATCTACGGTGTCTGCATTTGTAACTGCCCAGCACTTTGGGAAACAGGCTCAGAGTTGGAGAAGGATGTTTCTTCTTAGCGCGCAAGCGACTGGGGGCAATGAGATTTTTAATTGTTTGTGCTCTTCTAAAGGTTATGTGTGGCTCCGGTTGTATGTGTTTTGTTAGGAAAGGATCCGCTTGTAGTATCTGCCAGTGTTTCTTGAGTATATCTCTAAGGGTCGTGTGGTTGGTGTTGAACGTAGTTACTAGTTTTGAAGGACGTCTTGTATTTCTTAGTGGTGTCTAGATCAAATTGTCTGGTAATTGGTAGTTTGGTTTCTGATGGTAGACAGTCTTCCTGGGAATATTTCTGTGCCTGCCGTAGTGCTGCCTTGACAACGCCACATGGGTACCCTTTGTTGTAAAATATTTTTTCAATTACCTGACTTTGTAGTTGAAAATCCTCGTCCTTTGTACAGTTCCGGCGGATCCGCTTAAATTGGCTAAAAGGGATGTTGTTTTTCCACTTTTTGTGGTGTGCGCTCCGGTAATCCAGATAGCTGTTTCCATCTACCTTTTTGAAATAGGTCTTAGTTTCGATGGCGTTGTCCCTAGTGGATAGGATTAGGTCCAGATATTCAATGGAAGTTTCGGAGTAATTGGCTGTGAAGGTAAGGTTGAAGCTGTTGTTGTTTAGATGGGTGGTGAAATTGTTGGCCTCCTCTAGGCTGCCGTCCCAGATCAAAAGCAGGTCTTCGATGTAACGTTTATAAAAATCCAGTTTGTTTTTCCAAGGGTGTTCGTTATAAATAAATTGCTCTTCGAAGATCCCCATGTACAAATTTGCGAAGCTGGGCGCGAATCGCGTCCCCACAGCGGTCCCCCTTGTCTGCTTGTAAATTTTGTTCTCGAAAGTAAAGATGTTGTCATTAAGGATGAAATCAATGCCATCCAAGATAAATTGTCCCTGTGAGGCCGGGAGGTTTACATCCTGTTGTAGACAATGTCGTATGGCATCTCTCCCTTTTTTGTGTGGGATGTTTGAATATAATGAGGCAACGTCAAGTGTAGTCCAAATGTATGATTTTTTCCAATTGACCTCTTTGAGGAGGGTGATTAGAGTGGCGGAGTCCTTGAGGTAGAATGGTAACTGGACAACATATTTCTGTAAAAAATGTCGATGTAATGTGATAAATTGCATGTTAGTGAGGAGATGCCAGAAAAAATGGGTCTCCCTGGTGGGTTATGGATAGATTTGTGTACTTTTGGTAAATGGTAAAACAATGCCAGGTTAGGGTGATCTATGGTGATATATTCCTTCTCCTTTTTGGTTAATATTTCCTGTGATTCAGCTTTTTCCAGAAGGGCCAATAGTTTCTTAATGTCATCCTTTAGGGGGTTATGAGTTAAGATTTCGTAGTAGTCTTTATCTTCTATAATTTTGTATGCTTCGGCCAGATAGTCATCACGGTCCTGAATCACGATGCCGCCTCCCTTATCGGCACTTCTGATGATGATGGAGTTGTTATCCATGAGCTCTTTGAGGGCAATTTTTTTAATTTTTTGTTTAGATTATTCGGTGCTTTCAGATCTTTATTAATGGCACTGAGGTCCTTTGTTACAAGGGCGGAAAAAGTTTCAATGTGGCTACCCCTATGGTGTATTGGGTTGAAGGTGGATTTGGGTTTCAGTCCTGTGTTGATGGCTCTCTTGGTCTCATTGGATTGTGTGTTATCGGTAGCTGGTTGTTCGGTGATCTTTGGTTTTGAGGACTGTATTTCAAAATGCCTTGCTAATGTTAGTTTCCGGATGTAGGAGTTAAGGTCGACAAAAAGGTCGAATTCGTTGAACTTCCCGCTTGGGCAAAATGACAATCCTTTTTGTAAGAGGCTTATTTCTGCTTCATTAGGTTTATGTGATGAAAGATTGAAAATCCTCACTGATGTTTTGTTTTGTTCCATTTTGAACTCAAATGGTTTTGGGTCTGTTTCCGGGGGGCCCCGGTTTTCTTTTCTTTCTGTTGTTGTTCTTCTACTTCTTCCTCCTCGTCGTCCTCTTCTAGGTTTATTAGTCTTTTTATTCCTCTGTTGGGGATGGGTCTGAAGAAGTCGGTTATCATAGTTGTCCCTGACGGATGCCGCAAGGCATATGTTGCTTCCGGGGTCAGGGCACCGGGGAGAGGTAAAAAAGATAGAGTGCTGATTGACTGATTCAGTGATATCCTGGTACTAGTATTGTGAACAGTAATTGAGGAGGCGTTCTGCTGGTGGTCGGGAGGTTCGGTAGTACCAAGATTGCTGTTATGGATGGTGATTAGGGAGTCTTCAGAAAGAGCAGAAAGGTTTTGTATTGAAATGGCGTATTTGGAACTGGGTGGTGGGGGGTCGGAGGAGGGCGTTGGGCTGAGGATGGCTAGTTGGGGCGCTGTGGAGGCGGGAGGACAAAAAGTGGTAGGGGGGAATTGTAAGCCGTTGTTGGATAAATGGTGTAGATCTGGAGGCGGGGTTGGACCATGGTCGTTGGGAATAAACCATTGGATTGATGGAGGTTTCTGACTTAGGTCTATAGGACCTTTTGGGTGTGAGGTTTTGGGGTGAAGGATGGGGTGTGCTGTTTTGGGGTGACTGGTCTGGTTGGTGGATATTGATTGAGGGTTTTTGGTAGATGCAGGGTTTGGAGGTGATATCTTGCAAGGGGTGTTGGCCTTTCCAGCCTCATGGGTGAGTTTATTGTGTGTGTTGGGTGGTTTGAACCTGTGGCTATTGTGGAACATATTTCTTTGATACCGTTTGTAGGTGGGGTGGTGATGTTTTTTGGAAGGGTAGGGGGAGTGATTTTTGAAATGTGCTGCCTCTGATGATCTGATGTATTGTGGGTTTTGGCAGGAGTGGCCGCTGGTGGTGTTGTCTGTAGTGGTTCTGAGTGGTTGTACTGTTGTACCTTGTTGGTTGTGTGGGGTGGGCAATGGATAATTGCCCAATCCGTTTAGCCAGAATTGGACATTGTTGGTGCTAAAATATGTCCTATCTCGATCAAGTTTGGTATCTAATGTTTCTTTCTCATACTGGAGTACTCTTGTGGTGATGAATCGGTCATACTTGGTAAAATCTATATGGGTTACATATTGAGTTAAAATGGCTACTTTTTCTTCAATCTGTACTTAAAGGTTTCACTGAGTTTTTTTATTTTTGCCAATAGCATGATGAGCATGCCGCGTGCGCATTTCAGTAGATAGTCATCCCATTCCTTGGAAAAAGTGGGGTCATTTGCAAAACTGCTTTTGAACCTCCGTCTGAGACCTCTGGGAACGAGGTTCTCTTTGAGGTAAATTTCGGGGAGTAACCAGTCCATGTGGTGCTGGATCTCCTCCTTTAGTAGTTTTTCTAAACCAAAGAATAGGTGGAGAAGATCTCTACTTTCAATCTTTGGCATCATCTCTGTTTGAGTTTCCTCGCACTGTGCGGGTACAGTTGTTGCTCCATTGTTTGTCCAGATCGATATCAGTTTGGTCCTTTGTTGGATTCTCCTGGAGCAGTAATCCATGGTGAGGGTCCAAATCTGTCACGATGGGCGAATGCCGCGAGAAGCCTAGAGCCGCCATACTCCCAAGCCAATAGAATTGAGCCTTGGTCCTGACTCAATCAGGAATATACAGCAATTATGGCGAGAGAAAAAAGATGGGGAGAGGCGCTCATAGGGTGGTGGGTAACGGTAATTCGGTTTAGCAAAATGCATAGTGTATGCTCACCTTTTGGTGTTGTGCATGTGTAAGCACAATGTCCGTAAGGGCAGGTACACAGAGAGAGGGGGGTCGGTGCTGTCAGTACCCGTTCGGGACCTTTGGTTGGAGTTTGCCAAAACTCCAAAGGACTGTGGAGGAAGTGGTGGGTGGTTTGTGTGCTGGCACACAGTAGGGTACTTCTAAGGCTACTTTCACACTAGCGTTCGGGGCTCCGCTTGTGAGCTCCGTTTGAAGGGGCTCACAAGCGGCCCCGAACGCATCCGTACTGCCCTAATGCATTCTGAGTGGACGCGGATCCTCTCAGAATGCATCAGTCTGGCAGCGTTCAGCCTCCGCTCAGCAAGCGGACACCTGAACGCTGGCCATGCGGAGGCAAACGGATCCGTCCAGACTTACAATGTAAGTCAATGGGGACGGATCCGTTTGAATTTGACACTATATGGCTCAATTTTCAAACGGATACGTCCCCCATTGACTTTCAATGTAAAGTCTGGACGGATCCGTCTGAAGCTACTTTCACACTTAGAATTTTTTCTACAATATAATGCAGACGGATCCGTTCTGAACGGATCCAAAGTCTGCATTATTTGAGCGGATCCGTCTGGGCAGACCCCAGACGGATCCGCTCTGAACGCTAGTGTGAAAGTAGCCTTAGGCGCACATAAAACGACCTCAGTTCGGAAACTTTTGGTGTAATAGCTGTTTATTGTGCAATAGACAACGCGTTTCGGAGTTTATAACTCCTTTCTCAAGTCTAAAAAGATACAATGAAAGTGCCGAAGCCAAAAAAATATCCCCACATAATCAGAGGGGTATGTACAAGCATTGTACAATAAAAGGTTAAAGGGGTATGTACTCGCATTATACAAATGAAAGGTTAGAGGGGTATGTATGAACATTTATACAATAAAAAATATATTTAAAAAAAATTATAAAAACTGTGGTTTACAGAGAAGAGAAAAATACAAATGTCAGTTTAGACTACAATATATCAATTGATTAAAAGAAAAGATAATTAGTAGATGTTTGGTATCAAATGTTGCATATTACGCGTATAGGGGCACTCATGAACCCAGTGATGTCTAGTAAATTTTGCTCTCATAAAATTTGCGTACTCCAGTATGTCTTAAATGAACGTTAATGTGATATAAGTAAATGTATATGGCATGAGGGGGTTAATTCCTGGACCGATCTATATAGTGTGGAATATAGTGTGCAGATCAGAGGGAAATGGGAGGTTTACCTTGAGGGCGTCAGCAGCAAGAGTGGCCAGGTGGCTGTAAGTAAAAACAAGGGGAGAAGGTACAGGTACATGAATGTATATATGTGGTTGTATGGCATAAATGAGGGAGAGAACCAGTGGCTGGGGGCAGGGCTGGATGGTATTCTTATGGTGGGTACGGTATAATGTTGCCGCTGGTGTATGCTGGTTGGTGCTTACCTGGGAGCCTCCTCTGGTGCGTCTGGCTGTGTAGGGCGCCGCTCACCACGTGTGTGAGCGCGCGCGGTTTTAAAGATCGGGTGGCGGGGGCGTGGTTGGTGACGTCAGGCGGGAATCCTCTCTCTGCTGCGCCGACCAGCTGGTGTGCTGGAGGCGTGGATGGTGACGTCAGAGGAGGATCTCCGCTCGGCGTAAGTGGGGTGGTTGGGTGGATTTAGGGTAGGGGAATTGAATAGAGTATGATGGTCTGAGGTGAATGAAGTGGCAGTGGGGGAGTGGGTGGGATAGGAGAGGGTGGGTGTAGTGGCAAAGTGAGGTGGACGGAATGGGAGGAGAGACAGTTAGTGCTGTGGGGGGGATAGGGCAGGATATGATGGGGGAAATGGATGGTGCAGGGTGGCGGGGTGCATGACCAACAGGCAGTAGGTGGGGTGGTTGGGTCGATTTAGAGTGGGGGAATTGAATAAAGCATGATGGTCTGTGGTGAATGGAATGGCAGTGGGGGAGTGGGCGGGACTGGAGAGGGTGGGTGTAGTGGCAAAGCGAGGTGGACGGATTAGGGGGAAAGACAGTTGGTACTGTGGGGGGAGGGGGGGAATGAGACGGGATGTGATAGGGAAATGGGGGAGATGGATGGTGCAGAGAGGATTTGGTGGAACCGGGTGGCGGGGTGCATGACCAACGGGCAGTGGGTGGGGTGGTTTGGTGGATTTAGGGTGGGGGATTAGAATGGAGCATGATGGTCTGTATGAATGAAGTGGCAGTGGGGGAGTGGGCGGGATTGGAGAGGGTGGGTGTAATGGCTAAGTGAGGTGGACAGAATGGGGAGGGATAGTTGGTACTGTGAGGGCGGGGAGGGGGGGAGGGGAAAGTGAGGCGGGATGTGGGGGGGGGGAAATGAGGCGGGAGGGGCCTTGGACTGGACGGGTGTGCGTGCATCTGGATGAAAAGGATGAGGATAATGGGTGGAGTATATGATGGAAGTGGTAGACTGCGAACTGGGGTTTAGAAACAGTTGGTTTCTAGAGATTCATTTAGGCCGTATGGTTCTATAGTTTGAAGTTTGAATATCCAGTACATTTCTTTTCTCCTCAGTTTCTGGTAGCGATTTCCATGGGTGACTGGGATTTCTTCGATGGGTAATAGGGAGAGATTCCCTGGATCTTTGTTGTGTGCTTGGACAAAATGTCGGGACACCCCATGTTTAAGAAAGCCATTCATGATGTTCCAGCGGTGCTTGTTCATCCTCTCTCTCAAAGTGAGGGTGGTCCGGCCAATGTATTGTAGTCCACAGGTGCACTCCAACAGATAAATAACGCATGTTGATGAACAATTTAGGAAGTGTTTTATTTCGAAATTCTCTCCTGTCACGTTACTGGAGAATTTGGTAATCCGACTTGAGATGCTTAGGCAGCACTTACATCTACGGTGTCCGCATTTGTAACTGCCCAGCACTTTGGGAAACAGGCTCAGAGTTGGAGAAGGATGTTTCTTCTTAGCGCGCAAGCGACTGGGGGCAATGAGATTTTTAATTGCTTGTGCTCTTCTAAAGGTTATGTGTAGCTCCGGTTGTATGTGTTTTGTTAGGAAAGGATCCGCTTGTAGTATCTGCCAGTGTTTCTTGAGTATATCTCTAAGGGTCGTGTGGTTGGTGTTGAACGTAGTTATGAAGGACGTCTTGTATTTCTTAGTGGTGTCTACAGGGAGTGCAGAATTATTAGGCAAATGAGTATTTTGACCACATCATCCTCTTTATGCATGTTGTCTTACTCCAAGCTGTATAGGCTCGAAAGCCTACTACCAATTAAGCATATTAGGTGATGTGCATCTCTGTAATGAGAAGGGGTGTGGTCTAATGACATCAACACCCTATATTAGGTGTGCATAATTATTAGGCAACTTCCTTTCCTTTGGCAAAATCGGTCAAAAGAAGGACTTGACAGGCTCAGAAAAGTCAAAAATAGTGAGATATCTTGCAGAGGGATGCAGCACTCTTAAAATTGCAAAGCTTCTGAAGCGTGATCATCGAACAATCAAGCGTTTCATTCAAAATAGTCAACAGGGTCGCAAGAAGCGTGTGGAAAAACCAAGGCGCAAAATAACTGCCCATGAACTGAGAAAAGTCAAGCGTGCAGCTGCCAAGATGCCACTTGCCACCAGTTTGGCCATATTTCAGAGCTGCAACATCACTGGAGTGCCCAAAAGCACAAGGTGTGCAATACTCAGAGACATGGCCAAGGTAAGAAAGGCTGAAAGACGACCACCACTGAACAAGACACACAAGCTGAAACGTCAAGACTGGGCCAAGAAATATCTCAAGACTGATTTTTCTAAGGTTTTATGGACTGATGAAATGAGAGTGAGTCTTGATGGGCCAGATGGATGGGCCAGTGGCTGGATTGGTAAAGGGCAGAGAGCTCCAGTCCGACTCAGACGCCAGCAAAGTGGAGGTGGAGTACTGGTTTGGGCTGGTATCATCAAAGATGAGCTTGTGGGGCCTTTTCGGGTTGAGGATGGTGTCAAGCTCAACTCCCAGTCCTACTGTCAGTTTCTGGAAGACACCTTCTTCAAGCAGTGGTACAGGAAGAATTCTGCATCCTTCAAGAAAAACATGATTTTCATGGAGGACAATGCTCCATCACACGCGTCCAAGTACTCCACAGTGTGGCTGGCAAGAAAGGGTATAAAAGAAGAAAATCTAATGACATGGCCTCCTTGTTCACCTGATCTGAACCCCATTGAGAACCTGTGGTCCATCATCAAATGTGAGATTTACAAGGAGGGAAAACAGTACACCTCTCTGAACAGTGTCTGGGAGGATGTTGGTTCCTCCTGCACGCAATGTTGATGGTGAACAGATCAAAACACTGACAGAATCCATGGATGGCAGGCTTTTGAGTGTCCTTGCAAAGAAAGGTGGCTATATTGGTCACTGATTTGTTTTTGTTTTGTTTTTGAATGTCAGAAATGTATATTTGTGAATGTTGAGATGTTATATTGGTTTCACTGGTAAAAATAAATAATTTTAATGGGTATATATTTGTTTTTTGTTAAGTTGCCTAATAATTATGCACAGTAATAGTCACCTGCACACACAGATATCCCCCTAAAATAGCTAAAACTAAAAACAAACTAAAAACTACTTCCAAAAATATTCAGCTTTGATATTAATGAGTTTTTTGGGTTCATTGAGAACATGGTTGTTGTTCAATAATAAAATTAATCCTCAAAAATACAACTTGCCTAATAATTCTGCACTCCCTGTAGATCAAATTGTTTGGTAATTGGTAGTTTGGTTTCCGATGGTAGACAGTCTTCCTGGGAATATTTCTGTGCCTGCCGTAGTGCTGCCTTGACGACGCCACATGGGTACCCTTTGTTGTAAAAATCTTTTTTCAATTACCTGACTTTGTAGTTGAAAATCCTCGTCCTTTGTACAGTTCCGGCGGATCCGCTTAAATTGGCTAAAAGGGATGTTGTTTTTCCTCTTTTTGTGGTGTGCGCTCCGGTAATCCAGATAGCTGTTTCCATCTACCTTTTTGAAATAGGTCTTGGTTTCGATGGCGTTGTCCCTAGTGGATAGGATTAGGTCCAGATATTCAATGGAAGTTTCGGAGTAATTGGCTGTGAAGGTGAGGTTGAAGCTGTTGTTGTTTGGGTGGTGAAATTGTTGGCCTCCTCTAGGCTGCCGTCCCAGATCAAAAGCAGGTCGTCGCTGGTGGTGTGCGCTCCGGTAACAGACCCAACAGAAAGAAAAGAAAACCGGGGCCCCCCGGAAACAGACCCGAAACCATTTGAGTCCCAAATGGAACAAAACGAAACATCAGTGAGGATTTTCAATCTTTCATCACATAAACCTAATAAAGCAGAAATGTGTTTTGGGGTGTCATTTTACATATACCCATGCTGGGTGAGATAAATATCTTGGTCAAATGCCAACTTTGTATAAAAAAAAATGGGAAATGTTGTCTTTTGCCAAGATATTTATCTCACCCAGCATGGGTATATGTAAAATGACACCCCAAAACACATTTCCCAACTTCTCCTGAGTACGGAGATACCACATGTGTGACACTTTTTTGCAGCCTAGGTGGGCAAAGGGGCCCACATTCCAAAAAGCACCTTTCGGATTTCACCGGCCATTTTTTACAGATTTTGATTTCAAACTACTTACCACACATTTGGGCCCCTAGAATGCCAGGGCAGTATAACTACCCCACAAGTGAACCAATTTTGGAAAGAAGACACCCCAAGGTATTCCGTGAGGGGCATGGCGAGTTCCTAGAATTTTTTCTTTTTTGTCACAAGTTAGCGGAAAATAATGATTTTTTTCTTTTTTCTTTTTTTTTCTTACAAAGTCTCATATTCCACTAACTTGTGACAAAAAATAAAAACTTCCATGAACTCACTATGCCCATCAGCGAATACCTTGGGGTGTCTTCTTTCCAAAATGGGGTCACTTGTGGGGTAGTTATACTGCCCTGGCATTCTAGGGGCCCAAATGTGTGGTAAGTAGTTTGAAATCAAAATCTGTAAAAAATGGCCGGTGAAATCCGAAAGGTGCTCTTTGGAATGTGGCCCCCTTTGCCCACCTAGGCTGCAAAAAAGTGTCACACATGTGGTATCTCCGTACTCAGGAGAAGTTGGGCAATGTGTTTTAGGGTGTCATTTTACATATACCCATGCTGGGTGAGAGAAATATCTCGGCAAAAGACAACTTTTCCAATTTTTTTATACAAAGTTGGCATTTGACCAAGATATTTATCTCACCCAGCATGGTTATATGTAAAATGACACCCCAAAACACATTCCCCAACTTCTCCTGAGTACGGCGATACCACATGTGTGCCACTTTTTTGCAGCCTAGATGCGCAAAGGTGCCCAAATTCCTTTTAGTAGGGCATTTTTAGACATTTGGATCAATATGCCCCTCAGTGAATACCTTGGGGTGTCTTCTTTCCAAAATGGTGTTATTTGTGGGGTGTTTGTACTGCCCTGGCATTTGAGGGTCTCCGCAGTCATTACATGTATGGCCAGCATTAGGAGTTTCTGCTATTCTCCTTATATTGAGCATACGGGTAATGAGATTTTTTTTTTCCGTTCAGCCTCTGGGCTGAAAGAAAAAAATGAACGGCACAGATTTCTTCATTCGCATCGATCAATGTGGATGAAAAAATCTCTGCCAAAAAAAAAAAAGGAGGGGAAAGGCGTCTGCCAGGACATAGGAGCTCCGCCCAACAACCATACCCACTTAGCCCGTATGCCCTGGCAAACCAGATTTATCCATTCACATCAATCGATGTGGATGAATAAATCATTGCCGGGATTTTTTATTTTTTTTATATATACAAAGTGTTTGCCAAAGCATATGAACACCGCCACCTCCTCAGCTCATATGCCTCGGCAAACGTATCTTTTACTGCAGAGGAGAAATCTCGTCTTGCAGCGCCGCATACACCGACTTGTGTGTAATCTGACAGCAGCGCAATGCTTCTGTCAGAATGCACATCAGTGCTGCAGCTAGTCGATCGGTTGGTCCACCTGGAAGGTAAAAAAAAAAAAAAAAAAAAGAAAAAACCAGGACGCAACGCAATAAATTTTATTAACTTTATAATAGCTTTTGAACAGAACATATAAACTTTTTTTTAACTTTTTGAACTGAAGTTAACTTTTTTGCTTACTGGTGTTTTTTGTTTTTTTTTACCTTTTATAGGACAAACCTCTCCTTCCCCATGGGACAATGTGCAAAGCGCAAATCGCCCAAAGATGTGGCGAAGTACGTTATGCACTTTATCCCAGGTGAAAGAAGAGGTTTGCAGCAGCTATGAGTAAAAGGGCCCTAATAGCCCTGTGTGCCTGTCCTGTGAGATGCAATCCCTATGCTAAGTGTACCTGTGTGTGGTACTTCCGGAAACACTCTCCAAAGCATAGGGCAGGGTGGTCAGGACAGTCAGGACAGAAATAGCGGGTGTCACGCCTTATTCCACTCCTGCTACAGACACGACATCTTTTTCGGGGTGACGGTTGGGTTGAGGTACCAGGAACGACACTGGGGAAATGTCGCTCATGTAGACGGCTAACTACACTGGTGGATGGGGCCACGGAACCTTCTGGATACAGGAGGTTCTCGATGATCTCTTCCTGAAATTTGAGGAAGGATCCCATTCTCCCAGCCTTACTGTAGAGAACAAAACTATTATATGCAGCCAATTGAATTAAATATACAGACACCTTCTTATACCAGTGTCTGGTGCGTCGGGAAACGAAATACGGAGACAACATCTGGTCATTGAAGTCCACCCCTCCCATGAGCAAATTATAGTCGTGGACACAGAGGGGCTTTTCAATGACACGGGTTGCTCGCTCAATTTGTATTGTCGTGTCTGCGTGAATGGAGGAGAGCATGTAAACGTCACGCTTGTCTCTCCATTTCACCGCGAGCAGTTCTTCGTTACACAAGGCAGCCCTCTCCCCCCTTGCAAGACGGGTGGTAACGAGCCGTTGGGGGAAGCCCACGCGACTAGTTCGCGCGGTGCCACAGCAGCCAATCTGTTCTAGGAACAAATGCCTGAAGAGGGCCACACTTGTGTAGAAATTGTCCGCATAAAGATGGTACCCCTTGCCAAACAAGGGTGACACCAAGTCCCAGACTGTCTTCCCACTGCTCCCCAGGTAGTCAGGGCAACCGACCGGCTCCAGGGTCTGATCTTTTCCCTCATAGATCCAAAATTTGTGGGTATAGCCTGTGGCCCTTTCACAGAGCTTATACAATTTGACCCCATACCGGGCGCGCTTGCTTGGGATGTATTGTTTGAAGCCAAGGCGCCCGGTAAAATGTATTAGGGACTCGTCTACGCAGATGTTTTGCTCAGGGGTATACAAATCTGCAAATTTCTGGTTGAAGTGGTCTATGAGGGGCTGAATTTTGTGGAGACGGCCAAAAGCTGGGTGGCCTCTGGGACGGGAGGTGGTGTTGTCGCTAAAGTGCAGGAAATGCAGGATGGCCTCAAATCGTGCCCTGGACATAGCAGCAGAGAACATGGGCATTTGATGAATCGGGTTCGTGGACCAATATGACCGCAATTCATGCTTTTTGGTTAGACCCATGTTGAGGAGAAGGCCCAGAAAAATTTTAATTTCGGAAACTTGGACTGGTTTCCACCGGAAAGGCTGGGCATAATAGCTTCCCGGGTTGGCGGATATAAATTGTGTGGCATAACGGTTTGTCTCTGCCACGACTAAATCCAAGAGCTCCGCAGTCAAGAACAGCTCAAAAAATCCCAGGGCCGAACCGATCTGAGCTCTCTCAACCCGAACTCCAGACTGGGCGGTGAAAGGGGGAACTAATGGTGCGGCTGAAGTTGGTGACTGCCAATCAGGATTTGCCAGCACCTCAGGGACTCTAGGGGCTTTACGGGCCTGTCTGTGCGGTGGCTGCGACAGGGTAACTACTGCACGTGCCACCGTACCAGCTTCAACTGCCCTTCTGGTGCTCGCCACTTCACCATGTTGTACGGCAGTGCTGGTACTAGGTCCAGGGAGGGCTGCGCTGCTGGTGTATGCCTCACCACGTGATCCGACAGCGCCAGCCCCACTCTGCTGCTCTTGAAGCGGATCCTGCGCAACCTGTGGTCTAGCGACACGGGGCCGGGTATGCCTGGTTCTATCAGGGACATCAACCTCCTCGTCCGAACTTTGGGTCAGAGTGCCACTGCTTTCTACAGGTTCATATTCTGACCCGCTAGATTCGTCAGATGAGGGTTCCCATTCCTCATCCGACTGGGTCAGAATCCTGTAGGCCTCTTCAGAAGAATACCCCCTGTTTGACATTTGGACTATTAAATTTAGCAAGCCTGTCTTACAAAGGGGAGGCTAGCGAAGTACCGGAGGCCGCTGCGGTTGATAAAAAATATCAAAACTGATTTTTTTTATCGCCGCAGCGCTTGGAAAGTGATTGTGCAGTGATCAAAAAAATAGATATTTTTTTTCACTGCGGCGGGGCGGGTGTGGGTGAACGCACGTGTGGGCGACCGATCAGGCCTGATCGGGCAAACACTGCGTTTTGGGTGGAGGGTGAGCTAAGGTGACACTAATACAATTATAGATCTGACTGTGATCAGTTTTGATCACTTACAGATACTATAAAAGTACAAATGCTGATTAGCGATACGCTAATCAGTGAATCAGTGACTGCGGTGCGGTGGGCTGGGCGCTAACTGACGCTAAACTACCTAACCAAGGGGCCTAAACTATCCTAAAACCTAACAGTCAATACCAGTGAGAAAAAAAGTGACAGTTTACACTGATCACTTTTTTCCTTTCACTAGGTTATTGACAGGGGCGATCAAGGGGTTAATTCGGGTGATGGGGGTGATCTGGGGCTAAGGTGAAGTGTTTGGTGCTACTCACTGTGATGTCTGCTCCTCTGCTGGAACCAACCGACGAAAAGGACCAGCAGAGGAGCAGACAAGCCATTTAACACATCATATTTACTAATATGATGTGTTATCTGGCTTTTCATTAGTTTTTTTGAAAATCGCCAGCCTGCCAGCCAATGATCGTGGCTGGCAGGCTGATGACGAACTTGTCCTCTAACTTTTGCCGGCCCGCGATACGCATGCGCGGGCCGGCTTTGAGCCAAATCTCGCGTCTCGCGAGATGACGCGTATATGCGTGACTCTGCGCAGCGCTGCCGCCTCCGGAACGCGATCCTGCGTTAAGCGGTCCGGAGGCGGTTAAGCGGATCCGCCAGAACTGTACAAAGGACGAGGATTTTCAACTACAAAGTCAGGTAATTGAAAAAAGATTTTACAACAAAGGGTACCCATGTGGCGTCGTCAAGGCAGCACTACGGCAGGCACAGAAATATTCCCAGGAAGACTGTCTACCATCAGAAACCAAACTACCAATTACCAAACAATTTGATCTAGACACCACTAAGAAATACAAGACGTCCTTCATAACTACGTTCAACACCAACCACACAACCCTTAGAGATATACCCAAGAAACACTGGCAGATACTACAAGCGGATAATTTCCTAACAAAACACATACAACCGGAGCCACACATAACCTTTAGAAGAGCACAAACAGTTAAAAATCTCAATGCCCCCAGTCGCTTGCGCGCTAAGAAGAAACATCCTTCTCCAACTCTGAGCCTGTTTCCCAAAGTGCTGGGCAGTTACAAATGCGGACACCGTAGATGTAAGTGCTGCCTAAGCATCTCAAGTTGGATAACCAAATTCTCCAGTAACGTGACAGGAGAGAATTTAGAAATAAAACACTTCCTAAATTGTTCATCAACATACGTTATTTATCTGTTGGAGTGCACCTGTGGACTACAATACATCGGCCGGACCACCCTCACTTTGAGAGAGAGGATGAACAAGCACCGCTGGAACATCACGAACGGCTTTCTTAAACATGGGGTGTCCCGACATTTTGTCCAGGCACACAACAAAGATCCAGGGGATCTCTCCCTATTACCCATCGAAGAAATCCCAGTCACCCATGGAAATCGCTACCAGAAACTGAGGAGAAAAGAAATGTACTGGATATTCAAACTTCAAACTATAGAACCATACGGTCTAAATGAATCTCTAGAAACCAACTGTTTCTAAACCCCAGTTCGCAGTCTACAACTTCCATCATATACTCCACCCCTTATCCTCATCCTCTTCATCTAGATGCACGCACACCCGTCCAGTCCAAGGCCCCTCCCGCCTCATTTCCCCCCCCCCCATCCCGCCTCACTTTCCCCTCCCCCTCCTCGCCCTCACAGTACCAACTATCTCTCCCCCATTCTGTCCACCTCACTTAGCCATTACACCCACCCTCTCCAATCCCGCCCACTCCCCCACTGCCACTTCATTCACCACAGACCATCATGCTCCATTCTAATCCCCCACCCTAAATCCACCAAACCACCCCACCCACTGCCCGTTGGTCATGCACCCCGCCACCCGGTTCCACCAAATCCTCTCTGCACCATCCATCTCCCCCATTTCCCCCATCACATCCCGTCTTATTTCCCCCCCCCCCCACAGTACCAACTGTCTTTCCTCCTAATCCGTCCACCTCGCTTTGCCACTACAACCACCCTCTCCGGTCCCGCCCACTCCCCCACTGCCAATCCATTCACCACAGACCATCATGCTTTATTCAATTCCCCCACTCTAAATCGACCCAACCACCCCACCTACTGCCTGTTGGTCATGCACTCCGCCACCCTGCACCATCCATTTCCCCCATCATATCCTGCCCTATCCCCCCCACAGCACCAACTGTCTCTCCTCCCATTCCGTCCACCTCACTTTGCCACTACACCCACCCTCTCCTATCCCACCCACTCCCCCACTGCCACTTCATTCACCTCAGACCATCATACTCTATTCAATTCCCCTACCCTAAATCCACCTAACCACCCCACTTACTGCCCGCTGGTCGTCCACCCCGCCACCTGGTTCCTTCAAACCCTTTGTGTGATCTAGCCTATTCAAACTGTCTAAACACACCATCCCCAACACCACATCATGTTCCAGTACACCAGCCTGTACATCGTACACTATTACACATTGCCAGCCCACTCTAGCCCCCACCCCCCAGCGCCGGTTCACTATTCCTGCTCAAGAACATCAGCGCATCTCCTGTCCAGCGCACGCCGAGCGGGGATCCTCCTCTGACGTCACCATCCACGCCTCCAGCACACCAGCTGGTCGGCGCAGCAGAGAGAGGATTCCCGCCTGACGTCACCAACCACGCCCCCGCCACTTGATCTTTAAACAGCGCGCGCTCACACACGTGGTGAGCGGCGCCCTACAGAGCCAGACGCACCAGAGGATTCTCCCAGGTAAGCACTAACCAGCATACACCAGCGGCAACATTATATTGTACCCACCATAAGAATACCATCCAGCCCTGCCGCCAGCCACTGGTTCTCGTCCTCATTTATGCCATACAACCACATATATACATTCATGTACCTGTACCTTCTCCTCTTGTTTTTACTTACAGCCACCTGGCCACTCTTGCTGCTGACGCCCTCAAGGTAAACCTCCCATTTCCCTCTGATCTGCACACTCATGCCATATACATTTACTTATATCACATTAACATTCATTTAAGACATACTGGAGTACGCAAATTCTATGAGAGCAAAATTTACTAGACATCACTGGGTCCATGAGTGCCCCTATACGCGTAATATGCAACATTTGATACCAAACATCTACTAATTATCTTTTCTTTTAATCAATTGATATATTGTAGTCTAAACTGACATTCGTATTTTTCTCTTCTCTGTAAACCACAGTTTTTATCATTTTTTTAAATATATTTTTTATTGTATAAATGTTCATACATACCCCTCTAACCTTTCATTTGTATAATGCGAGTACATACCCCTTTAACCTTTTATTGTATGATGCTTGTACATACCCCGCTGATTATGTGGGGATATTTTTTTGGCTTCAGCACTTTCATTGTATCTTTTTAGACTTGAGAAAGGAGTTATAAACTCCGAAACGCGTTGTCTATTGCACAATAAACAGCTATTACACCAAAAGTTTCCAAACTGAGGTCGTTTTATGTACGCCTAAGAAGTAACCTACTGTGTGCCAGCACACAAACCACCCACCACTTCCTCCATTGTAGGAGGAATTTGCTAAATCTATGTTCTTTGCAAGCCATTATTTTTTCATAAAGGCATTTAGTATGTACTTGGGACACAATTTCCACAGGTGATGGAATATTTGTGGATTTCCAGAATCTGGTGATTGCCAATTTGGTAGCCAAGAATAGATGAGCAATGGGGACTAGATACTGTGCTGGAATGATATGCATTTCCATAAACAAAAGACTGCCCAGTAGAGAGATTTTTCGATAGCTATACCACTAAATCTGGATGCAACCACAAATATTTCCATGGCTACATGCGGGCAGGTCCATAAAGATTTGCAGTAAGGTTTATTCCCGCATTGTAACCAACAAAGATGGGAAGGGCCAGGGTAAATTTGACTCAGCCTGTCTGGCATAAAGAACCATCTTAAATATTTTTTAACAGCAGCTTCATAAAAGGATGTACTATTATGAAAGGTGGCTGTGATGAATCAGAAAGCTGCCTACCAGTTTACTGTGGGAATAGTCCCTTATAGTTCTTTATCCCATGCCAAAAATGTAACCCCTTAAGGACTCTTTTTTCACCTTAAGGACCAGGCCATTTTTTGCTAATCTGACCAGTGTTGATAACTTTAAAACGCTTTGACTTATCCAGGCCATTCTGAGATTGTTTTTTTGTCACATATTGTACTTCATGACACTGGTAAAATGAAGTAAAAAAAATTCATTTTTATTTATAAAAATATACCAAATTTACCAAAAATTTGTAAAAAAATTGCAAATTTCCAAGTTTCAATTTCTCTACTTCTATAATACATAGTAATACCTCCAAAAATAGTTATTACTTTACATTCGTCTATTTCATGTTTGGATCATTTTGGGAATGATATTTTATTTTTTGGGGATGTTAGTCACTTTGCGAGGCTTACATAATAGAAACCACCCAAAAATGACCCCATTCTATAAACTACACCCCTCAAGGTATTCAAAACTGATTTTACAAACGTCGTTAACCCTTTAGGTGTTCCACAAGAAATAATGGAGAATAGAGATACAATTTAAAAATTTCACTTTTTTGGCAGATTTTCCATTTTAATAATTTTTTTTCCAGTTACAAAGCAAGGGTTAACAGCCAAACCAAACTCAATATGGTCCTGATTCTGTAGTTTACAGAAACACCCCATATGTGGTCGTAAACCGCTGTACGGGCACACGGCAGGGCGCAGAAGGAAAGGAATGCCATACGGTTTTTGGAAGGCAGGTTTTGCTGGACTGTTTTTTTTTACACCATGTCCCATTTGAAGCCCCCTGATGCACCCCTAGAGTAGAAACTCCATAAAAGTGACCCCATCTAAGAAACTACACCCCTCAAGGTATTCAAAACTGATTTTACAAATGTTGTTAACCCTTTAGGTGTTCCACAAGAATTAATGGAATATAGAGATACAATTTCAAAATTTCACTTTTTTGGCAGATCTTCCATTTTAATAAAAAAAATTCCGGTTACAAAGCAAGGGTTAACAGCCAAACCAAACTCAATATTTATGGCCCTGACTCTGTAGTTTACAGAAACACCCTATATGTGGTCGTAAACAGCTGTACGGGCACACGGCAGGGCGCAGAAGGAAAGGAATGCCATACGGTTTTTGGAAAGGCAGATTTTGCTGGAATGTTTTTTTTTACACCATGTCCCATTTGAAGCCCCCCTGATGCACCCCTAGAATAGAAACTCCAAAAAAGTGGCCCCATTTTAGAAACTATGGGATAGGGTGGCAGTATTGTTGGTACTAGTTTAGGGTACATATGATTTTTGGTTGCTCTATATTACACTTTTTGTGAGGCAAGATAACAAGAAATAGCTTTGGCACCGTTTTTATTTTTTGTTATTTACGACATTCATCCAACAGGTTAGTTAATGTGATATTTTTATAGACCAGGTTGTCACGGATGCAGAGATACCTAATATATATACTTTTTTTTATTTATGTAAGTTTTACACAATGATTTCATTTTTGAAGCAAAAAAAATCATGTTTTAGTGTTTCCATAGTCTGAGAGCCATAATTTTTTCAGTTTTTGGGCGATTACCTTGGGTAGGGTATGATTTTTGCGGGATGAGATGACGGTTTTATTGGCACTATTTTTGGGTGCGTGTGACTTTTTGATCGCTTGCTATTATACTTTTTGAGATGTGAGGTGACAAAAAATTGTTTATTTAGCACAGTTTTTATTTTACATTTTTCATGGTGTTTATCTGTGGGGTTAGGTCATGTGATATTTTTATAGAGCCGGTCGATACGGACGCGGCGATACCTAATATGTATATATTTTTTTTTTTTATGTAAGTTTTACACAATAAAGGCTTTTTTCAAACAAAAAAAATGATGTTTTAGTGTCTCCATATTCTGAGCCATAATTTTTTTTATTTTTTGGGCGATTGTATCAGGTAGCGGCTCATTTTTTGCGGGATGAGGTGACAGTTAGATTGGTACTATTTTGGTGGACAACGCCTTTTTGATCGCTTGCTGTTGTACTTTTGTGATGTAAGGTGACAAAAAAATTGTTTATTTAGCACCATTTTTATTTTTTATTTTTTACGGTGTTCATCTGAGGGGTTAGGTCATGTGATATGTTTATAGAGCCGGTCGATTCGGACGCGGCGATACCTAATATGTATACTTTTTCCCCCCCCCCTATTTTTTACCAATTTTTTTTTACTTTATTTGGGGAAAATGACGTTTTTTTTTATTTTTACTTGAAACTTTTTATTTTTGGGGGAAAAAACTTTATTTTTTTTACTTTTTTTTCACTTTATTTTTTGTCCCACTTTGGAACTTGAACTTTTGGGGGTATATTCCTTTACAATTTATTCCAATACTTCTGTATTGGAATGCATTGGTTGTTTGAGTAATACTGTGTGTATTACTCATACAGCTTCCGGGGCCTGAGAGATCCAGGGGGCTGGATCTCACAGGCTCTTCACCGGAAGGCAGCGCAGATGCCTCAGGAAGGCATCTCGCTGCCTTCCATGCCATCGGGTCCCCCCCACAGCCCCATGGGGACCCAATGGCACCGCTGCCGCACCAGGTAAAAGCCGCAAACCGCAGGTCTGAATTGACCTGCGGTTTGCGGCGATCGCCGACACGGCAGTGGCGGATCCAGAGCCTGGTCTCGGGAGGGGCACTTTCAGATTTTTTTCTGTCCGCCGCCACAAAACAATGGTGCTTATAGAACAGACTACACAGTGTAGCGGTATACTGTATATTGTGTGGCACAGTGTAGAGGTATACTGTATATTGTGTGGCACAGTGTAGAGGTATACTGTATATTGTGTGGCACAGTGTAGCGGTATACTGTATATTGTGGGGCACAGTGTATGCTATATGTGTATAACAAACATATTTCACATGAAAACTTACAATTACTTGGCTTGGCCCTTGGGGATCTCGGACACCACTTCAACACTTTGGCCGGGGGCTCGGCGGAGCTGATGTTGTGTTTTATCCTAATGAGAAAGATTTCATAATAAGGATTTGGAGAAAGGCAGAGGGATAGCAGAGCAGGGAGAGGTTGGTGCTTCTACTAGGGGGTTATTCCATGGGGGAGTAATAAAGCCCACCATAATGCCCCCCCAGTAGAAATAATTCTCCTTATAATGTGACAGTGCAAAAAAATACCCCCTTGTAATGCCCCCAGTTGAGCTAATGTCCCCATAGTGCCCCCATAATGTCCCAGTATAAAATACCCCTATATAGTGCCCCCAGTAAATGCCCCCATAGTGCTCCACACCCTCCTTCCTCCTAGTGTCCCCCATAATGTACCAGTATAAAATGCTCCAGTAGATGCCCTCAGTGTCCCCCATAATTTGCAAGTATAAAATTCCCCTTCTTAGTGCCCCCCAAAGATGATCCCATAGTACTCCTCTCCCCCCTTCCCCATAGTACCCACCATAATGTGTCCCAGTATAAAATTGTACTGTACAGAGCGCCCATATAAAATACCCCTTCTTTGTGGCCTCAGTAGATGCCCCTATAGTGCCCCCAATCATGTGCCAGTATTAATAGCAGCCCCCCATGTGCCAGTATTAATAGCAGCCCCCCATGTGCCAGTATTAATAGAAGCCCCCCATGTGCCAGTATTAATAACAGCCCCCCATGTGCCAGTATTAATAACAGCCCCCCATGTGCCAGCAATAACAGCCCCCCATGTGCCAGCAATAACAGCCCCCCTGTGACAGCAATAACAGCCCCCCGCCAGTAATAACAGCCCCCCCGCCAGTAATAACAGCCCCTCTGTGGCAGTAATAACAGCCCCCCTGCCAGTAATAACAGACCCCCTGCCAGTAATAACAGACCCCCTGCCAGTAATAACAGACCCCCTGCCAGTAATAACAGCCCCCCCCCTGCCAGTAATAACAGCCCCTCTGTGCCAGTAATAACAGCCCCTCTGTGCCAGTAATAACAGCCCCCCCGCCAGTAATAACAGCCCCCCCGCCAGTAATAACAGCCCCCCCACCAGTAATAACAGCCCCTCTGCCAGTAATAACAGCCCCTCTGCCAGTAATAACAACCCCCCCATCAGTAATAACAGCCCCTCTGTGCCAGTAATAACAGCCCCCCTGTGCCAGTAATAACAGCCCCCCTGTGCCAGTAATAACAGCCCCTCTGTGCCAGTAATAACAGCCCCTCTGTGCCAGTAATAACAGCCCCCCTGCCAGTAATAACAGCCCCCCCGCCAGTAATAACAGCCCCCCGCCAGTAATAACAGCCCCCCCCCTGCCAGTAATAACAGCCCCTCTGCCAGTAATAACAGCCACCCCACCAGTAATAACAGCACCTCTGTGCCGGTAATAACAGCCCCCCTGCCGGTAATAACAGCCCCCCTGCCAGTAATAACAGCCCCCCTGTGCCAGTAATAACAGCCCCCCGCCAGTAATAACAGCCCCTCTGTGCCAGTAATAACAGCCCCCCTGTGCCAGTAATAACAGCCCCTCTGTGCCAGTAATAACAGCCCCCCTGTGCCAGTAATAACAGCCCCTCTGTGCCAGTAATAACAGCCCCCCTGCCAGTAATAACAGCCCCCCTGCCAGTAATAACAGCCCCCCTGTGCCAGTAATAACAGCCCCCCTGTGTCAGTAATAACAGCCCCCCTGTGCCAGTAATAACAGCCCCCCTGCCAGTAATAACAGCCCCTCTGTGCCAGTAATAACAGACCCCCTGCCAGTAATAACAGCCCCCCCCCCCCCCCCGCCAGTAATAACAGCCCCCGCCAGTAATAACAGCATTGTACTGTATATAAAAAAAAAACACATACTTACCTCCATGTCAGCGATGCGATGCAGGCCTCTTCTGGCCTGTGTCCTGCGCTGTATGGGTCAGGTGGCGCGATGACGTCATCGCGCCACCTGCGCCGGCCTCTGATAGGCTGCCGGCCTAGTGCCTGCAGCCTATCAGAGGAAGGGAAAGGGACACGCCTCTCCCTCCCCTGCCGCAGCACAGGCATCTGAGACTGTATCGCTGTCCTGAGGACGGCGATACAGATGACTGGAGATGAACGCTTCCACAATGGAAGCGCTCATCTCCCTGTGCTCCGCCGCCAGCTCGGGGGGGGGGGCAATTGCCCCGTTGCCCCCCCCTGGATCCGCCACTGCGACATGGGGGGGTCACGGGGCCCCCCCGGGCATTTAGCCTAGGTGCCTGCTCAATGATTTGAGCAGGCACCTTGTTCCGATCACCGCCCGCTGGGCGGCGGTGATCGGAACAACACATGACGTACCGGTACGTCATGTGTCCTTATGGACTCGGGAAACATGCCGTGCCAGTACGTCATGTGTCCCGAAGGGGTTAAAGAAGGTTTTTTTTAGAATCAAGGGACACATAGAACAGCTTAATACCTGATTTGGTGTTAGGCGGTATCGGGGAGGACCAAAGCTCTAGCAATCCCCTATTGGCAACCACCTGATAAGGTGTTTTGGATAGTAATATGTAGTGATTAGTGTTAATCGAGCACCAAAGTGCTCGGGTGCTTGGGCCAAACACCTTGGAATACTCGGGTGCTCTACTGAGCACCCGAGCACAAAGGAAGTCAATGGGAGAACCAGAGCATTAAACCAGTCACACCCTGCTCTGAAGAAGGGAGAGTGTCTGGTTCATAGAAAAAAGTCAGAAATTGATGGAAAAAACACCAAAATGGTTCGGGAACAGCATGGGGAGGATGTCTGAAGGCATCTTGGACTCCCAGTTCACTGCTGGGAACGATGTCCGAGTAGTACGCCACTTTTACAGTCTGACACTAATACACACAAAACCAAAGATAAAATAGATTTTAGAGGAAAATATTTTAGGAAACATTCTTTCCTATATATTTACTTGCATATAAAGTGCAAGTGCTGGCAAAAATTACAAGAAAGAGGACCCTCCGATACAACCTGTATATAACATAATGGAGGGCCTCATTCACATTTTGGTACAATTGTTCATGTAGTGGGACTCCTACAAGTGACAGGGCTTCCAAAATTTACAAGGAACCGGCACTCCAATACACCCTTTATTACACATAAAGGAGGGCATCATACACTCTTGAAAAATTATGATTAATGGCCTGCTGGTGAGCTGACCCTCTAAAAAATTATATGCGAGGGCCTGCAGGTGAGCTGACCCTATAAAACATTATAAGCGAGGGCCTGCAAGTGAGCTGACCCTCTAAAAATATTTATGTGAGGGCCTGCAGGTGAGCTGACCCTGTAAAAGGTTGTAGGTGAGTGCCTGCTGGTGAGCTGACCCTGTAAAAGATTGGAGGTGAGGGCCTGCAGGTGAGCTGACCCTCTAAAAAATTATATGCGAGGGCTTGCAGGTGAGCTGACCTTTTAAAAGATTTTAGGTGCGGGCCTCCTGGTGAGCTGACCCTGTAAAACATTATATGCAAGGGCCTGCAGGAGAGATGACCCTGTAAAACAATATATGCGAGAGCCTGCAGGTGAGCTGACCCTGTAAAACAATATATCCGAGGGCCTGCAGTGAGCTGACCCTCTAAAAGATTGTAGGTGAGGGCCGGCTGATGAGCTGACCCTCTAAAACATTATATGCGAGGGCCTGCAGGGGAGCTGACCCTCTAAAAAATTGTAGGTGAGGGTGTGCTGGTGAGCTGACCCTATAAAACATTATATGCAAGGGCCTGCAGTTGAGCTGACCCTCTAAAAAATTATATGCCAGGGCCTGCAGGTGAGCTGACCCTCTAAAAAATTATATGCGAGGGCCTGCAGGTGAGCTGACCCTGTAAAAGATTGTAGGTGAGGGCCTGCTGGTGAGATGACCCTCTAAAAAATTATATGCGAGGGCCTGCAGGTGAGCGGACCCTCTAAAAAATTATATGCGAGGGCCTGCAGGTGAGCTGACCCTCTAAAAAATTATATGCGAGGGCCTGCAGGTGAGCTGACCCTGTAAAATATTTTAGGTGAGGGCCCGCTGGTGAGCTAACCCTCTAAAACATTATATGCGAGGGCCTACAGGTGAGCTGACCCTCTAAAAAATTGTAGGTGAGGGCCTGATGGTAAGCTGACCCTCTAAAACATTATATACGAGGGCCTTCTGGTGAGCTGACCCTGTAAAACATTATATGCGAGGGCCTGCAGGTGAGCTGACCCTATAAAACATTATATGCAAGGGTCTGCATGTGAGCTGACCCTCTAAAAAATAAATGTTAGGGCCTGCAGGAGAGCTGACCCTGTAAAAGATTATATGCGAGGGCCTGCAGGTGAGCTGACCCTGTAAAAGATTGTAGGTGAGGGCCTGCTGGTGAGCTGACCCTCTAAAAAATTATATGCGAGGGCCTGCAGGTGAGCTGACCCTATAAAACATTATATTATACGCCCCGGCTCATTTTGGTACGGTACAGGTTGCAAACTACTATTCTTTTGTCATCCGCACTTTCCTCAAAAAAGCGCCATACTGTGGGACACCTACCCCTTGGTAAGGGAGATTTCCGCAAGGGGGTGCTCCGTGGAACAGTTGCAGGCCTGTTTGGTGTGGCCTGCCTTCTCCCTTTTGCCACCCCACTGCCTCTTCCAGCCTGTTGCGGTGCTACAGATCCCTCCCCCTCTGTACTGCTGTCCTCGCTCGGCTTTCCACCTTCCCAGGTTGGGTCAGTGACTTCATCGTCCACCACCTCCTCTTCCACTTCCTCACTCTGCTCATCAGGGGCGTTGCCAGGTCAAAACATTTGGGGCTTGAGCCCCTGATGTTTTGTCCAGGGCCCCGATTGTTACGGCTGATAGCTATACAACTGCCTCGCCGACCTAAGGACGGCGATACAGTTGAATTACTGTGGCCAATTGCTTATAGAATGGCGCAGGCGGTCGCAAAGCAACTGCCTGTGCCGGGTCTCAAGCAGTGTGATGATGTCATCGCGCACGCCTGCACCAAGACACAGACGGCGCGGTGACTTCAACATGCCCGTCTGAATCCAGAAGCCTGCAACTTGGACCTCCGGCGGTGGGAAGTCAGGTGATTATTTTTTTATATATTGTCCATAGTGGTGGCTTTGTGAACGCTATGGGCACTAAATGTTGGCATTATACCTGCTGGAGCCACTGGGAGATTGGTTATAACTACAGGGGCCTTTGCAAGTACTGGGGACACTGAAGAGATCATTTTACATGGGGGCACTTTGTGGGGACCATTATAACTGTTGGGGGGTACTATAAGTATTGCTGGAACTACAGGGGGCATTATACCTTCTGGGGCACTATAGGAGGGTATTGTAACTATAGGGGGAAACACAGGAGGGCCTTATAACTACTTGGGCACTATAGGAGGATATTATACCTATGGGGCAGAACAGGAGAGACTTATTACTACCGGGACACTACAGGAGGGTATTATACCTATTGGGGGCACCACAGGAGGGACTTATTACTACCGGGACACTACAGGAGGGTATTATACCTATTGGGGGCACCACAGGAGGGACTTATTATTACTAGGGCACTACAGGAGGGCATTATACCTTCTGTAGCACTACAGGAGGGCATTATACCTATGTGGGGCAACACAGAAAAGCCTTATTACTACTGAAGCACTACAGGAGGATATTATACCTATTGGGGGCACCACAGGAAATCCTTATTACTACTGGGGCACTACAGGAGGATATTATACCTATTTGGGGTACAACAGGAGGGCCTTATTACTACCGGGACACTACAGGAAAGTATTATACCTATTCGGGGCACCACAGGAGGGCCTTATTACTACCGGGACACTACAGGAGGGTATTATACCTATTGGGGGCACCACAGGAGGGACTTATTACTACTAGGGCACTACAGGAGGGCATTATACCTTCTGGGGAAATACTGGAGGGCATTATACCTATGTGGGGCACCACAGAAAAGCCTTATTACTACTGGGGCATTACAGGAGGATATTATACCTATTGGGGGCACCACAGGAAATCCTTATTACTACTGCAGTACACCAGTCCTAGAGGGGGGGCGAGTGTGAGGTCACGGGGGTCAGTAGACAGACCGAGGGTTGCTCTTAGTACTCACAGTTTGTAGTATACCCTGGGCAGGCGTACAGTCAGTGATGAAGAGGCTGGCATGTAGATCCTCTGGGGCACTCTCTAGATATAGGGACCAGGCCGGGTGATAGGTGAGGTGCCCTGGGTGTTGAAGGTTTAGCGTGCCTGTAGCAAGATCCCTTACAGTTTGTGACGCCACTGCCGGTAATGGTGGCCCACCGATTGTTAGGAGGAATAATGGAGGTACACACGATTGCAGTGAACTAGAATTCTTCTTTACTTAACAGTTCAAACTATGTACAAACTCCAAACAGTTCCATATGAAGAATATTTAGTAGCAGGCAGGCTTTACCCAGGTGGCAAGTAGAATCCTAGCAAGATAACTCAGGGGGAATTAAACTCACAGATCAGGCTGTACTTTCTGCAGAATCCTGTCTGGCTTTCTCCAAGGCCCGTATGCCTAATATCTGTCTTTATCCTTGGGTAGGGAAACCTCCTCTGGTATCAATTCTCTTGCTGACAAACTTCTGCCACTCATCTTTCCACTTGGCTGTATAGGATTAGCACTGCCCTGTACTCTGCAGGGTGCAGGATAACTCAGGAGAAACTTCTTCTCCTGGACTCAGATGGAGAACCTGGACTATCTAGCTGCATGTTCTTGGCTGACCCTCAGCTACTCCATGACTAAAGTCAACACTGGCCTCAAACACACACCCCCCAGCTGGACTGGGCCTGTCTATATATACTAGGGGGTTCCCTAGCTCCCTCTACAGCTTAGGAGTAGAAACTACACCCCTAGCAGGCCTGGTACACAGGAAATTACATGAAAATATGCATTACAATGCAATACAAAATACCATGACCATGCTCCACAGGAGGTGGGGAACAACATGACCCAATTGACCCTTAAGTAGTGCCCACCTTTACGTAGTGGGACACTACACTACTGGGGCACTACAGGAGGATATTATACTTATTTGGGGAACCACAGGAGGGCCTTATTACTACTGGGACACTACAGGAAAGTATTATACCTATTGGGGGCACCACAGGAGGGCCTTATTACTACCGGGACACTACAGGAGGGTATTATACCTATTGGGGGCACCACAGGAGGGACTTATTACTACTAGGGCACTACAGGAGGGCATTATACCTTCTGGGGCACTACAGGAGGGCATTATACCTATATAGGGCACCACAGAAAAGCCTTATTACTACTGGGGCACTACAGGAGGATATTATACCTATTGGGGGCACCACAGGAAATCCTTATTACTACTGGGGCACTACAGGAGGATATTATACCTATTTGGGGTACCACAGGAGGGCCTTATTACTTCCGGGACACTACAGGAAAGTATTATACCTATTGGGGGCACCACAGGAGGGCCTTATTACTACTGGTGCACTACAGAAGGATATTATACCTAATGGGGGCACCACAGGAGGACATTATTAGTACTGGGGCATGCAAGAGGGCATTATTCCTATAGAGGCACCACAGGGGGGCCTTCTTACTACTAGGGCAGTGCAGGAGGGTATTATACCTATTGGCAGCACCACAAGAGGGCATTAAACTACTGGGGCACTACAGGGGAGCACTATAACTACAGAGGCACTATAGGGGGCATTAGACAGTAACCACTGGGGGTCTTATAGGGGATATTATATGTTCTGCCAAGCAGACATGCCTAGACATGCAATCTCATGTAAAGGCAGCCATTTTACCATGTGCTACAGTGTTAATGAAATGTTATAGTACATGCTACACTATGCTTAATACTTATACATGTTATTTGTATTCTTGTAGATTTACCGTACACTTGTGCAATCTCTCAATCACGTGCATCGCACAGAGATGCCCTCCTGTGGTGCCCCCAACATAATAACTACTGGGGACATTATAATGGTGGATAAGTACTACAGGGGGGCTTTATTAATTTTATAGAGAGCCTTATTACTGCTGGAAGCACTATGGTGGCCATTATTATTGGGCACAATATGGAGGGCACTATCACTAACAGGGGCACTCTTGGGGAGTAGTATCATTATTGGGGGCATTGTAGGGGTCAGTATTACTAAGAAGGGCACTCTGGGAGGGAATTATTGCTATAAGTAGGACTTTTATATTACTATAGGTGGAATAATCTGTATAGCAATATAATTTCTGTGGTATAGTATTTAGAGACATTGGGAAGCACCAGGATAATAATGTTGGGGAAGCAGGGTGGGGAGGATGATGATATTAGAAAAGAGAGGAACCTAAGATGACTGGTAAACTCTGCAGAGACTAGATGCAGTTGAAAGAAGTTGTCTGGCCAAAATGGAGAAGATGGGGAAAGAAAACGTCTACATCAGAGGAGACATCACCTGGGAGGTACTGGATGTGAGAGGTATATAGTGCTGTATGTTTGTTAGTGTCAATGCAGCAAGTAAAATATATATTTAGTCCTAAGGGAAGCTTGTGTGTGTGTGTTTAGGGCAGATATTTTGAGAATATGGCACATATGTATTGGGGCTTGGGCCCCGGATCTTTTGAGACCCTAGCAATGCCCTGCTGCTCATCCTCCTGACTTGTTGACCTAACCACAACCTCAGTGATTGACAACTGTGTCTTATCCTCTTCATCAACCTCTTGAGACAGTAAATGCCATTGACTTATTGGCAACTGTGTCTCATCATCAACCACCTCATTAAACAGTAATTGCCGTTCCCCACCGTCAACTTCTTGTGACTGTGGATGCTCAAGAGTTTGGGAATCTGTGCACAAGATCTGTTCCTCTTCAAGCGTGCTTGGCGAGAGGGCCAAATCAAGGAATGGCTCTGAAAAGAGCTCCTCGAAATATCTGAGTGTGGGATCACTTGTTTGGCCAGACTCTCCATGGTGGGAGGAAGGAGGATAAGGGTGAGGATTGTGTTGAGCACACTCTTGGCTACTGAGACTGGACTTGGTGGAAGACAGGGTGGTGCTTAACTGACTGGAACCATTATCTGCTGCAATCCAACTAACCACCTGGTTGCACTGGTCTGACTTCAAGAGTGGTGCCCTGCGCTGCTCTGCAGACTGGGACATGAAGCTAGGTATCGTGAATGATTGTTTTTCTTGTGCTCTGGCAGCAGGAATAGTTTCACTGCGGCCAGGGCCACGGCCTCTGCGTGCACCATCAGCATTACTGCCTGTCACAACCAGACAGCTGAGAAGCTCTGACAGAAGTTTTTCAGAACCTCCTCCTTGAGTTTTCTTTGTTTTGGTTTTCAGTTCCTCATCTCGTTAGCCTCTCTCAGCTGTCATGTGTTTGGACTGATTGCATCCCTTTAAATTCCTCCCCATAATGCAATAGTGTGCGGCTTATGCAACTTCCTGGAGTGTGTGTGCATGCTGTTCCTATTGCCCAGTCTTCTACAAAGATAAGTGCTGTACTTTTATTTGTGATTTTCTGTTTGCTGGATCTCAGTTGACCCTGACTCCCTCCGTGTCTAGTGTAGGGAGCCGGTGGTCGTGTCCCCTCACTATTGTAGGGTATTCAGGTGGTAGATAGTCGAGGTACGTGGATATGCGACCATCCACCTTTGGGGTGTTCGCATAGGCTGAGCAGTCAGGGAGAGCGACAGGTCTTATGCAGGGGTCTCCCTTTTGTTCCTTAGTTTTGGATCCAGTGAGTCATAGATTCTTTTGCTTTGTCTTGTTTCCTGTACACTATCCGTGACATTATAAGCCGCCAAAAACCGTCTCAAGCATGGATCCGGTTTCACTTTTGGCTGAACGCTTCCAGGGTCTTTTATTGGAGGTAGCTGATCTCCATAAGACTTTTTCTCAGTTTCAAGTGACCGGTTCAGCTTGCGTTCATGGAGTTTGTTCTGAGCCTAAGATCTCGCTCCCGGATACGTTCTCCGGGGGTAGTGAGAATTTTGTGCGTTTTAGAGAGGCTTGCAAACTCCATTTTCGCCTTCTTCCCCATTCCTCTGGTGATGAGGAACGGAGGGTGGGGATCATTATATCGCTGCTCAGGGGTAACGCTCAGTCCTGGGCCTTTTCGCTGCCGGAGGGGGCACGGCCCCTCCGTTCAGTGGATGAATTCTTTTTAGCCCTGGGTCAGATATATGATGATCCGGATCGTATTGCTCTGGCTGAGTCTACACTACGTCTGTTATGCCAGGGTAAACAATCCGCAGAGATATACTGCTCAGAATTTCGGAGATGGGCAGCTGATACTGGTTGGAATGATGCTGCACTCCGAAGTCAATTTTGCCATGGTCTTTCAGAGGGATTGAAAGATGCATTTTCCTTTCATGAGAGGCCTATCTCCTTGGACTCTGCTATGTCTCAGGCCGTTCGTATTGACAGGCGACTTAGAGAGAGAGGAGAGATCTCTCCTTCCTGTCATACTCAGTCCCGGGACAGAGCAGCGGTCTCATTCTGTGCACAGGGGTCTCAGTCGTTGTCAGCCCCTTCTGAGCAGGAGCCCATGCAGCTGGGGTTGATTGCCTCTGACAATAGAAGATTCAGCCCGCATGGGAGGGTTTGTTTTTGTTGTGGAGGTATAAATCATTTGGCAAATGTTTGTCCCTCTAGGAGATACAGGCAGTTTTCTGGGAGTAATAAAGAAACAAAAAAGAAAAAATCTTTTAAAAATGTTCCGTCTGTTACTATTGGCAGGGTTGAGGCGGAAATTGAAGGTTTTCCGTTTGCTTGTAGTTCCCGTTTTGTCCTGCCTGCTAGGGTGGCGCTAGAGAGCAAGAGCATTTTTTGTGAGATTTTTGTGGATAGTGGAGCAGCTGTCGATCTCATTGATAATCAATTTGCAATTTGGGAAAGGATATTCCTGTTTTTGCTATTGATTCCGCTCCACTTTCTCAGAAATCATTAAAGGGCATAGTTCACAATATCCGTTTAATTGTGAGTGATGCTCATGTTGAGGATTTGTCATGTTTCGTCCTTAGCGGTTTGCCTACTCCTCT
Organism: Bufo bufo; assembly: GCF_905171765.1. Classification (NCBI taxonomy): domain Eukaryota; kingdom Metazoa; phylum Chordata; class Amphibia; order Anura; family Bufonidae; genus Bufo; species Bufo bufo. Next base: position 66,053,967 of record NC_053397.1, on the reverse strand, counting down.
AGTGTTGGGGCTACCCTGGCTCACTAAACATAACCCCACCATTGATTGACAAGCTAGGCAAATAAATGGTTGGAGTGACTTTTGCAGAGAGAATTGCCTCACGACATCTGTTTCTGAGGTTTCTACTAAGACTGTACCACCTTTCCTCTCTGAATTTTCGGATGTCTTCTCTGAGAGTGGAGTTCAGGATTTGCCCCCGCACAGGGAGTACGATTGCCCTATTAATCTCATCCCAGGCGCCAAGCTGCCTAAATCTCGTTTATACAATCTTTCCCAACCTGAGAGGGTCGCTATGCGTGCTTATATCTCTGAGAGTCTGAGAAAAGGACACATACGACCCTCAAAGTCACCTGTTGCCGCTGGTTTTTTCTTTGTTAAGAAGAAAGATGGTTCTTTAAGACCTTGTCTGGATTTCAGGGAGCTGAACAGTATCACTATTCGTGACCCTTATCCGCTTCCTCTGATCCCGGACCTGTTTAACCAGGTTGTTGGGGCTAAAGTCTTTTCCAAATTAGACCTAAGAGGGGCATACAACTTGGTCAGGGTCCGAGAAGGAGACGAATGGAAGACGGCCTTCAATACCCCTGAGGGCCATTTTGAGAATTTGGTTATGCCTTTTGGTTTGATGAATGCCCCAGCCGTTTTTCAGCATTTCGTGAACAGCATTTTTTATCATTTAATGGGAAAATTTGTATTAGTGTATTTGGATGACATTTTGATTTTTTCTCCTGATTTCAAAACTCATAAGGAACACTTACGTCAGGTCTTGCTCATCCTGCGGGAGAATAAATTATACGCGAAACTGGAAAAATGTGTGTTTGCGGTTCCAGAGGTTCAATTTCTGGGGTTTCTTCTCTCCGCTTCTGGTTTTCGCATGGACCCCGAGAAGGTCCGCGCTGTGCTTGAGTGGGAGCTTCCTGAGAATCAGAAGGCGCTGATGCGTTTTTTGGGCATTACCAATTATTACAGGAAGTTTATTTTGAATTATTCCTCTGTTGTTAAACCACTCACTGATATGACCAGAAAGGGGGTAGATTTTTCTTCCTGGTCGGTAGAGGCGCTTAAGGCCTTTTCTAATATCAAGGAGAGTTTTGCTTCCGCTCCCATCCTGGTACAACCTGATATTTCTTTACCCTTCATAGTTGAGGTTGATGCTTCAGAGGTAGGTGTAGGTGCGGTCTTGTCTCAGGGTTCCTCTCCTGCCAAATGGCGACCGTGTGCCTTTTTCTCGAAGAAACTCTCCTCCGCAGAGAGAAATTACGATGTGGGAGATAGGGAATTGTTGGCCATCAAGTTGGCTTTTGAGGAATGGCGCCATTGGCTAGAGGGAGCCAGACACCCTATTACCGTGTTTACTGACCATAAAAATCTGGCCTACTTGGAGTCAGCCAAGCGTCTGAACCCGAGACAGGCCAGATGGTCTTTGTTCGTTTCAAGGTTTAATTTTGTTGTCACGTTCCGCCCTGGGGTTAAGAATGTGAAGGCAGATGCCCTGTCACGTTGTTTTCCGGGAGGTGGGAATTTTGAAGACCCGGGTCCCATTTTGGCTGAAGGTGTGGTGGTCTCTGCTCTTTTTCCTGAATTGGAGGCAGAGGTGCAGGCAGCCCAGTCGGAGGCTCCTGATCTTTGTCCTCCTGGGAGGTTGTTTGTGCCTCTCGCTTTGAGACACAAGATTTTTAAAGAACACCACGATACAGTCCTTGCTGGGCACCCGGGGGCAAGAGCCACACTGGATCTCATCGCTCGGAGATTCTGGTGGCCTGCACTTCGTAAGTCGGTTGAGGGTTTTGTGGCAGCCTGCGAGACTTGCGCTCGTGCCAAAGTCCCTCATTCACGGCCATCAGGTCCTCTCCTTCCCTTACCCATTCCTTCCCGTCCTTGGACACATCTGTCCATGGACTTCATAACGGACCTGCTTCGTTCCTCGGGGAAGACTGTGATTCTGGTGGTGGTGCCCAATGCTAAGACGCTGGCGCAGGCATTTATTGATCACATTGTCAAATTGCATGGTATTCCTTCAGACATAGTCTCTGATAGGGGCACGCAGTTTGTTTCCAGATTCTGGAAGGCTTTCTGTTCTCGCTTGGGGGTTCGGTTGTCATTCTCTTCTGCTTTCCACCCGCAGTCGAATGGCCAGACAGAGCGCGTCAATCAGAATCTGGAGACATATCTGCGCTGTTTTGTGGCGGAGAATCAGGAGGATTGGTGTTCTTTTTTGTCCCTTGCTGAGTTTGCTTTAAATAACCGTCGTCAGGAGTCCTCTGATAAGTCACCATTTTTTGGTGCATATGGGTTTCATCCGCAGTTTGGGACTTTCTCGGGAGAGGGGTCTTCTGGTTTACCTGATGGGGACAGATTCTCCTCGTCTTTGTCATCTATTTGGCAAAAGATTCAGGATAATCTAAAGAGCATGAGTGAGAGATATAAGCGTGTGGCGGATAAGAGACGTGTGCCTGGTCCGGACCTGAATGTTGGTGATCTGATGTGGTTGTCTACCAAGAATATCAAATTGAAGGTTCCCTCCTGGAAGTTGGGTCCTAGGTTTATTGGGCCTTACAAGATCCTGTCTGTCATCAATCCTGTTGCCTACCGTCTTGATCTTCCTCAGACTTGGAAGATCCATAATGTTTTTCATAAGTCCTTATTGAAACCTTATGTTCAACCCATTGTACCCTCGCCTTTGCCTCCTCCTCCGATTATGGTTGATGGGAATCTTGAATTTCAGGTCTCTAGGATTGTGGATTCTCGTCTTGTCCGCAGTTCTCTCCAGTACCTCGTTCATTGGGAGGGTTATGGTCCTGAGGAGAGGATGTGGGTCCCAGTGACAGACATTAAGGCCACTCGTCTCATCAGGGCTTTCCATAGGTCCCATCCTGAGAAGGTGGGCTCTGAGTGTCCGGAGTCCACTCGTAGAGGGAGGGTACTGTCACAACCAGACAGCTGAGAAGCTCTGACAGAAGCCTTTCAGAACCTCCTCCTTGAGTTTTCTTTGTTTTGGTTTTCAGTTCCTCATCTCGTTAGCCTCTCTCAGCTGTCATGTGTTTGGACTGATTGCATCCCTTTAAATTCCTCCCCATAATGCAATAGTGTGCGGCTTATACAACTTCCTGGAGTGTGTGTGCATGCTGTTCCTATTGCCCAGTCTTCTACAAAGATAAGTGCTGTACTTTTATTAGTGATTTTCTGTTTGCTGGATCTCAGTTGACCCTGACTCCCTCCGTGTCTAGTGTAGGGAGCCGGTGGTCGTGTCCCCTCACTATTGTAGGGTATTCAGGTGGTAGATAGTCGAGGTACGTGGATATTAGTGTTGGGCGCGAATATTCGCGATGCGAATATTTCGCGCGAATATCGCATATTCGCGATTTCGCGAATATTTAGAATATCGTTCTATATATTCGCGAAATCGAATATTCTTTTTTTTTCTTTTTTTTTTAATTATATTTTTTTCTTTCCCACTTCCCTAAAGTTGTTCTTACCTGTCCTTTGGATTCCTGGCTGCTCCAGTCAGTGGCGTTTTCAACTTACTGCTATATTCCATATTAGCTAAATTACAATCTAATCTATATGTGTATTTTACGAAATTTCGCAATAGTCGCAATTGCGATGCGAGTAATATAACACGAAATATTCGCATGAAGATTTCAACTTAGCACTGCTATACTCCATATTCTAGCCTAATATGGAATATAGCTGTGCTAAGTTAGCACTGCTATATTCCATATTAGGCTAGAATATGGAGTATAGCAGTGCTAAGTTGAAATCTTCATGCGAATATTTCGTGTTATATAAGTCGCATCGCAATTTCGACTTTTTCAAATGTTCTTAATATTGCTCTAACTTCGTCTTTTAGAAATTTCGTAATATTGCTCTAACTTCGTCTCTTAGAATATTACGAATATTCTAAAAGACGAAGTTAGAGCAATATTACGAAATTTCGTAAAATACACATATAGATTGTAATTTAGCTAATATAGTGCTATAATCCCTTTTTTTTTCCTGTAATTTTTTTTTGCCTCTTCTGAACTTAAGTTTTGTAAAATATGTACACTATTAAAAATTATTACTATAGCAGTATATTAGCTTAAATACAATCTATGTGTATTTTACGAAATTTCGTAATATTGCTCTAACTTCGTCTTTTAGAATATTACGAATATTCTAAAAGACGAAGTTAGAGCAATATTAAGAACATTTGCAAAAGTCGAAATTGCGATGCGAGTAATATAACACGAAATAGTCGCATGAAGATTTCAACTTAGCACAGCTATATTCCATATTCTAGCCTAATATGGAATATAGCAGTGCTAATTTAGCACAGCTATATTCCATATTAGGCTAGAATATGGAATATAGCAGTGCTAAGTTTAAATCTTCATGCGACTATTTCGTGTTCTATTACTCGCATCGCAATTTCGACTTTTGCAAATGTTCTTAATATTGCTCTAACTTCGTCTTTTAGAATATTCGTAATATTCTAAGAGACGAAGTTAGAGCAATATTACGAAATTTTGTAAAATACACATATTAGCCTAGCCATAGTCATTAGCATAGGAACGTTGCCTTATACTATCAAGATAAATTTTCGCAATATGCGAAAAAATAATTTCGCGATAATTGGAATAATTAAGAATATTCGATTTCGACGAATATTCGCGAAATATCGCGAAATCGAATATGACACCTCCCGCTCATCACTAGTGGATATGTGACCATCCACCTTTGGGGTGTTCGCATAGGCTGAGCAGTCAGGGAGAGTGACAGGTCTTATGCAGGGGTCTCCCTTTTGTTACTTAGTTTTGGATCCAGTGAGTCATAGATTCTTTTGCTTTGTCTTGTTTCCTGTACACCATCCGTGACACTGCCACTGCTTACTGCTCTCCTTCATATTAAATGTTATATATGCTTGAAAGTCTGTCACATGTACAGTAGCGTAGGATTTGGAAGTGTATACGCAAACAAATTTAAAAAAGTTGAGCGGACACCTGGATGTTTGGGTTCGGGACCCAAACTTGACCCCGAACCCCATTGAAGTCAATGGGGACCCGAACTTTTGGCCACTAAAATGGCTCTAAAATAGCCCTGGAAACAGCTAGGTGGCTGCAAAGGCAGCAAAATGTGCTTAAGAACATGGCAAATGCTCTGCAAACAAATGTGGATAGGGAAATTAATAAAAAAAAAAACATAAAAGACCTTAAAAAAATAAAAATTAGGAATGATGTAGGAGGAAGAGGTTGAGGAGGCGGTGAATGGGTGGATGTGGCCGTGTAGGCTCACGTGGCAGTCTAGGTGGAAGCGGCGGCGAAGGAGGAATAGGTAGCCAACACAGATGTGTGTTATTTTGCATTTTTACATAGGGGTATCCCCCAAAATATTGGGACATATATAAAAAAAAAAAAAAAGGAATAAGTGCACTTGAGTACAAGGATTGATGGTTGAGGCTGTTAGAACTGTCTATTCTGCACAAGGTACAGACAACTCCTGAGGGATCCAAGCCTGGTTCATTTTAATGAACGTGAGCTTCTCCATGTTGGCTGTGGACAGGCGGCTGCGTCTGTCTGTAATGACGCCTCCTGCTGTGCTAAATACATGTTCATAGAGTACACTGGCTGCAGGGCAGGCCAGCACCTCCAAGGCATACAGGGCAAGCTCTTGCCATGTGGACAATTTGGAGACCCAGAAGTTGAATGGGGCAGAACCATCAGTCAGTACGTGTAGTCGTGTGCACAGGTACTGTTCCACCATGTTGTTCAAATGCTGCCTCCTGCTAACACGCTCCATATCAGCAGTTGGGGCTGGTTGTTGCGGCGAGGTGACAAAGCTTTTCCACATGTCGGCCCTGCTAACCCTTCCTTCTGAGGTGCTGGCGCTGACACAGCTGTGTTGGCGACCTCTTCCTCCTGCCCTGCCTTCACCTTGTGCTTCCACTTGTCCCCCGGCGTCAGTCGGGAATGCTCTCAGGAGCGCGTCTACCAGTGTGCGCCTGTAGTCGCGCATCTTCCGATCACACTCCAGTGAGGGAATTAAGGACGGCACATTGTCTTTGTAACGGGGATCCAGCAGGGTGGCCACCCAGTAGTCAGCACACGTTAAAATGTGGGCAACTCTGCTGTCGTTGCGCAGGCACTGCAGCATGTAGTCGCTCATGTGTGCCAGGCTGCCCAGAGGTAAGGACAAGCTGTCCTCTGTGGGAGGCGTATCGTCTGCGTCCTCCCTATCCCCCCAGCCACGCACCAGTGATGGGCCCAAGCTGCGTTGAATGCCACCCCGCTGTGAACATGCTTCATCCCCATCCTCCTCCTCCTCATCATTATCCTCCTCATCCTCCAGTAGTGGGCCCTGGCTGGCCAAATTTTTACCTGGCCTCTGCTGTTGCAAAAATCCTCTTTCTGAGCCACTTCTAAAAGACTGGCCTGAAAGTGTTACAGATGACCCCTCTTCCTCCTCCTCGTCCTGGGCCACATCCTCTTCCATCATCGCCCTAAGTGTTTTCTCAAGGAGACATAGAAGTGGTATTGTAACGCTGATAGCGGCGTCATCGCCACTGGCCATGTTGGTGCAGTACTCGAAACAGCGCAACAGGGCACACAGGTCTCGCATGGAGGCCCAGTCATTGGTGGTGAAGTGGTGCTGTTCCGCAGTGCGACTAACCCGTGCGTGCTGCAGCTGAAACTCCACTATGGCCTGCTGCTGCTCGCACAGTCTCTCCAGCATGTGCAAAGTGGAGTTCCACCTGGTGGGCACGTCGCACATGAGGCGGTGAGCGGGAAGGCCAAAGTTACGCTGTAGAGCAGACAGTCGAGCAGCGGCAGGATCAGAACGCCGGAAGCGCGCACAGACGACCCGCACTTTATGCAGCAGCTCTGACATGTCGGGGTAGTTGTGAATGAATTTCTGCACCACCAAATTCAGCACATGCCCCAGGCAAGGGATGTGCGTCAAACCGGCTAGTCCCAGAGCTGCAACGAGATTTCGCCCATTATTGCACACCACCAGGCCGGGCTTGAGGCTCACTGGCAGCAACCACTCATCGGTCTGTTGTTCTATACCCCGCCACAACTTCTGCGCGGTGTGGGGCCTGTCCTCAAAACACATCAGTTTCAGAACGGCCTGCTGACGTTTACCACTGGCTGTGCTGAAGTTGGTGGTGAAGGTCTGTCGCTGACCGGATGAGGAGGTGGTAGAAGAGAAGGAAGAAGCCGAGTAGGAAGAGGAAGCAACAGGAGGCAAAGAATGATGCCCTGCGATCCTTGGCGGCGGAAGGACGTGCTCCAAACAGCTCTCCGCCTAGGGCCCAGCCGCCACTACATTTACCCAGTGTGCAGTTAGGGAGATATAGCGTCCCTGGCCGTGCTTACTGGTCCACGTATCTGTGGTTAGGTGGACCTTGCCACAGATGGCGTTGCGCAGTACACACTTGATTTTATCCGATACTTGGTTGTGCAGGGAGGGCACAGCTCTCCTGGAGAAGTAGTGGCGGCTGGGAACGACGTACTGTGGGACAGCAAGCGACATGAGCTGTTTGAAGCTGTCCGTCTCCACCAGCCTGAACGACAGCATTTCAAAGGCCAGTAGTTTAGAAATGCTGGCATTCAGGGCCAGGGATCGAGGGTGGCTAGGTGGGAATTTATGCTTTCTCTCAAAGGTTTGTGAGATGGAGAGCTGAACGCTTCCGTGAGACATGGTGGATATGCTTGGTGACGGAGGTGGTGTTGTTGGTAGCACATCCTCTGTTTGCTTGGCGGCAGGTGCCAACGTTCCTCCAGAGGCGGAGGAAGAGGCCGAGGCAGCAGCAGAAGAGGGAGCAGGAGGGGCCTGAGCCCTTTCTTGGTTTTGAAGGTGCTTACTCCACTGCAGCCTGTGTCTCGCATGTAGATGCCTGGTCATGCAGGTTGTGCTAAGGTTCAGAACGTTAATGCCTCGCTTCAGGCTCTGATGGCACAACGTGCAAACCACTCGGGTCTTGTCGTCAGCACATTGTGTGAAGAAGTGCCATGCCAGGGAACTCCTTGAAGCTGCCTTTGGTGTGCTCGGTCCCTGGTGACGGTGGCCAGTAGCAGGTGAACTGTTTTGGTGACGGCTGCTCTGCTTTTGCACCCTGCTTCCGCTTTTGCTACGCTGTTGGCTCGGTCTCACCACTGCCTCTTCCTCCGAACCCTCAAAGTCAGTGGCACTCCATGTGTGGTCTAAGACCTCATCGTCCCCTGCATCGTCTTCCACCCAGTCTTCCTCCCTGGCCTCCTTTTCGGTCTGCACACTGCAGAAAGACGCAGCAGTTGGCACCTGTGTTTCGTCATCATCAGAGACGTGCTGAGGTGGTATTCCCATGTCCTCATCAGGAAACATAAGTGGTTGTGCGTCAGTGCATTCTATGTCTTCCACCCCTGGGGAACGGCTAGGTGGATGCCCTTGGGAAACCCTGCCAGCAGAGTCTTCAAACAGCATAAGAGACTCCTGCATGACTTGAGGCTCAGACAGGTTCCCCGATATGCACAGGGGTGATGTGACAGACTGATGGGCATGGGTTTCAGGCGCCACCTGTGCGCTTTCTGCAGAAGACTGGGTGGGAGAGAATGTGAACTTGCTGGATCCACTGTCGGCCACCCAATTGACTAGCGCCTGTACTTGCTCAGGCCTTACCATCCTTAGAACGGCATTAGGCCCGACCAAATATCACTGTAGATTCTGGCAGCTACTGGGACCTGAGGTAGTAGGTTCAGTAGGACGTGTAGCTGTGGCAGAACGGCCACGTCCTCTCCCTGCACCAGAGGCTCCACCAACACCACCACCACGACCATGACCGCATCCCTTATTAGATGTTTGACTCATAGTTAGCGTTCACCAAGCAAAGTAAAAAGTGGTTAAGTCTGTTAAAAATAATTAACCGCCAATAAAAACCCTGATGTAGGGTATTGCACTCAATTATTATTATTTTTTAACTCTATATGACAGCCGTATTTCTGGCCTAAATGTGACACTCACTTATGCACGTCTAATCCCAGATGTGCAGTATATCAGAGGGTTTTTTCACCCCAGTAACCAAAAAGCCGTATTTCTGGCCTAAATGTGACACTCACTCATGCACGTCTAATCACAGATGTGCAGTATATCAGAGGGTTTTTTCACCCTAGTAAGCAAAAAGCTGTATTTCTGGCCTAAATGTGACACTCACTTATGCACGTCTAATCCCAGATGTGCACTATATGAAACAGATGTTTTTTTTTCACCCCAGTAAGCAAAAAGCCGTATTTGTGGCCAAAATGTGACACTCACTTATGCACGTCTAATCCCAGATGTGCAGTATATTAGAGGTTTTTTCACCCCAGTAAGCAAAAAGCCGTATTTTTGGCCTAAATTTCAGTCACATGCACGTCTAATCCCAGATGTGCAGTATATCAGAGGGTTTTTTCACCGCAGTAAGCAAAAAGCTGTATTTCTGGCCTAAATGTGACACTCACTTATGCACGTCTAATCCTAGATGTGTACTATATGAAACAGATGGGGTTTTTTTCACCCCGGTATGCCCCAGTATGAGAAAGCCGTATTTGTGGCCTAAATTTCACAGTCACTTATGCACGTCTAATCCCAGATGTGCACTATATGAAACAGATGTGGTTTTTTTCACCCCAGTAAGCAAAAAGCTGTATTTCTGGCCTAAATGTGACACTCACTTACGCACGTCTAATTCTAGATGTGCACTATATGAAACAGATATTTATTTATTTTTCCCAGTAAGCAAAAAGCTGTATTTCTGGCCTAAATATGACACTCACTTATGCACGTCTAATCCCAGATGTGCACTATATGAAACAGATGTTTTTTTTTCATCCCAGTAAGCAAAAAGCTGTATTTCTGGCCTAAATCTGACACTCACTTATGCACGTCTAATCCTAGATGTGCACTATATGAAACAGATGTTTATTTTTTCACCCCAGTAAGCAAAAAGCTTTATTTCTGGCCTAAATGTGACACTCACTTATGCACGTCTAATCCCAGATGTGCACTATATGAAAAAAAAGGTTTTTTTTAACCCCGGTAAGCAATAAGCTGTATTTCTGGACTTGCAGACATGCAGATATCCTGTGCTGGTGCACTATCGTTGCATAAAATGGCTGCCGATTATGTATTGATATTGACAAACTGAAGTAAAAAAAAGTTTGTTTTCAGCAGTAGTTGGCTCAGGGCAGGCTTAAAAAAATTGTGCACTGCACCCACAAAACACATTTGCTGTAGATTGCTGAGTAAAAAAGCAGTTCTTCATAAGATTTCTTCCTGATCTCTCCCTCACAGCAGCTGCAGCCTCTCCCTACACTAGTCCGAGCAGAGTGATGGACGGCGCTATGTGACTCCAGCTTAAATAGAGGCTGGGTCACATGCTGCAGTTGGCCAATCACAGCCATGTCAATAGTAGGCATGGCTGTGATGGCCTTTTGGGGCAAGTAGTATGACGCTTGTTGATTGGCTGCTGTGCAGCCTTTCAAAAAGCGCCAAGAAAGCGCCGAACACAGAACCCAAAGCCAAACTTTTACGTAAATGTTCGGGTTCGGGTCCGGGTGCCAAAAAACCTAAAGTTCGGTACGAACCCGAACTTTACAGTTTCGGTTCGCTCAACTCTACACAGGAGATATTGTGCAGATAATGTCAATGCTGTCACCAGCGCCTAATAAAAAAATTACAGGGAATGTTGCAGGTATTTGGTATGAGAAAACGTTACACAGGAGAGGTACCACCGGTAATGTCACTGTCCGCAGCGTCTACAAAAAAAGTACACTGTATGTCACAGTGTCACTGAATAACAATTTTACTGTAGGCCAGTACAGGCCCCAAAAATTAGGCATTCACCTGACAGAAAAGAACTTGTGATAATGTGGCTGGAGGTACATTAGGCAGTCACTGGATAAAAATGATACTATAGGCCACTGGAGTACAGGCCCCAAAAATTAGGCATTCACCTGACAGAAAAGGCCTTTTATGCCGCTGTATATACAGTGGCGGAAATAATTATTTGACCCCTCACTGATTTTGTAAGTTTGTCCAATGACAAAGAAATGAAAAGTCTCAGAACAGTATCATTTCAATGGTAGGTTTATTGTAACAGTGGCAGATAGCACATCAAAAGGAAAATCGAAAAAATAACTTTAAATAAAAGATAGCAACTGATTTGCATTTCATTGAGTGAAATAAGTATTTGAACCCTCTAACAAAAAAAGACTTAATACTTGGTGGAAAAACCCTTGTTTGCAAGCACAGAGGTCAAACGTTTCTTGTAATTGATGACCAAGTTTGCGCACATTTTAGGAGGAATGTTGGTCCACTCCTCTTTGCAGATCATCTCTAAATCCCTAAGGTTTCGAGGCTGTCTCTGTGCAACTCTGAGCTTGAGCTCCCTCCATAGGTTTTCGATTGGATTAAGGTCCGGAGACTGACTAGGCCACTCCATGACCTTAATGTGCTTCTTCTTGAGCCACTCCTTTGTTGCCTTTGCTGTATGTTTTGGGTCATTGTCGTGCTGGAACACCCATCCACGACCCATTTTCAGTTTCCTGGCAGAGGGAAGGAGGTTGTCGCTCAGGATTTCACGATACATGGCTCCGTCCATTTACCCGTTTATGCGAATAAGTTGTCCTGTGCCCTTAGCAGAAAAACACCCCCAAAGCAAAATGTTTCCACCCCCATGCTTGACGGTGGGGACGGTGTTTTGGGGGTCATAGGCAGCATTTTTCTTCCTCCAAACACAGCGAGTTGAGTTAATGCCAAAGAGCTCTATTTTGGTCTCATCAGACCACAGCACCTTCTCCCAGTCACTCTCTGAATCATTCAGGTGTTCATTGGCAAACTTCAGACGGGCCTGCACATGTGCCTTCCTGAGCAGGGGGACCTTGCGAGCCCTGCAGGATTTTAATCCATTGCGGTGTAATGTGTTTCCAATGGTTTTCTTGGTGACTGTGGTCCCTGCTAATTTGAGGTCATTAACTAACTCCTCCCGTGTAGTTCTAGGATGCTTTTTCACCTTTCTCAGAACCATTGACACCCCACGAGGTGAGATCTTGCGTGGAGCCCCAGAGCGAGGTCGATTGATGGTCATTTTGTGCTCCTTCCATTTTCGAACAATCGCACCAACAGTTGTCACCTTCTCTCCCAGCTTCTTGCTAATGGTTTTGTAGCCCATTCCAGCCTTGTGCAGGTCTACAATTTTGTCTCTGACATCCTTGGACAGCTCTTTGGTCTTTCCCATGTTGGAGAGTTTGGAGTCTGCTTGATTGATTGATTCTGTGGACAGGTGTCTTTTATACAGGTGACTAGTTAAGACAGGTGTCCTTAATGAGGGTGACTAATTGAGTAGAAGTGTCTAACCACTCTGTGGGAGCCAGAACTCTTAATGGTTGGTAGGGGTTCAAATACTTATTTCACTCAATGAAATGCAAATCAGTTGCTATCTTTTATTTAAAGTTATTTTTTCGATTTTCCTTTTGATGTGCTATCTGCCACTGTTACAATAAACCTACCATTGAAATGATACTGTTCAGAGACTTTTCATTTCTTTGTCATTGGACAAACTTACAAAATCAGTGAGGGGTCAAATAATTATTTCCGCCACTGTACACTGCTCAAAAAAATAAAGGGAACACAAAAATAACACATCCTAGAGCTGAATTAATTAAATATTTTTCTGAAATACTTTGTTCTTTACATAGTTGAATGTGCTGACAACAAAATCACACAAAAATAAAAAAATGGAAATCAAATTTTTTAACCCATGGAGGTCTGGATTTGGAGTCACACTCAAAATTAAAGTGGAAAAACACACAACAGGCTGATCCAACTTTGATGTAATGTCCTTAAAACAAGTCAAAATGAGGCTCAGTAGTGTGTGTGGCCTCCACGTGCCTGTATGACCTCCCTACAATGCCTGTGCATGCTCTTGATGAGGTGGCGGACGGTCTCCTGAGGGATCTCCTCCCAGACCTGGACTAAAGCAGCTGCCAACTCCTGGACAGTCTGTGGTGCAACGTGACGTTGGTGGATAGAGCGAGACATGATGTCCCAGATGTGCTCAATTTGATTCCGGTCTGGGGAACGGGCGGGCCAGTCCATAGCATCAATGCCTTCGTCTTGCAGGAACTGCTGACACACTTCAGCCACATGAGGTCTAGCATTGTCTTGCATTAGGAGGAACCCAGGGCCAACCGCACCAGCATATGGTCTCACAAGGGGTCTGAGGATCTCATCTCGGTACCTAATGGCAGTCAGGCTACCTCTGGCGAGCACATGGAGGGCTGTGCGGCCCTCCAAAGAAATGCCACCCCACACCATTACTGACCCAATGCCAAACCGGTCATGCTGGAGGATGTTGCAGGCAGCAGAACGTTCTCCACGGCGTCTCCAGACTCTTTCACATCTGTCACATGTGCTCAGTGTGAACCTGCTTTCATCTGTGAAGAGCACAGGGCGCCAGTGGCGAATTTGACAATCTTGGTGTTCTCTGGCAAATGCCAAACGTCCTGCACGGTGTTGGGCTGTAAGTAATACCCCCACCTGTGGACGTCAGGCCCTCATATCACCCTCATGGAGTCTGTTTCTGACTGTTTGAGCAGACACATGCACATTTGTGGTCTGCTGGAGGTCATTTTGCAGGGCTCTGGCAGTGCTCCTCCTGTTCCTCCTTGCACAAAGGCGGAGGTAGCGGTCCTGCTGCTGGGTTGTTCCCCTCCTACGGCCTCTTCCACGTCTCCTGATGTACTGGCCTGTCTCCTGGTAGCGCCTCCATGCTCTGGACACTACGCTGACAGACACAGCAAACCTTCTTGCCACAGCTCGCATTGATGTGCCATCCTGGATAAGCTGCACTACCTGAGCCACTTGTGTGGGTTGTAGACTCCGTCTCATGCTACCACTAGAGTGAAAGCACCGCCAGCATTCAAAAGTGACCAAAACATCAGCCAGGAAGCATAGGAACTGAGAAGTGGTCTGTGGTTACCACCTGCAGAACCACTCCTTTATTGGGGGTTTCTTGCTAATTGCCTATAATTTCCACCTGTTGTCTATCCCATTTGCACAACAGCATGTGAAATTGATTGTCACTCAGTGTTGCTTCCTAAGTGGACAGTTTGATTTCACAGAAGTGTGATTGACTTGGAGTTACATTGTGTTGTTTAAGTGTTCCCTTTATTTTTTTGAGCAGTGTACATAAGACAAGGACCATTCTTTGTTCTGTGTGGTGGCGGATATGTGTGGGCTGGCATGAGGAAATTCAATTACACGTGGTCGTCACAGGTGTTGAATTCCTCTGAGATACATGCCTCATTCATTTTTAGAAATGTGAGGTAGTCCAGACTGTTCTGAGCTAGGCGAGTGCGCTTATCGGTCACGATCCCCCCTGCTACGCTGAACGTCCTTTCGGACAGAACACTCGACGAGGGCCAAACCAAGAGTTCAATGGCAAATTGGGCCAGCTCTGGCCACAGGTCAAGCCTGCACACCCAGTAGTCCAGGGGTTCTTTGCTTCTCAGAGCGTCCACATCGGCCGTTAACCCAATGTAGTCGGACACCTGTCGGTCTAGGTGTTGCCTGAGGCTGTATCCAGAGTGTGGTTGTCGATGGGTTGGCTGCAAGAATGATCTCATATCCGAAGTGACCAACACATCGTCAAACCGCCCTCTTCTTACATGAGTGGTAGGATTGGTACTCGCAACTGTTTCGCTGTGGGTGAAAATTCCTCTGCCAGCGTCCGCAACAGAAGAATGCAGCATCTCTTGCAGCAAGGCCTGGAAATGCTGCATTCTGACAGCCCTCTGTGATGCTGGTAACATGTCCGCCATTTTGTGTTTGTACCAGGGGTCTAAGTACGTTGGCACCCAGTACTGGTCCTTGCCCTTTATGCTTTTTATATGGGGGTCTCTCTTCAAACACTGGAGCATAAAGGCCGCCATTTGCACTAAATTAAAAGCGGTGGATCGCCCTGGCTCCTGCTCATCGCCCAGGAGAATGTCGTCCTCGGTCTCCTCCCCCCAGCCAAGGACAACACCAGGGATGCCCTAAAATTAAAGTCCCCCTCAAAACCTGCTCTTCTTGCTCCTCTTCCTTCTTTCCCCAGACACCATCCTCATCTGACTCCTCTTTAGACTCATGCTGACTTGTCTCAGATGGAGTAGCCCCCCTGGGAATTCATTCAGCATTGCGACTTACTTCCAGCTCCTGCTCCTCGACGGCTTGATCAATGACACAACGCAATGCACGCTCCAGAAAGAAGGCGTAAGGTACGATGTCACTGATTGCACCATGGCTGCGACTGACCAGTTTGGTGATCTCACCAAATGGCCACAGCAGTCTGATGAGCAGCCACTGGCGTGGTGAAGAAAAACCAAGCTCCCCAGAACCTGTCCTGCCACAGAGATCGTACAGGTAGTCGTTAACGTCACGTTTCTGCTGGAGCAGCCTATCAATCATATACAAGGTGGAGTTCCATCATGTCGGGCTGTCACAAATCAGACATCTGACGGGCAAGTGGTGTCGCCGCTGAACGTCAGCAAGGCGAGCCATGGCCGTGTAAGATCTTCTAAAATGGCCAGAGATTTTCCTGGCCTGCCGCAAGACTTCCTGGACCCCGGGGTATTTGGCAACGAATCGCTGCAAGACTAAGTTCAGGATGTGTGCCATGCATCGCATGAGTGTCATTTTGCCCTGTTTCAGCGCGCTCAGCAGATTGGCACAGTTGTCGCACACCACTTTGCCAACTGTCAAATTGAGCGGGGTTAGCCACTAATCGGCCTGTGACCGCAGAGCTGAAAGCAGTGAAGGACCGATGTGGCTCTTGACTTCCAGACACAACAGCCGCAGCACAGCATGGCAACGTCTCACCTGGGACATCGAATAGGTTGTAGGAGCTTGGGGGGGGGGGCGCAGCGGAAGAGGTGGTAGCAGTGGAAAAGGAGGAGTCAGCCGAGGAGGAGACGGTGGATGGAGTAGGAGGAGGAGAAGAAGAGGCAGGCCTGCCATCAATCCTTGGCGGTAACACCAAATCAACATGGAACCCACGGTTCACCCAGTGGGCAGTAAAAGTTATGTACCTTCCCTGCCCGTGTTTGTCTCTGGTCAGATGAATCTTGGCACCGACATTGTGTGCCAGGGATATATTCACTTGCCGCTGAACGTGGCCATATAGCTCTGAGATGCCCTTCTGGGAGAAATATTTCCTTCCGGGGACCTTCCATTGCGGTGTCCCAATGGCCACAAATTTTCTAAAGGCCTCCAAGTCGACCAGTTTTTATGGCAGTAGTTGGCGAGCTAGCAGTTTCGACAAGCCAGCACAGCGGTCAGCCGATGGGCAAGAGGGTTATCCTGCGTCATCAACTTTTTACGATCAAACATTTGGGCCACGGAAGCCTACCTTCTGCCAGATGAACGCGACGATGGCACGGTGGAAGTTGGAGTGGAGGACAAATGGGAGGAGAGAGGAGAAGGAGAAGAGGCAGGACATGGAGCGCTGGGAGTGTCGCTGTAACGGTCGCATACACACACACACAGGGGGGAGGGAAGTGACCACTGCGCTCCACCCTTACCCCTGGCCCTGCCTACTTGCCTCGCGAGTCCTAATGACAGGGGACAACTGGACGGCAATCCCTAGCTTGGAATAAGTGCAGGGATGACAGACAGACAAACAACAGAATGTGAACGGACCGAGTCAATACCAGGAAAGCTACAAAGTACAAATGGAGCAAGCAGAGAATTGTCAGGAGAAGCCGGGGTCATAAATACCAGGAGAGTCGTGAAGTACCAAAGGAGTCAGCAGAGGATCGTCAGGAGGAGGCCGGGGTCAGAATACCAGGAGAGCAGCAAAGTACACAAGGAGCAGGCAGAAGATCGTCAGGAATTCAGCAGGAGGTAAGTACGCCAGGAAAGACAACATCACAGGTGGAACCTAAATTAACAGGCAACCTGTGGCCAGCAGGCTGCCTGTATTTATAGTGGGGAGTGAGGGTCATGTGACATGGCCAGCTTCACATGACCGACAGACCAACCAGTCGAGCACCGAGTGATCAGCTCGGCGCTCAAGGCAGACTTAGGAGCAGGGGGCCTCCCAGCTAGCAAAGCCGCCCTGGGAACGAGGTCAAACACAGATCCTCGCTCCTAAAGCTAAGCAGCAGGTCTGTGGCTAATGGGAGACCGAGTGCCCCTTCGGAACCCCGTTACAGTACCCCCCCTTTTACGAGGGGCCACCGGACCCAAGACTTCAGGCGATGGCCTTTCAGGGTGTTCTAAATGAAATTTTCGAACAAGTCTAGGAGCATGAACCTCCCTGGCAGGTACCCAAGATCTCTCTTCAGATCCAGGGCCGATCCTACACGGGGTGCAGTGGGTGCCCCGCACCCCAGCGCTGCGGCCCTGGTGACAAGTGGGGGCGGCCGCGGCCGGCGGCAGGGCAGAGCAGGAGATGAGCGCCTCCATTGCGGAAGCGCTCATCTCCATAGTCATCTGTATTGCCGTCCTCAGGATGGCAATACAGATGCCTGTCTGTGCTGCGGCAGAGGAGGGAGAGGTGTGTCCCCTCCTGTTCCTCTGATAGGCTGCCGGCTTAGTGCTGGCAGCCTATCAGAGGCCGGTGATGGCGCGATGACGTCATCGCGTCGCCTGAGCCGTATAGCGAGGGAAACAGACGGAAGAGGTGGCCTGCATCGCATCGCATTGCTGGAGGTAAGTATAAGTATTATTTTTTTTTATTTTTTTATATAGGTACAATACTGGGCTGGCACATGATAAGGGGGGCTACTGGGCTGGCACATAAGGGGGGCTACTGGGCTGGCACATAAGGGGGGACTACTGGGCTGGCACATGATAAGGGGGGCTACTGGGCTGGCACATGATAAGGGGGGACTACTGGGCTGGCACATGATAAGGGGGGACTACTGGGCTGGCACATGATAAGGGGGGACTACTGGGCTGGCACATGATAAGGGGGGCTACTGGCACATGATATGGGGGGCTACTGGCACATGATATGGGGGCACTCTGGCTACTGGCACATGATATGGGGGCACTCTGGCTACTGGCACATGATAATGGGGGGGATCTGGCTACTGGCACATGATATGGGGGGGGCTCTGGCTACTGGCACATGATAAGGGGGGGGGCTCTGGCTACTGGCACATGATATGGGGGGCTACTGGCACATGATAAGGGGGGCTACTGGCACATGATAAGGGGGCTACTGGCACATGATAAGGGGGTCTACTGGCACATGATAAGGGGGGCTACTGGCACATAGGGGGGCTACTGGCACATAAGGGGGGCTACTGGCACATGATATGGGGGGCTCTGGCTACTGGCACATGATATGGGGGGGCTCTGGCTACTGGCACATGATGGTGGGGGGGCTCTTATTTCTGGCACATGATTGGGGGCACTCTGGCTACTGGCACATGATATGGGGGGCTCTGGCTACTGACACATGATATGGGGGGGCTCTGGCTACTGACACATGATATGGGGGGGCTCTGGCTACTGGCACATGATGGTGGGGGGGGGCTCTGGCTACTGGCACATGATATGGGGGGGGGCTCTGGCTACTGGCACATGATATGGGGGGCTACTGGCACATGATAAGGGGGGCTACTGGCACATGATAAGGGGGGCTACTGGCACATGATAAGGGGGGCTACTGGCACATGATAAGGAGGGCTACTGGCACATAGGGGGGCTACTGGCACATAAGGGGGGCTACTGGCACATGATATGGGGGGGCTCTGGCTACTGGCATATGATATGGGGGGCTCTGGCTACTGGCACATGATGGTGGGGGGGCTCTTATTTCTGGCACATGATTGGGGGCACTCTGGCTACTGGCACATGATATGGGGGGCTCTGGCTACTGACACATGATATGGGGGGGCTCTGGCTACTGACATGATATGGGGGGGCTCTGGCTACTGGCACATGATGGTGGGGGGGCTCTTATTACTGGCACATGATTGGGGGCATCTATGGGGGCACATCTTACTGCAGATTATTGGGGGGCACTATAGGGGCATCTACTGAGGCTAAAAAAGAAGATATTTTATATGGGGGCTCTGTATAGGGGCATTTTATACTGGGACACATTATGGTTGGTACTTTGGGGAAGGGGGGGGCACTATGGGGGTCATCTATGGGGGCACTGAGAAGGGGTATTTTATATTGGCACATTATGGGAACATTAGCTCAACTGGGGGCATTACAAATGTTTTGCATATTATAAGGAGAATTATTACTACTGGGGGGGCATTATGGTGGGCTTTATTACTCCCCCATGGTATGACCCCCTAGTAGCAGCACCAGCCTCTCCCTGCTCTGCTATCCCTCTGCCCTTTCTCCAAATCCTTATTATTAAATCTTTCTCATTAGGTTAAAGCACAACATCAGCTCCGCCGAGCCCCCGGCCAAAGTGTTGAAGTGGCGTCCGAGATCCCCAAGGGCCAAGTCAAGTAACTGTAAGTTTTTATGGGGGTTCTACAAAAGAGCTATCGTGGGGCAAAGTTCATATTCGTGTTTACACACATGTTTTAAAATGAATGCTTTCTCCTATTATAAACAAGTAAATAATGACGCAATGCTGTGGGGCTGGTGTGCAACTTTTTCCAGAGCTGGTTTTTATCCCCAGTCCGGCCCTGGCCGAGCGAGCCGCCGGGACTTTTTTTTTTTTTTAAGCCGAGCAGCCGAGCCGCCGATTCGTGGGGCTGAAGTTATTGCCATAGAAACATTGTAAAGGGGAGGAGTTAGTAAGATAACCACGCCCATGTGGGGGCGCCAGAAATATTTCTGCACCCAGGCGCCTGTGACCCTAGGATCGGCCCTGTTCAAATCCATACCCCTTCCAGTGAATCAGGTACTGCAAGGAATTACGCACCTTCCTGACATCCACTATTTTAGATACCACATACTCGACAGCATCATTAACAAGAACCGGCAGAGGCGAGGCTTTCGATGGTACTACCGGTTCAAAATATTTATGGAACACATTATGAATGTGGAATGACTCGGGCAGCTCCAACCTAAATGATACCGGGTTAATCACCTCCGTGATCTTATATGGTCCAATAAAACGAGGAGCAAACTTTTTAGAATCTACCTTAAGAGAGAGATTCTTGGAGGACAACCATCCCTTATCCCCAATCTGAAAATTCACCTTCCTTGAACGTCTCCTATCGGCCTTGAGTTTCTGAGAACTTTGAGCCTTTTCTAAGTTCGATTGAACCCGGGCCCAAACTGTGCACAGTTCAGAGGAGAGCCTATCCGCCTCAGGGTTAGAGGAGGAGACAGATGACCCAGAATGAAAACGGGGATGGAAACCATGGTTACAAAAGAAAGGTGAAACCCCAGCAGAAGAATTGACACGGTTATTCAAAGCAAATTCAGCCAATGGAAGAAATTTCACCCATAATTGCTGGTCATCAGCAACATACAACCTCAAGAATTGTTCCACAGACTGATTAAGGCGTTCAGTCTGCCCATTACTCTCAGGGTGGTAGGCAGAAGAAAAAGACAATTAAATTTTACATTTTTGACAGAAGGCCCTCCAGAATTTGGACACAAACTGCACACCCCTGTCAGAAACAATATTTCCCGGGATACCATGCAATCGAACAATTTCTTTCACAAAAATAGACGCATGGGTTTTGGCATTCAGGAGTTTAGACAGGGGAATGAAATGGACCATCTTGCTAAACCTATCGACCACTACCCAAACTACAGTCTTACCCTCCGCCTGCGGTAGGTCAGTTATAAAGTCCATCGAGATATGGGACCAGGGTCTACTGGGAATGAGTAGGGGTCGTAGGTTACCAGCAGGGCGAGTCCTAGGTGTCTTGGACCTGGCACAAACCTCACAGGCTGACACGTAGGACTTGACATCCCTAGTTAGAGTGGGCCACCAATAAGATCTAGAAACCAAATCCTTAGTGCCCTCAACACCCGGATGTCCACAAAAGGCAGAATCGTGACACTCACCCAACAGCTGGAGACAAAATTGTACGGGAACAAACAACTTATCTGTTGGGGTAGATACCGGTGCCAGATGTTGTTCAGACCTAATGCGAGCCGAGATATCCTGGGTTAGAGCCGCTAAGAAGATTTTTGCTGGTAGGATGGATTCAGGTGGTACCTCAGTAGGTTGAAAAGCATGGAAGCTCCGAGATAATGCGTCCACCTTCACATTTTTACTTCCCGGCCTGAACGTAATGAAAAAATCAAAACGAGTAAAAAACAGAGCCCATCTGGCTTGACGGGGATTCAACCTCTTAGCAGACTCGAGAAACATAAGGTTTTTATGGTCAGTGACAACAGTTACACAATGCCTTGCCCCCTCCAGAAAATGCCTCCACTCCTCAAATGCCCATTTAATGGCCAGCAGCTCCATATTCCCAATGTCGTAGTTTCTCTCCGTGGGAGAGATTTTCCTGGAGAAGAAGGCACATGGTCTCAGGTTAGTGAGGTTAGCAGGACCTTGTGAAAGGACTGCTCCTGCGCCGTCCTCGGACGCATCCACCTCCACAATAAAAGGTTTCTCCTGATCAGGCTGGATCAGAATGGGAGCGCTACTGAATGCCTTTTTTAATTTTTCAAATGAAGAAATGGCCTCAGTAGACCAATTCTCCAAATCCGCCCCTTTCTTAGTAAGGTCGGTCAACGGTTTAGCAATTACGGAAAAATTCATAATAAAGTTACGATAGTAATTGGCGAAACCTAAGAACCGTTGTAAGGCCTTTAAGGATGAAGGTCTTACCCATTCCTTAATTGCTAGTACCTTACCAGGATCCATCTTGAAGGCGTGAGGAGTCAGAACATGCCCTAGAAACAGAATCTCCTGTACACCAAAGACACATTTCTCTTGCTTAGCGGATAGCTGATTCTCCCTCAACACCTCTAATACTTGTTTAACATGAGACACATGGGATTCGAAGTCAGGAGAGAATATCAAAATGTCGTCAAGATAGACAATAACAAATTTACCTAAGAACTCCCTAAGAATGTCATTCATGAAGTTTTGGAACACAGCTGGGGCATTGCTGAGTCCAAAAGGCATCACCTGATATTCAAAGTGTCCTACCGGAGTATTGAACGCCGTCTTCCATTCGTCTCCCTCCTTGATTCGGATTAGATTGTATGCCCCTTTCAGATCAATTTTGGAAAACCAGGTTGCCCCCAGAACCTGATTAAATAAATCCGGAATCAATGGGAGGGAGTATCTATTCTGGACAGTGATTTTATTTAATCTCCGGTAATCGATACATGGCCTAAGACCACCATCTTTTTTCTTAACGAAGAAAAACCCTGCCCCATAGGAGAGACAGAAGGTCTAATATGCCCTTTACCAAGGCTCTCCTTAATATAATCTTCCATGGCCTTGCGTTCGGGCTTAGAAAGATTATAAATTCGCCCCTTAGGAAACTTGGCCCCCTCTACTAGCTCTATAGTACAATCATAAGGTCTATGGGGGGGGGTAGAACCTCCAGGGTTGGTGATGAGAACACATCAGAATACTCCCTAACAACAGTGGGTAAAGTATCAGACTTTACTGAGACCCCAGCCTGTACCACGGACAAGCACGAGTCACACTTAGGCCCCCATCTCACCAACTCCCCATTGGACCAATCTATAGTGGGGTTTATGTAGTCGGAGCCAAGGCAACCCTAGTACCACCTCAGCCGGTAGGTTCTCCAGGACTAAAAGGGAACATCTTTCTGAGTGGCACACACCCACTGTTAGAGAAATCTCCGAGGTACATGAGCTCACCGTACTACCAATAAGAGGAGTAGCATCAATAGCCATGACATGGATAGGAGTTGGTAAAGCAAACATTGGAATACCCAATCTTACAGCATACTCAGAGTCAATAAAGCTGGCCGCTGAGCCAGAATCAATAAAGGCCTTACCCGGCCATTTATCTACTCCCAGAGAAATCGTAATGGGTACCAAAAGCTTACATTTAGAAAAATCAGGGAGTACCTGGTCTTTAGGTTGCCTTGCCTTAGGAGACTTGACAGAGAGGACCTTCTTAGGACACTGGTTGATCCAATGGTCAGGATCTCCACAGTAAAAGCATTCTCCACGTCTGCGGCGAAGATTCCCTCGGGTCATGCCAACCTGCATGGGTTCCTCGGTGGAGACCTCAGCATTGTCTCTGCGATAGGCCTCTGGCTGGACCACCATCTGGGAAGAGAACTGTAGTTCCTGTCGTCTCTCTCTAACCCGTCGGTCAAGTCGGACAACAAGGGTCATCATCTCCTCTAAGATCTCTGGAAATTGATAACTGACCAGAAGATCCTTTAAATTATCAGACAGACCTGACCTGAACTGACTCTTCAGGGCTGGTTCGTTCCATCCTGAGGGGACACACCACCTTCTGAATTGGGTGCAATAATCCTCCGCAGGTAGATTGCCATGAACCAGTGCCTTTAGAGCCGTCTCGGCTACTAGAGCCCTGTCTGGTTCATCATAGAGGGTACCCAGGGTCTGAAAAAACCACTCCACAGAAGATAAACAACTGGCTCTAGCAGGTAAAGAGAATGCCCAGTCCTGGGGATCACCCTGTAGTCGGGAAATGATAATGCCCACGCGTTGACTCTCGGGGCCAGAGGACACGGGGCGCAAACGGAAGTAAAGTTTGCAATTCTCCTTAAAAGAGAGAAACTTCTTCCTGTCTCCAGGAAAGGGTTCTGGGAGCTTAATCTGGGGCTCAAAATGTGGACTAGAGGCCTGAGAAGTGGAAGAACCTTGCCTTAACTCAAAAGAACTGAGTTTTTCCCCTAACTCCTGTACCATCTGCATCAGATTAGAGACATGGTCAGTCAGGGTCACCAGAGAATTCATTATACAGTGGTTATTGGGCCTGTTAATCTGTAACGGTCGCGTACACACACACACAGGGGGGAGGGAAGTGACCACTGCGCTCCACCCTTACCCCTGGCCCTGCCTACTTGCCTCACGAGTCCTAATGACAGGGGACAACTGGACGGCAATCCCTAGCTTGGAATAAGTGCAGGGATGACAGACAGACAAACAACAGAACGTGAACGGACCGAGTCAATACCAGGAAAGCTACAAAGTACAAATGGAGCAAGCAGAGAATTGTCAGGAGAAGCCGGGGTCATAAATACCAGGAGAGTCGTGAAGTACCAAAGGAGTCAGCAGAGGATCGTCAGGAGGAGGCCGGGGTCAGAATACCAGGAGAGCAGCAAAGTACACAAGGAGCAGGCAGAGGATCGTCAGGAATTCAGCAGGAGGTAAGTACGCCAGGAAAGACAACATCACAGGTGGAACCTAAATTAACAGGCAACCTGTGGCCAGCAGGCTGCCTGTATTTATAGTGGGGAGTGAGGGTCATGTGAGTGATCAGCTCGGTGCTCAAGGCAGACTTAGGAGCAGGGGGCCTCCCAGCTAGAAAAGCCGCCCTGGGAACGAGGTCAAACACAGATCCTCGCTCCTGAAGCTAAGCAGCAGGTCTGCGGCTAATGGGAGACCGAGTGCACCTTCGGAACCCCGTTACAGTCGCTTTGTGGGTTCCCATCATCGAGCTCCCACTGGGCTCGGTGATGGGAGGCCAGGTGCCTTCTTAAGGCAGTCGTCACTAGGTGAGTGTTGGGCTTACCGCGACTTATGCATTGACAGCACATGCTGCAGATGGCAACACTATTGTCAGCAGCTGACACGTTAAAATAAAACCACACTGCGGAGCCATGTCCCGGCATCCTGGGAGCACCAGATGTGACCGTGAATGGTGGATGGCTCACTTTAGATACATTTGCAGTCTGCTTTTTGCCTCCTGTGCCCTGCGAGCTCTGCCTGCTTCTCCTCCCTCTCTGCTGCTCCGTCTCTCCCTCTGAACTCCCCTCCTCTTCCTCTCTTGTGGGCACACATGTGACGTCCATCGACATGTCATCATCGTCACCTTCACCACCACTGACATTAGATATCTCGGAGTAGGCAGCAACAGCGGGGACCTCCCTCCTTGGTCTGATCTGGGTATTGTCGTCAGACTGCTGGGTGGAGGCCGTTGCTACCTCCTCTTCCTCATCCGATGTCAAGAATGGCTGCACATCGGTGAGGTCTGGGAATGGATGGGAAAATAATTTGTCTGACTCCAGTGGAGGGGCTATGGTGGTGGTGGTGATGGATTTGTGGGTGCACACAGCAGAGAATGAGGAGGGTGCAGATACAAAGTAATCGCACCGCCTTCTCCAAATTCCCACTTAGGCCCCGGCCTGGTGCACCTGCCCGACCCCTACCACCCCTGCGGAACGGCCTGCCTCTTCCTCTGCTTGTCATTTTCAAAATGAACCTGTGCTTTATTCCCTAGAGAAGAGCAGTATTTGTGGAAGCAGGTATCTCGCAGGCCTCAATCAATATTTGGTGTAAACAGGTATATCGAAACCCTTTATCAGTATTTTGTGGAAGCAGGTATATCAAACTCCTTAATCAGTATTTTGTGGAAGTAGGTTTATCATAGGCCTCAATCAATATTTGGTGGAAACAGGTATAGCAAACCCCTTAATCAGTATTTTGTGAAATCAAGTATATTGCAGCTCTCAATCAGTATTTTGTGGAAGCAGGCATATCAAACCCCTTAATCAGTACTGTATTTTGTGGAAGCAGGAATATTGTTGCCCTCAATCAGTATTTTGTGAAAGCAGTTATATCAAACCCCTTAATCAATATTTTGTGGAAGCTGGTTTATCATAGGCCTCAATCAATATTTTGTGGAAGCAGGAATATTGTAGCTCTCAATCAGTATTTTGTGGGAGCAGGTATATCAAACCCCTTAATCAATATTTTGTGGAAGCTAGTTTATCATAGGCCTCAATCAGTATTTTGTGGAAGCAGGTATATTGTAGCCCTCAATCAATATTTGTTGGAAGCAGGTATATCAAACCACTTAATTAGTATTTTGTGGAAGCAGGTAAATCAAACCCCTTAATCAGTATTTTGTGGAAGCAAGTATATCATAGCCCTCAATCAGTATTTCGTGGAAGCAGGTATTTGAAACCCCTTAATCAGTATTTTTTGGAAGCGGGTATATCGCAACCCTCAATCAGTATTTTGTGGAAGCAGGTATATCAAACCCCTTAAACAATATTTTTTGGAAGCAGGTATTTTGCAACCCTCAATCAGTATTTTGTAAAAGCCGGTATTTCAAACCCCTTAAAGGGGTTCTGCAGTTTATTTAAACTGATGTTCTATCCTCTGGATAGATCATCAGCATCTGATCGGCAGGGGTCCGACACCCGGGACCACAGCTGATCAGCTGTTTGAGAAGGCAGCGGCGCTCCAGCAGCGGCGCTCCAGCAGCGCCGCGGCCTTATCACTGTTTACCGCTGGCCCAGTGACGTCACGACTGGTATCAACTGGCCTGGGCGGGGCTAAGCTCCATTCAAGTGAACAGAGCTTAGCCCCGCCCAGGCCAGTTGATACTAGTCGTGACGTCACTGGGCCAGAGGTAAACAGTGAGAAGGCCGCGGCGCTGCTGGAGCGCTGCTGCCTTCTCAAACAGCTGATCAGCTGTGGTCCCGGGTGTCGGACCCCTGCCGATCAGATGCTGATGATCTATCCAGAGTATAGATCATCAGTTTAAACAAACTGCAGAACCCCTTAAATCAGTATTTTGTGGAAGCAGGTATATTGCAGCCCTCAATCAGTATTTTGTGGAAGCAGATATACAAATCCCTTAATCAGTATTTTGTGGGAGCAGATATATCGTACCCTCAATCAGTATTTTGTGAAGCAGGTTTATCATAGGCCTCAATCAATATTTAGTTGAAACAGGAATATCAAAACCCTTTATCAGTATTTTGTGGAAGCAAATATATTGCAGCACTCAATCAGTATTTTGTGGAAGCAGGTATATTAAACTCCTTAATCAGTATTTTGTGGAAGTAGGTTTATCATAGGCCTCAATCAATATTTGGTGGAAACAGGTACGTATATAGAACCCCTTAATCAGTATTTTGTGGAAGCAGATATATCGAACCACTTAATGAGTATTTTGTGGTAGCAGGTATATCACACTAACATAACAAAAACAAAGACAGGTGCACTCTGCGGTCTTACTAACCCTCGTACTGGTGTAAAATTGAGAATTAGCCAACATATCCATCTTGGAGGACGTGTCTGAGCCCAAGCACCGAGCCAAGGTTTCTCAAGTAGCTCGGGACCTAACGCTAAACCTACCTGGGCCGTATGGGCAATACCAGGAGCCAGTGGCCCCACACAAGACTGGCTGATCTAGCCCAGGCCTCACATGTGCACCAGAATTCTGCCTGTGGATGGAAATAAAGTGCACAAGTGCAGGATCTGCCCCCCCCCCCCCCCCACCCCGGTATAGATGCGCCACTGCATATAGGGTTGAGCACTTCCTGCTTTTTAATACCACGCCAATTTGTAGTTTGCAATTAGAATTTTTGGAGGTGTAGAAACTCCTAGTCTGAATGTGCCTTTATTTCCATCTACAGGCAGCATTCTGGTGCACATGTAAGGCTCGGGCTATATCAGCCAGTCTTGGGTGGGGCTCAGAGCTCTCTGCCTCCTCCCATTGTATGCATGGTCACATGCTGGAGGTCACTGGGAGATTGCTTTGAGTCGGACCTTGCGCGCCTGTAATTCGCCCACTGGCTCCTGGTATTGCCCATACGGCCCAGGTAGGTTTAGCGTTAGGTGCCGAGCTACTTGAGAAACCTTGGCGCGGTGTTCGGGCTCAGACATGTCCTTCAAGCAGGACATGTTGGCTAATTCTTAATTTTACACCAGTACGAGGGTTAGTAAGACCGCAGAGTGCACCTGTCTTTGTTTTTGTTATGTTATTTTGACTGCTTGTCACATCCACACAATTGGTATCCTGTGTAGGATGTCCATTGTGGTACTTGTGGTCCGCTGCAGGCATCCTCCATTGTATGCATTTTTTCTGGGGATTGCCATTAGCAATGGGCCACAAGTGCAGGATCTGCCCCCCCTGTATAGATGCGCCACTGCATATGGGGTTGAGCACTTCCTGCTTTTTAATACTACGCCAATTTGTAGCAGGTATATCACACCCCTCAATGGTTTTTTTTTGCCACAACAGTTATATCACACCACCCTGTTTTTTGGGGCAACAGGTATATCGCAACCCTCAATCATTTTTTTGTGAAAGAAGGTAGATCACACCCCTCAATCAGTTTTTTGGGGGGCAACAGGTATTTATTTTTTAAAAAGTGATTGAGGCAGGGGTGTTATACAAACCGGATTCCAAAAAAGTTGGGACACTAAACAAATTGTGAATAAAAACTGAATGCAATGATGTGGAGATGGCAAATGTCAATATTTTATTTGTAATAGAACGTAGATGACAGATCAAACGTTTAATCCGAGTAAATGTATAATTTTAAAGGAAAACTACGTTGATTCCAATTTTCACGGTGTCAACAAATCCCAAAAAAGTTGGGACAAGTAGCAATAAGAGGCTGGAAAAAGTAAATTTGAGCATAACGAAGAGCTGGAAGACCAATTAACACTAATTAGGTCAATTGGCAACATGATTGAGTATAAAAAGAGCTTCTCAGAGTGGCAGTGTCTCTCAGAAGCCAAGATGGGTAGAGGATCACCAATTCCCACAATGTTGCACAGAAAGATAGTGGAGCAATATCAGAAAGGTGTTACACAGCGAACAAATTGCAAAGACTTTGCATCTATCATCATCAACTGTGCATAACATCATCCGAAGATTCAGAGAATCTGGAACAATCTCTGTGCGTAAGGGTCAAGGCCGTAAAACCATACTGGATGCCCGTGATCTCCGGGCCCTTAAACGACACTGCACCACAAACAGGAATGCTACTGTAAAGGAAATCACAGAATGGGCTCAGGAATACTTCCAGAAACCATTGTCAGTGAACACAATCCACCGTGTCATCCGCCGTTGCCAGCTGAAACTCTACAGTGCAAAGAAGAAGCCATTTCTAAGCAAGATCCACAAGCTCAGGCGTTTTCACTGGGCCAGGGATCATTTGTATATCAATTATATACTTTCTAATTATTGCATTTAGGTAGTGCAGCATTTGTTTGCGGTTTTGCTGCGTTACCGCAGCTACACAGAGTGGCAAACGCTATTGGAACAAATAATTTCTACTGGTGTAATATACCAGAAAAAAAGAAAAAAGTTCTCTGATACGTTACCTGGACTTTTTGCACTGCAGATCCTAGTGTAGTTATGTGGGTCAAGTTTAAATCCAAATTGCACGAAAAAAGGATCGCGCTCCAGATATTCCGGAGGTCCTCTTTTACACCATACGGTTTTACACCATCAGATACAAGCACGAGACGAAATGTCAGTACTCATAAAATTCCTCCCTTTATCCAAACCTATAAAAACCAAGGAGTCGCAGAATAGTGAAGCACATTCACATATATGTCCCGTAATAAGCTCAAGCTCAAGCAGTGAAACCCGGGTCGGGCAGCGCAGAGATTTTAAATTCTGATATGCTGATTACAAGTGTAACTTTGTGAGTATAGTAAACCTTTTTACGGGACATATATGTGAATGTGCTTCACTATTCTGTGACCCCTTTGTTTTTGAAGGTTTGGATGAGGGGAGGAATTTTATGAGTACTTACATTTTGTCCCGTGTTTGGATCTGATGTTGTAAAACCGTATGGTGTGAAAGAGGACCTCAGGAATATCTGCAGCGTGATCCTATTTTCGTACAATAAGGTGTAATATACCAGTTGCCCCCCCAAAAAAACTATTGAGGCAGAGGTGTGATATACCAATAATATATAGTGCATTTGGGTAGTGCAGCATTTGTTTGCGGCTTTACTGCGTTACCGCAGCTACACAGAGGGACAAACGCTATTGGAACAAATAATTTCAACTGGTGTGATATACCAGTTGCCCCCCCCCCCCCCCCCCAAAAAAAAGTGATTGAGGCAGGGGTGTTATATACCAATAATATACTTTATATATAGTGCATTTGGGTAATGCAGCATTTGTTTGCGGTTCTGCTGCGTTACCGCAGCTACACAGAGTGACAAACACTATTGGAACAAATAATTTTTGGGGCCTGTAGTCCACTGGCCTGCTGTAAAATTGATATCCAATGACCGTGTAATTTACCTCCAGCAACATTCTTACTTATTCTTTTTTGTCCGCTGAATGCATAATTTTGGAGTCCTGTAGTCCACTGGCCTGCTGTAAAATTGATATCCAATGACCATGTAATCTACCTCTAGCCCCATACTTACTTGTTATTTTCTGTACAGTAAATGAATAATTGTTGAGGCCTCGGAGGAATTCAACGCCAGTGACGACCACATGTTATCGAATTTCAACTATTATCATTAGGGTTTTTTTCAAGAGGGGGGGATTTCGTTAGCCCTATTTTAAATCCAATTTAATATTTTTAGTTCTTTTAAACATATGAATTTGACCTGTATTTGTACTGCCCTGCAGTAAAATTGATATCTGTTTTTAATCCAATTTAATATATATATTTTTTTTTTTTTAGTTAGGCAGGCTCTTAGCCAGGATAGTTAAGCAACAAGAGAACAGGAGGAAGGAAATAACTAGTATTCGTGGGCCCGATGGTAGGATTGTGCAAGATTTGGAGGGCATAGCTGAGGCCTTTTGGGAATACTTTGCCGCGGTCTATAGGGTGGCCCCTCCTGTGTCGGTCAGTCTCGTGGACGCATATCTAGTCTTTCTTTTCCTATCTTGTCAGAAAGCCAGAAGAGCCTCCTGGAAAAGGAGGTTTCCACCCAGGAGATTAATTTGGCCCTTGGGTCAACATCAGGTAGTTCGTCCCCGGGGTTGGATGGCCTCCTGTATGAATTCTACAGGAAATATGGGGACATAGTCCTCCCGTACCTTTCAGAAGTATTTACAAAGGCGTTGCAGGGAGAAGGCCTTCCGACTTCCATGTATGAAGCAATGATAGTTCTAATTTAAAAAAAGATAAGTATATGTTGGAGATGGGTGCTTATAGACCCATTTCTTTACTTAACACCGATATTAAGCTGCTCTCCAAGGTCCTGGCCAATAAATTTTCCAAGGTGATTACATCTGTAATCCATCCAGACCAAAATGGGTTTATGCCTGGGAGGGGTACCCATTGCAACATACATTGTTTGTTTGCTAACATCCAGTCCTCCGGGGGGACCGCTTACTCGATCCAGTCATTAGATGCCACGAAGGCCTTTGACAGGGTCGAGTGGAGCTTCCTCTGGAGGGTGATGGGAAGAATGGGATTTGGCCCAAGGTTTATAGCCATGGTCCGTCTGCTCTACAAATCTCCTGCAGCCAAGCTCAGGATCAATGGGACCTTGACCAGGAGTTTTATGCTGGAGAGAGGTACCCGTCAAGGATGTCCTCTCTCGCCACTCCTATTCAATATATACATTGAGCCTTTGGCCATAAAAATCAGACAGGACCCGGGCGTTCTTGGATTTGGGATTGCAGGGGATCGTCATCGGATCTCCTTATATGCAGACGATATTCTGTTCTTCATGCAACAGACTAATACTACCCTGCCAAGAGTTATGGAGATTGTAGATTCGTACTCCAGGTTTTCGGGCCTGGAGGTCAACTGGACCAAAACCACTCTCCTTCCTATAGATAAGTCACAATGGTCAGTGGAGAACCCATCTCTGGACCTTGGGGTCGAGGATTCCATGAAGTACTTGGGGATAACTATCTCTGCTAATATTCAGGACTATGTCCAACTTAATCTACTTCCGGTTATGATGAAGATACGGTCTAAAATCAAAATATGGCATCGGTTCACCCTTTCAAGAGATATAGGGTCTCCTTGGTGAAAATGATAGTTCTTCCCCAACTGCTTTATGTTCTCTGAAACTCTCCGGTCTGGATAGAGGATAAAT
Source organism: Bufo bufo (assembly GCF_905171765.1). NCBI lineage: Eukaryota > Metazoa > Chordata > Amphibia > Anura > Bufonidae > Bufo > Bufo bufo. Next base: position 66,022,096 of record NC_053397.1, on the reverse strand, counting down.
TCTTCAAACTGATAGAGAAGATGATTAACGATTTGCTATGGGGGAGAAAGCGGGTAAGGCTGAAACTGGACTACTTTCTAATGCCACTGGAACAGGGGGGTTTAAACCTCCCCAGCTTAGGGGATATTTCATTGCGTCTCAGCTATGCCTTTTTCATGAGTGGGAAACCAGCCCCCAATGTAATAAATTAGTGGACCAATTTGGCTTTCATGACTTTTTTACTCTATTAGAGTCAGGATGTCTACTGCGTCAGAGGCAGGAGTTTAGAAGTTTTGCTAGGCTGGTTACCAAGGCCTGGACATTGATCAGGAGCTTGCTTTCCGTTACATCCTCACTGGTCTGCACTCCACTATGGAAAAATCAAAGACTTCCAATATTTGAGGACCTTGATTGTCAGCAGTATTAGAGGGCTACAAACATCCATTATATAGCACAAGTAGTCGGTGATGGTCGGATCCTCGCTTCTGAGGAGATTGCGCAGAAGGAAAACACAGGTGAAATAGTTTGGTTTAGATATTTTCAACTACGATTGGCACCCAGCAGCATTGCGGATAAAACATTGCTAAGTATAGACATGTCTAGTTTTTTGCACAGTTTAATAAAGAAAAAGAACCACGTAAAGGTTAAGATAGCTTATTGTTATAAACACTTAATTAAGGCACGCTTTTTGGATTGTCACTCTCCTGGACATAAGTCCTGGAGACGACTCACTTACCCTAATTTATCTTCTGAGGCTTGGGAAAGTGTATTGAAGAATATGGGATTAGTTTCTTTTAGTTTTAATCACATAGTCGTTCAGTTCAATATTATGCACAAGATATATGTAACGCCGGTGTGGCTTCAGAAGCGAGGATTCCGAAACAATTCCAATTGCATACGTTGTGGGAGCCCGAATGCAGACAACCTCCATCTGTTTTGGGATTGCCCCCTTCTAGATAGATATTGGGGAGCAATTCAAGACTTTCTTGCTCAACGGCTACAGATGGAGTTTTCTCGCCAGTCTGGGCTGTGGATCCTTGGGGATTTGACGGCTTTAAATTGCCAGAAGCCAAAACGGTGTCTTTTGACCAGGGTGTTGTTTTAGGCCCGTCTCCTGGTCCCTAGGTCTTGGTTTGCAGCCACCCCTCCACATTTCAACCAGTGGTTGAACCTAGTCAACAAAATCAAAGATTATGAGGCCATCTTGTAAGGCAGAGAGGCTCATACGATAAATGGCTTAGGGTTTGGGCAGCATGGAACGGGTGAAGGAATGATTGGAAAAGATCTTTTTTTTTTTTTTTTTTTAATTAATAAAATAAAATAAAATTCTCTCTCCCTCCCGGGGGTGGCGGCATCGTGGGGGAGGTAGGTGGTTGGGTGGGTGGGAATGTATGCATTCTGCTCTTCTTATTTTTGTAAGTGTTTTTGAGACGTAAAAAAAATTAATAATAATAATATTTTTAGTTCTTTTAAACATATCAATTTGACCTGTATTTGTACTGCCCTGCAGTAAAATTGATATCTATTGACTGTGTAATATACCTCCGGCCACATGATCACTTGATCTTTTCTGTCCGGTGAATGCCTAATGTTTGGGGCCTGTAGTCCAGTGGCCTACAGTCAACCTTTATCCATTGACTACATAATTTACCTCGAGCCACATAATCAGAATGTCTTTTATGTCAGGTGAATGCCTACTTTTTAACCACCTCAGCCCCCAGTGCTTAAACACCCTGAAAGACCAGGCCACTTTTTACACTTCTGACCTACACTACTTTCACCGTTTATTGCTCGGTCATGCAACTTACCACCCAAATGAATTTTACCTCCTTTTCTTCTCACTAATAGAGCTTTCATTTGGTGGTATTTCATTGCTGCTGACATTTTTACTTTTTTTGTTATTGATCGAAATTTAACGATTTTTTTGCAAAAAAATGACATTTTTCACTTTCAGTTGTAAAATTTTGCAAAAAAAACGAGATCCATATATAAATTTTGCTCTAAATTTATTGTTCTACATGTCTTTGATAAAAAAAAAATGTTTGGGTAAAAAAAAATGCTTTGGGTAAAAGTTATAGCGTTTACAAACTATGGTACAAAAATGTGAATTTCCGCTTTTTGAAGCAACTCTGACTTTCTGAGCACCTGTCATGTTTCCTGAGGTTCTACAATGGCCAGACAGTACAAACACCCCACAAATGACCCCATTTCGGAAAGTACACACCCTAAGGTATTCGCTGATGGGCATAGTGAGTTCATAGAACTTTTTATTTTTTTTCACAAGTTAGCGGAAAATGATGATTTCTTTTTTTTTTTTTTTTTTCTTACAAAGTCTCATATTCCACTAACTTGTGACAAAAAATAAAAACTTCTATGAACTCACTATGCCCATCACGAAATACCTTGGGGTCTCTTCTTTCCAAAATGGGGTCACTTGTGGGGTAGTTATACTGCCCTGGCATTCTAGGGGCCCAAATGTGTGGTAAGGAGTTTGAAATCAAACTCTGTAAAAAATGACCTGTGAAATCTGAAAGGTGCTCTTTGGAATATGGGCCCCTTTGCCCACCTAGGCTGCAAAAAAGTGTCACACATCTGGTATCTCTGTATTCAGGAGAAGTTGAGGAATGTGTTTTGGGGTGTCATTTTACATATACCCATGCTGGGTGAGATAAATATCTTGGTCAAATGCCAACTTTGTATAAAAAAATGGGAAAAGTTGTCTTTTGCCAAGATATTTCTCTCACCCAGCATGGGTATATGTAAAATGACACCGCAAAACACATTCCCCAACTTCTCCTGAGTACGAAGATACCAGATGTGTGACACTTTTTTGCAGCCTAGGTGGGCAAAGGGGCCCACATTCCAAAGAGCACCTTTCGGATTTCACAGGTCATTTTTTACAGAATTTGATTTCAAACTCCTTACCACACATTTGGGCCCCTAGAATGCCAGGGCAGTATAACTACCCCACAAGTGACCCCATTTTGGAAAGAAGACACCCCAAGGTATTCCGTGAGGGGCATGGCAAGTTCCTAGAATTTTTTATTTTTTGTCACAAGTTAGTGGAAAATGATAATTTTTTTTTTATTTTATTTTTCATACAAAGTCTCATATTCCACTAACTTGTGACATAAAATAAAAACTTCCATGAACTCACTATGCCCATCAGCGAATACCTTGGGGTCTCTTCTTTCCAAAATGGGGTCACTTGTGGGGTAGTTATACTGCCCTGGCATTCTAGGGGCCCAAATGTGTGGTAAGGAGTTTGAAATCAAATTCTGTAAAAAATGACCTGTGAAATCCGAAAGGTGCTCTTTGGAATATGGGCCCCTTTGCCCACCTAGGCTGCAAAAAAGTGTCACACATCTGGTATCTCTGTATTCAGGAGAAGTTGAGGAATGTGTTTTGGGGTGTCTTTTCACATATACCCATGCTGGGTGAGATAAATATCTTGGTCAAATGCCAACTTTGTATAAAAAAATGGGAAAAGTTGTCTTTTGCCAAGATATTTCTCTCACCCAGCATGGGTATATGTAAAATGACACCCCAAAACACATTCCCCAACTTCTCCTGAGTACGGAGATACCAGATGTGTGACACTTTTTTGCAGCCTAGGTGGGCAAAGGGGCCCATATTCCAAAGAGCACCTTTCGGATTTCACTGGTCATTTTTTACAGAATTTGATTTCAAACTCCTTACCACACATTTGGGCCCCTAGAATGCCAGGGCAGTATAACTACCCCACAAGTGACCCCATTTTGGAAAGAAGAGACCCAAAGGTATTCGCTGATGGGCATAGTGAGTTCATGGAAGTTTTTATTTTTTGTCACAAGTTAGTGGAATATGAGACTTTGTATGAAAAAAAAAAAATCTGCATTTTCCACTAACTTGTGACAAAAAATAAAAAATTCTAGGAACTCGCCATGCCCCTCACGGAATACCTTGGGGTGTCTTCTTTCCAAAATGGGGTCACTTGTGGGGTAGTTATACTGCCCTGGCATTTTCCAGGGGCCCTAATGTGTGGTAAGTAGGTAAATGACCTGTGAAATCCTAAAGGTGCTCTTTGGAATATGGGCCCCTTTGCCCACCTAGGCTGCAAAAAAGTGTCACACATCTGGTATCTCCGTACTCAGGAGAAGGTGGGGAATGTGTTTTGCGGTGTCATTTTACATATACCCTTGCTGGGTGAGAGAAATATCTTGGCAAAAGACAACTTTTACCATTTTTTTATACAAAGTTAGCATTTGACCAAGATATTTCTCTCACCCAGCATGGGTATATGTAAAATGACACCCCAAAACACATTCCCCAACTTCTCCTGAGTACGGCAATACCAGATGTGTGACACTTTTTTGCAGCCTAGATGCGCAAAGGTGCCCAAATTCCTTTTAGGAGGGCATTTTTAGACATTTGGATACCAGACTTCTTCTCACGCTTTGGGGCCCCTAGAATGCCAGGGCAGTATAAATACCCCACATGTGACCCCATTTTGTAAAGAAGACACCCCAAGGTATTCAATAAGGGGCATGGCGAGTTCATAGAATTTTTTTTTTTTTTGTCACAAGTTAGCGGAAATTGATATTTTTAATTTTTTTCTCACAAAGTCTCCCGTTCCGCTAACTAGGGACAAAAATTTCAATCTTTCATGGACTCAATATGCCCCTCACGGAATACCTGGGGGTGTCTTCTTTCCGAAATGGGGTCACATGTGGGGTATTTATACTGCCCTGGCATTCTAGGGGCCCTAAAGCGTGAGAAGAAGTCTGGAATATAAATGTCTAAAAAATTTTACGCATTTGGATTCCGTGAGGGGTATGGTGAGTTCATGTGAGATTTTATTTTTTGACACAAGTTAGTGGATTATGAGACTTTGTAAGAAAAAAAAAAAATAATTCCGCTAACTTGGGCCAAAAAAATGTCTGAATGGAGCCTTACAGAGGGTGATCAATGACAGTGGGGTGATCAATGACAGGGGGAGTGATCAATGACAGGGGGGTGATCAGGGAGTCTATACGGGGTGATCACCACAGTCATTGATCACCCCCCCCCTGGAAGGCTCCAGGGAGACGCCTGTATGTGTTTTGCGGATCCGATCCATCTATCAGTGGATCCGTAAAAATCATGCGGACATCTGAATGGAGCTTTACAGGGGGTTGATCAATGACAGGGGTGTAATCAATGACAGGGGGGTGATCAGGGAGTCTATATGGGGTGATAACCACAGTCATTGATCACGCCCCTGTAAGGCTTCATTCAGACGTCCGGATGCGTTTTGCGGATCCGATCCATCTATCAGTGGATCCGTAAAAATCATGCGGACATCTGAATGGAGCTTTACAGGGGGTTGATCAATGACAGGGGTGTAATCAATGACAGGGGGGTGATCAGGGAGTCTATATGGGGTGATAACCACAGTCATTGATCACGCCCCTGCAAGGCTTCATTCAGACGTCCGTATGCGTTTTGCGGATCCGATCCATCTATCAGTGGATCCGTAAAAATCATGCGGACATCTGAATGGAGCTTTACAGGGGGTTGATCAATGACAGGGGTGTAATCAATGACAGGGGGGTGATCAGGGAGTCTATATGGGGTGATAACCACAGTCATTGATCATGCCCCTGTAAGGCTTCATTCAGACGTCCGGATGCGTTTTGCGGATCCATCTATCAGTGCATCCGTAAAAATCATGCGGACATCTGAATGGAGCTTTACAGGGGGGTAATCAATGACAGGGGGGTAATCAATGACAGGGGGGTGATCAGGGAGTCTATATGGGGTGATCACCACAGTCATTGATCACGCCCCTGTAAGGCTTCATTCAGACGTCCGTATGCGTTTTGCGGATCCGATCCATCTATCAGTGCATCCGTAAAAATCATGCGGACATCTGAATGGAGCTTTACAGGGGGGTAATCAATGACAGGGGGGTGATCAGGGAGTCTATATGGGGTGATAACCACAGTCATTGATCATGCCCCTGTAAGGCTTCATTCAGACGTCCGGATGCGTTTTGCGGATCCGATCCATCTATCAGTGGATCCGTAAAAATCATGCGGAAATCTGAATGGAGCTTTACAGGGGGTTGATCAATGACAGGGGTGTAATCAATGACAGGGGGGTGATCAGGGAGTCTATATGGGGTGATAACCACAGTCATTGATCACGCCCCTGTAAGGCTTCATTCAGACGTCCGGATGCGTTTTGCGGATCCGATCCATCTATCAGTGGATCCGTAAAAATCATGCGGACATCTGAATGGAGCTTTACAGGGGGTTGATCAATGACAGGGGTGTAATCAATGACAGGGGGGTGATCAGGGAGTCTATATGGGGTGATAACCACAGTCATTGATCACGCCCCTGTAAGGCTTCATTCAGACGTCCGTATGCGTTTTGCGGATCCGATCCATCTATCAGTGGATCCGTAAAAATCATGCGGACGTCTGAATGGAGCTTTACAGGGGGGTGATCAATGACAGGGGGGTGATCAATGACAGGGGGGAAATCAATGACAGGGGGGTGATCAGGTAGTCTATATGAGGTGATAACCACAGTCATTGATCATGCCCCTGTAAGGCTTCATTCAGACGTCCGGATGCGTTTTGCGGATCCGATCCATCTATCAGTGCATCCGTAAAAATCATGCGGACATCTGAATGGAGCTTTACAGGGGGGTAATCAATGACAGGGGGGTGATCAGGGAGTCTATATGGGGTGATAACCACAGTCATTGATCATGCCCCTGTAAGGCTTCATTCAGACGTCCGGATGCGTTTTGCGGATCCGATCCATCTATCAGTGCATCCGTAAAAATCATGCGGACATCTGAATGGAGCTTTACAGGGGGGTAATCAATGACAGGGGGGTGATCAGGGAGTCTATATGGGGTGATAACCACAGTCATTGATCATGCCCCTGTAAGGCTTCATTCAGACGTTCGGATGCGTTTTGCGGATCCGATCCATCTATCAGTGGATCCGTAAAAATCATGCGGACGTCTGAATGGAGCTTTACAGGGGGGTAATCAATGACAGGGGTGTAATCAATGACAGGGGGGTGATCAGGGAGTCTATATGGGGTGATCAGGGGTGATCAGGGGCTAATAAGGGTTTAATAAGTGACGGGGGGGGGGTGTAGTGTAGTGTAGTGGTGCTTGGTGCTACTTTACTGAGCTACCTGTGTCCTCTGGTGGTCGATCCAAACAAAGGGGACCACCAGAGGACCAGGTAGCAGGTATATTAGACGCTGTTATCAAAACAGCGTCTAATATACCTGTTAGGGGTTAAAAAAAACACATCTCCAGCCTGCCAGCGAACGATCGCCGCTGGCAGGCTGGAGATCAACTCTCTTACCTTCCGTTCCTGTGAGCGCGCGCGCCTGTGTGCGCGCGTTCACAGGAAGTCTCGCGTCTCGCGAGATGACGCATATATGAGTGACTGTGCGCAGCGCTGCCACCTCCGGAACGCGATCCTGCGTTAGGCGGTCCGGAGGTGATTAAGACCCATACTCCCGTGACCTAAAGTAAAATTTTTCTAGGCTCCGACAGGGCACATTTCAGAAAATTTCCCTTTAAGACGCAGAAAAATATCCCCTGATTTAGATACATATTTGTTGTTGGAATTTTTGTCATTGATCCCCCTCTAGTATGTCACTGTCTATGTTGTGGGACTATTTGTGCACTTCTACTAAGTATTTGGTGGCTGCAAATATGAGCTAAAGGTTTTTCAGGTTCGCCTGCCATTAAAGTTAATGGGGCCCACCGCGAACATTTGCGGTTGGCGAACATTTGATCGCGATCGCGTTCACGAACTGTCCAGGCCAATGTTCGTCCATCACTAGCTGTGACATTATAGAGGATGGCTATCTGCGAATTGGCTGGATGCACGGCCTTATGGGTGATCTTGCATTCCTGGGCTTGTGTCCTCTACACTTAGTTTCCCTTTGCAACACATGTAGCCGCCATTTTAGGAAAACCTGATTTGTTACCACGAAGCACGAGGAAATACGGATTTGTTGCAAATTGAAGTTTTCCTAAACTTTGGACCAAATTCCGCTTTGAATGCTTCACTTCGCTCAACACCATCTCTGAGTGATACTGTGATATAATACAGTAGGCTAAAATCCATGTCGGTGCATCTCTAAACAGTTGCAATTTTTTAAGTTTGGGAATATAGCATATTAATGTTTCTTACAATACAAAGGGTAACAGACTGTTTACATTTCTGAGTCATAACGTGAAATTTTAGACCCAAATCCGTGTCACTGCATCTCCAGGCAATTCAAGTGTTGGTGTGGTGGTGATGGAGAAATATTTGCATACCAGGTTGACAACTTGTTTTACAATTTAGAATTTAATTTACTTGTATTCTTTATTTGCATATTTTAAAGCACAAAAGACATTAGGCCCAAATCTTTTAAAGGCGCTGAGACTGCATTATTTCCAAAGTCAATTGTCAGTGTCCATGTGGAACAGAAAATACATCATATTGCGCCTCCCTTTCTTTCAGTTCTAGAAAACAGATTTGCAAACCGTTCCATACTTTGTGTGATTGTGTACATTTTATTTTATAATTTTCTGGGTTTTGAAAAAACCCTTTTTTGGGAAAAATACACAATTTTACAGCCCTTGCTGCATCTGTACGTGTGAAATTCAAGCGTTATATACTGCTGTCATATTCTGTTTATGGGAGAGGCTTAACTGTGATGAGAGGGTGAAGCGCTTCCCCTGACCTAGCTGGCTGTGTTGTGCCGGAAGCCAGGAGCGAGGGTAAGCCTAGAAGTGGGCGTACCCTAAAGGGAGTGTTTGAGAACAGGGGGGGTGGGTGGGTGTGAACAGAAGCGCCCTGAGGAGCTGGGGGCTGGAGCTTAAAAAGGTAATATGCCCCTCCCACAAATTCAGGCTGACTTTTCAGCCTTCCACTTATGGGAGAGGCTTAACTGTGATGAGAGGGTGAAGCGCTTCCCCTGACCTAGCTGGCTGTGTTGTGCCGGAAGCCAGGAGCGAGGGTAAGCCTAGAAGTGGGCAAAAATAAACGAGGAGAGCAGAGAAGTGACCAAAAGCCTTTAATACCACCCAGAGAGCAAGATTACAAAATGCCAGGGAAATCTCAACATGCGGGTTCGGGATGTATCTCGTGAAGCAAGAAGAGCGCCACCAACCCATGCATTTAAACACGTGCGCCGGGACCCCGTTTTGATGCTGAGGACGCGGCTCCGGTTCGGAGCGAGTGTCCTGTGAAGGCCAGCGGGTTATAACCGAGACCTGAGGCCAGCGATCTGATGTGGGACACAAACTAGATTGACGACAGGGGGGGCCCCCCCCCATGCCAGGGAAGCAGCGAGGCCTCTGGGAAGGCATCTTGCAACAGGGCCAGCAATTGACAGGGACCATGACTGGCCACCAATCGTTGGAGGTTTTAAAACCTGGCCTCGGAGGGAGGTCCATGCTGATTGGCCTTCGTGTAAGGGAGCCAGAGGATGAAATGGACACGGGCCCAGGACAACTGTCGCGCCTGCGACCCCTGACGTTTAGGGGAGGTGCTGGTGAACTCACCTGGCCTGAGGAACCCGTAAAACCCGAGATACATGGCTGCCTTAATGATCAACTAGGAGAGTGGCCAAAAAGGAAATCCATCCAGCGCGGACGAGAGTCGCCTGAACATCTCGCCGGAGACAGGCTGCCCACGGGCGGGAGGGACGTCCCCGCACTTCTGGATCCCCCTAAGGGCAGCTTTTACCGGCTGCACTGAAGAAATGGAAACCTCCATTTGGGTTATGAAGCATTGCGCAGTGCTGTCCCCCCGCTAGGTACAGCTTGATGATGTTGAATGACAGCCTGAGATTGCGGTGACAGTGGCCTATAAACGCCAGGGAGTAGGAGATATCGTCCAAGCCACCACGGGTGGGACCTGGCGAAACCTTCGTAAACCCTGACACCGGCTTGGTAGTTCCTGATGGTGTAGGGGGAGAGGGAGAGCTGAACCAGGTTCCTGGCGTGAGCAATGAGGGATATGAGATCAGAACGTAGTACGACTGGTGCCTACGAGAAGGTTTGAGTCGGTCTGGGCAACGTACCTGGCTTAGGGGTTACTACCTGTATCGATGTGTTGGGTCACCTGACCTTGATCCAAATGTCGCATGAGTGAATGATCAGGACGCGTTCCTGAGAGGGCAAATCCTAAGGTTCGGAAGGAAAAAGAGAACATAACTGAGGAGGGTGACGGGACTGGGTGATCCAGGAGACAGAAGAAGGTGCGTGCCTGTGCGATCCAGGAGACAGAAGAAGGTGCGTGCCTGTGCGATCCAGGAGGCAGAGGTAGGAATGAGCCTGGCGGTCCAAGAGGCAGAGGTAGGATGGAGCCTGGGCGATCCAGGAGGCAGAAGAAGGTGCGTGCCTGGGCGATCCAGGAGGCAGAAGAAGGTGCGTGCCTGGGCGATCCAGGAGGCAGAAGAAGGTGCGTGCCTGGGCGATCCAGGAGGCAGAAGAAGGTGCGTGCCTGGGCGATCCAGGAGGCAGAAGAAGGTGCGTGCCTGGGCGATCCAGGAGGCAGAAGAAGGTGCGTGCCTGGGCGATCCAGGAGGCAGAAGAAGGTGCGTGCCTGGGCGATCCAGGAGGCAGAAGAAGGTGCGTGCCTGGGCGATCCAGGAGGCAGAAGAAGGTGCGTGCCTGGGCGATCCAGGAGGCAGAAGAAGGTGCGTGCCTGGGCGATCCAGGAGGCAGAAGAAGGTGCGTGCCTGGGCGATCCAGGAGGCAGAAGAAGGTGCGTGCCTGGGCGATCCAGGAGGCAGAAGAAGGTGCGTGCCTGGGCGATCCAGGAGGCAGAAGAAGGTGCGTGCCTGGGCGATCCAGGAGGCAGAGGTAGGTATGAGCCTGGACGAACCAGTAGACGAGACAGCAGCAGGATATAACGTGAAGTACCTACCTATAACACATGGCACTGTTGCCACCATAGAATAGATGACTGCAATGAGCATTTAGTGACCGCTGAATGGGTATGGCGGGCAATGACGACCTGGCCTACTCGTGGTGAACCCCCGGTTTCTTTGAACACCGTGCTGAAACTAGGTTCCTTCCACCCAGCAGGGGCCCCGGGGCCCTCCCCCTAAATGAGGAACCGAGGATGACTTGCCTTCCTCCTGCTACGGCACGGCAGGAGTGCGTATGAAATGGCTGGTGATTGGAACCTATTTCACTGTATATATATAAAAAAAAAATTTTTTTTTTTTTAGAGGTAGGTATGAGCCTGGGTGAACCAGGAGACAGAGGCAGGTATGAGCCTGGGCGAACCAGGAGACAGGGGCAGGTATGAGCCTGGGCGAACCAGGAGACAGGGGCAGGTATGAGCCTGGGCGAACCAGGAGATCGGGCCGGTATGAGCCTGGGCGAACCAGGAGATCGAGCCGGTATGAGCCTGGGCGAACCAGGAGACAGGGGCAGGTATGAGCCTGGGCGAACCAGGGGACAGGGGCAGGTATGAGCCTGGGCGAACCAGGAGACAGGGGCAGGTATGAGCCTGGGCGAACCAGGAGACAGAGGCAGGTATGAGCCTGGGCGAACCAGGAGACAGGGGCAGGTATGAGCCTGGGCGAACCAGGAGACAGGGGCAGGTATGAGCCTGGGCGAACCAGGAGACAGGGGCAGGTATGAGCCTGGGCGAACCAGGAGACAGAGGCAGGTATGAGCCTGGGCGAACCAGGAGATCGGGGCAGGTATGAGCCTGGGCGAACCAGGAGACAGGGGCAGGTATGAGTCTGGGCGAACCAGGAGACAGGGGCAGGTATGAGTCTGGGCGAACCAGTAGACAGGGGCAGGTATGAGCCTGGGCGAACCAGGAGACAGAGGCAGGTATGAGCCTGGGCGAACCAGGAGACAGGGGCAAGTATGAGCCTGGGCGAACCAGGAGACAGGGGCAGGTATGAGCCTGGGCGAACCAGGAGACAGGGGCAGGTATGAGTCTGGGCGAACCAGTAGACAGGGGCAGGTATGAGCCTGGGCGAACCAGGAGACGGGCAGGTATGAGCCTGGGCGAACCAGGAGACAGGGGCAGGTATGAGCCTGGGCGAACCAGGAGACAGAGGCAGGTATGAGCCTGGGCGAACCAGGAGACAGGGGCAAGTATGAGCCTGGGCGAACCAGGAGACAGGGGCAGGTATGAGCCTGGGCGAACCAGGAGACAGGGGCAGGTATGAGCCTGGGCGAACCAGGAGACAGGGGCCGGTATGAGCCTGGGCGAACCAGGAGACAGGGGCCGGTATGAGCCTGGGCGAACCAGGAGACAGGGGCAAGTATGAGCCTGGGCGAACCAGGAGACAGGGGCAAGTATGAGCCTGGGCGAACCAGGAGACAGGGGCAGGTATGAGCCTGGGCGAACCAGGAGACAGGGGCAGGTATGAGCCTGGGCGAACCAGGAGACAGGGGCAGGTATGAGCCTGGGCGAACCAGGAGACAGAGGCAGGTATGAGCCTGGGCGAACCAGGAGACAGGGGCAAGTATGAGCCTGGGCGAACCAGGAGACAGGGGCAGGTATGAGCCTGGGCGAACCAGGAGACAGGGGCAGGTATGAGCCTGGGCGAACCAGGAGACAGGGGCCGGTATGAGCCTGGGCGAACCAGGAGACAGGGGCCGGTATGAGCCTGGGCGAACCAGGAGACAGGGGCAAGTATGAGCCTGGGCGAACCAGGAGACAGGGGCAAGTATGAGCCTGGGCGAACCAGGAGACAGGGGCAGGTATGAGCCTGGGCGAACCAGGAGACAGGGGCAGGTATGAGCCTGGGCGAACCAGGAGACAGGGGCAGGTATGAGCCTGGGCGGACCAGGAGATAGAGGTAGGCATGAGCCTGGGCGATCCAGCGGAAAACAGCGGTACGTGAATAAAAGCACATACACATACCGCATGGTCCTGCCGCCCCTACAAATCGGTACAGGTAACGGCAGGCAAATGATCAGTGACCGCGTATGGAGTTTGGTCCAAAGCTGCGAGTTTCCAACCCGGTGGGTCGAGCTTATGGCAATTGGACTTTCTAACAATCTGCTGCGTCCGTGCGTATGAAAGAGGACCGATTTAATTGTATGTATCTATTTATTTATTTATTTTTTGTATATATATATATATACACATATATATATATATATATATATATATATATATATATTTTATATTTAATTAATTTTTTTTTATTATTTTAATTTTTTTTTTTTTTTTTTTTTAACTGTTTATGAGCATGGCCGTCGTTGCCCAGGGGCTAGATACCCCTGCTTGCCGCGTGTGGCCTGTTTCGACGGGGGTGCCGGTCTGGGGGCCCTAGACCTAATAGTGAGGCCAGAACCAGGCTGTAATGGAAGAAGGGACCCAGAGGGGACAGGAATGGCCCAGGTAGGAGCCAAGGCACCGGAGCCGTCATGGCATGAATCGGCCGGGCCTGAATGGCGACCCCGGCGTGCGCTCCAGCCTGGAACGCACGCCGAAACCGCGACCAGGCCTAGGCCCGGCCGAGGGACTCCGGCATGCGCTCCACGCTGGAACGCACGCCGACCACGTGACCCGGCCCATGCCCGGCGGCGGACTTCCGGCGTGCGCCCCACCCTGGAACACACGCCGAACATGTGACCCAGCCCAGGCCCGACGGAGGCACTCCGGCGTGCGCTCCAAGCTGGAACGCACGCCGCATACGTGACCAGGCCCAGGCCCGGCCGAGGGACTCCGGCGTGCGCTCCACGCCGAAACGCACGCCAACCAGGCACAACACATCCCATCTGGCAGCTGAGGGACGATTTAAACACAGGTTTTGTCATGTTTCTGGGAGGGGGTGAACTGAGGGACGAGCCGTGTGTGGGTAGCGGGGACCGGGTCTGAGAGCCGATATCGGCGTGCGTTCCACGCTGGAACGCACGCCGAACCTGCGACCGGAAGCCTGGAACATGGGGGCCCAGGACGGAGGGCTCCTGTGGAGGGGTAATAGCCTGCGGGGACAGCGCTTACCTGACCTTAAGCCGCCTGATCTCGAAGAGACTGTCGGGACTAGAGTGAATTCCGGCGTGCGCTCCACGCTGGACCGCACGTCGACCTCGTGACCGGAAGCCGGAGCCTGTGCCGCTGCTCGGGGAGCCCAGTGTAGGGAACAAGGACTGCCCGCATACGATACCTTCCCTGGGGCGAAACCTGCGACGTACAAGGCGGCAGCAGCTGTGGAACCAGCGGGCGTCTTCCTATTCAGCGTGTGAACAGAAGCGCCCTGAGGAGCTGGGGGCTGGAGCTTAAAAAGGTAATATGCCCCTCCCACAAATTCAGGCTGACTTTTCAGCCTTCCACTAGTTAAAAAAAACACCCTTTTGGGCATAATACACAATTTTACAGCCCTTGCTGCATCTGTGATTGTTAAAAACAAGCTTGAAATACTTCAATAATTTTCTGGCTTTGAAAAAACACCCATTTTTGGCAATACCCTCCATCTGGGGCCTCTGCCGCATTAGTCAGTGTGCAATTTAACCACCTCAGCCCCCAGTGCTTAAACACCCTGAAAGACCAGGCCACTTTTTACACTTCTGACCTACACTACTTTCACCATTTATTGCTCGGTCATGCAACTTACCACCCAAATGAATTTTACCTCCTTTTCTTCTCACTAATAGAGCTTTCATTTGGTGGTATTTCATTGCTGCTGACATTTTTACTTTTTTTGTTATTAATCGAAATTTAACGATTTTTTTGCAAAAAAATGACATTTTTCACTTTCAGTTGTAAAATTTTGCAAAAAAAATGACATCCATATATAAATTTTGCTCTAAATTTATTGTTCTACATGTCTTTGATAAAAAAAAAATGTTTGGGTAAAAAAAAAATGGTTTGGGTAAAAGTTATAGCGTTTACAAACTATGGTACAAAAATGTGAATTTCCGCTTTTTGAAGCAGCTCTGACTTTCTGAGCACCTGTCATGTTTCCTGAGGTTCTACAATGCCCAGACAGTACAAACACCCCACAAATGACCCCATTTCGGAAAGTACACACCCTAAGGTATTCGCTGATGGGCATAGTGAGTTCATAGAACTTTTTATTTTTTGTCACAAGTTAGCGGAAAATGATGATTTTTTTTTTTTTTTTTTTTTTTTTCTTACAAAGTCTCATATTCCACTAACTTGTGACAAAAAATAAAAACTTCCATGAACTCACTATGCCCATCACGAAATACCTTGGGGTCTCTTCTTTCCAAAATGGGGTCACTTGTGGGGTAGTTATACTGCCCTGGCATTCTAGGGGCCCAAATGTGTGGTAAGGAGTTTGAAATCAAATTCTGTAAAAACTGACCAGTGAAATCCGAAAGGTGCTCTTTGGAATGTGGGCCCCTTTGCCCACCTAGGCTGCAAAAAAGTGTCACACATTTGGTATCTCCGTATTCAGTAGAAGTTGGGGAATGTGTTTTGGGGTGTCATTTTACATATACCCATGCTGGGTGAGATAAATATCTTGGTCAAATGCCAACTTTGTATAAAAAAATGGGAAAAGTTGTCTTTTGCCAAGATATTTCTCTCACCCAGCATGGGTATATGTAAAAAGACACCCCAAAACACATTCCCCAACTTCTCCCGAGTACGGAGATACCAGATGTGTGACACTTTTTTGCAGCCTAGGTGGGCAAAGGGGCCCATATTCCAAAGAGCACCTTTCGGATTTCACTCGTCATTTTAACAGAATTTGATTTCAAACTCCTTACCACACATTTGGGCCCCTAGAATGCCAGGGCAGTATAACTACCCCACAAGTGACCCCATTTTGGAAAGAAGAGACCCCAAGGTATTCGCTGATGGGCATAGTGAGTTCATGGAAGTTTTTATTTTTTGTCACAAGTTAGTGGAATATGAGACTTTGTATGAAAAAAAAAAAATATAAAAAAAATCATCATTTTCCACTAACTTGTGACAAAAAATAAAAAATTCTAGGAACTCGCCATGCCCCTCACGGAATACCTTGGGGTGTCTTCTTTCCAAAATGGGGTCACTTGTGGGGTAGTTATACTGCCCTGGCATTTTCCAGGGGCCCTAATGTGTGGTAAGTAGGTAAATGACCAGTGAAATCCAAAAGGTGCTCTTTGGAATATGGGCCCCTTTGCCCACCTAGGCTGCAAAAAAGTGCCACACATGTGGTATCTCCGTACTCAGGAGAAGTTGGGGAATGTGTTTTGGGGTGTCTTTTTACATATACCCATGCTGGGTGAGAGAAATATCTTGGCAAAAGACAACTTTTCCCATTTTTTTATACAAAGTTGGCATTTGACCAAGATATTTATCTCACCCAGCATGGGTATATGTAAAATGACACCCCAAAACACATTCCCCACCTTCTCCTGAGTACGGAGATACCAGATGTGTGACACTTTTTTGCAGCCTAGGTGGGCAAAGGGGCCCATATTCCAAAGAGCACCTTTCGGATTTCACTCGTCATTTTTTACAGAATTTGATTTCAAACTCCTTACCACACATTTGGGCCCCTAAAATACCAGGGCATTATACCTACCCCACAAGTGACCCCATTTTGGAAAGAATAGACCCCAAGGTATTCGCTGATGGGCATAGTGAGTTCATGGAAGTTTTTATTTTTTGTCACAAGTTAGTGGAATATGAGACTTTGTATGAAAAAAAAAAAAAAAAAAAAATCATCATTTTCCACTAACTTGTGACAAAAAATAAAAAATTCTAGGAACTCGCCATGCCCCTCACGGAATACCTTGGGGTGTCTTCTTTCCAAAATGGGGTCACTTGTGGGGTAGTTATACTGCCCTGGCATTTTCCAGGGGCCCTAATGTGTGGTAAGTAGGTAAATGACCAGTGAAATCCGAAAGGTGCTCTTTGGAATATGGGCCCCTTTGCCCACCTAGGCTGCAAAAAAGTGTCACACATCTGGTATCTCCGTACTCCGGAGAAGTTGGGGAATGTGTTTTGGGGTGTCTTTTTACATATACCCATGCTGGGTGAGAGAAATATCTTGGCAAAAGACAACTTTTCCCATTTTTTTATACAAAGTTGGCATTTGACCAAGATATTTATCTCACCCAGCATGGGTATATGTAAAATGACACCCCAAAACACATTCCCCAACTTCTCCTGAGTACGGCGATACCAGATGTGTGACACTTTTTTGCAGCCTAGATGCGCAAAGGGGCCCAAATTCCTTTTAGGAGGGCATTTTTAGACATTTGGATACCAGACTTCTTCTCACGCTTTGGGGCCCCTAGAATGCCAGGGCAGTATAAATACCCCACATGTGACCCCATTTTGGAAAGAAGACACCCCAAGGTATTCAATGAGGGGCATGGCGAGTTCATAGAAATTTTTTTTTTTTGGCACAAGTTAGCGGAAATTGATATTTTTTATTTTTTTCTCACAAAGTCTCCCGTTCCGCTAACTTGGGACAAAAATTTCAATCTTTCATGGACTCAATATGCCCCTCACGGAATACCTGGGGGTGTCTTCTTTCCGAAATGGGGTCACATGTGGGGTATTTATACTGCCCTGGCATTCTAGGGGCCCTAAAGCGTGAGAAGAAGTCTGGAATATAAATGTCTAAAAAATTTTACGCATTTGGATTCCGTGAGGGGTATGGTGAGTTCATGTGAGATTTAATTTTTTGTCACAAGTTAGTGGAATATGAGACTTTGTAAGAAAAAAAAATAATAATTCCGCTAACTTGGGCCAAAAAAATGTCTGAATGGAGCCTTACAGGGGGGTGATCAATGACAGGGGGGTTGATCAATGACAGGGGGGTTGTCAATGACAAGGGGGTTGATCAATGACAGGGGGGTGATCAATGACAGGGGGGTGATCAATGACAGGGGGGTGATCAATGACAGGGGGGTGATCAATGACAGGGGGGGTGATCAATGACAGGGGGGTTGATCAATGACAGGGGGGTGATCAATGACAGGGGTTGATCAATGACAGGGGGGTGATCAATGACAGGGGGGGTGATCAATGACAGGGGTGGTGATCAATGACAGGGGGGTGATCAGGGAGTCTATATGGGGTGATAACCACAGTCATTGATCACGCCCGTGTAAGGCTTCATTCAGACGTCCGGATGCGTTTTGCGGATCCGATCCATCTATCAGTGGATCCGTAAAAATCATGCGGACGTCTGAATGGAGCTTTACAGGGGGGTGATCAATGACAGGGGGGTAATCAATGACAGGGGGGTGATCAGGGAGTCTATATGGGGTGATCACCACAGTCATTGATCATGCCCCTGTAAGGCTTCATTCAGACGTCCGGATGCGTTTTGCGGATCCGATCCATCTATCAGTGGATCCGTAAAAATCATGCGGACGTCTGAATGGAGCTTTACAGGGGGGTAATCAATGACAGGGGGGTGATCAGGGAGTCTATATGGGGTGATAACCACAGTCATTGATCATGCCCCTGTAAGGCTTCATTCAGACGTCCGGATGCGTTTTGCGGATCCGATCCATCTATCAGTGGATCCGTAAAAATCATGCGGACGTCTGAATGGAGCTTTACAGGGGGGTGATCAATGACAGGGGGGTAATCAATGACAGGGGGGTGATCAGGGAGTCTATATGGGGTGATCACCACAGTCATTGATCATGCCCCTGTAAGGCTTCATTCAGACGTCCGGATGCGTTTTGCGGATCCGATCCATCTATCAGTGGATCCGTAAAAATCATGCGGACGTCTGAATGGAGCTTTACAGGGGGGTAATCAATGACAGGGGGGTGATCAGGGAGTCTATATGGGGTGATCACCACAGTCATTGATCATGCCCCTGTAAGGCTTCATTCAGACGTCCGGATGCGTTTTGCGGATCCGATCCATCTATCAGTGGATCCGTAAAAATCATGCGGACGTCTGAATGGAGCTTTACAGGGGGGTAATCAATGACAGGGGGGTGATCAGGGAGTCTATATGGGGTGATAACCACAGTCATTGATCATGCCCCTGTAAGGCTTCATTCAGACGTCCGGATGCGTTTTGCGGATCCGATCCATCTATCAGTGGATCCGTAAAAATCATGCGGACGTCTGAATGGAGCTTTACAGGGGGGTAATCAATGACAGGGGGGTGATCAATGACAGGGGGGTGATCAGGGAGTCTATATGGGGTGATAACCACAGTCATTGATCATGCCCCTGTAAGGCTTCATTCAGACGTCCGGATGCGTTTTGCGGATCCGATCCATCTATCAGTGGATCCGTAAAAATCATGCGGACATCTGAATGGAGCTTTACAGGGGGTTGATCAATGACAGGGGGGTAATCAATGACAGGGGGGTGATCAGGGAGTCTATATGGGGTGATCAGGGGTGATTAGGGGTGATCAGGGGCTAATAAGGGGTTAATAAGTGACGGGGGGGGGTGTAGTGTAGTGGTGCTTGGTGGGACTTTACTGAGCTACCTGTGTCCTGTGGTGGTCGATCCAAACAAATGGGACCACCAGAGGACCAGGTAGCAGGTATATTAGACGCTGTTATCAAAACAGCGTCTAATATACCTGTTAGGGGTTAAAAAAAACACATCTCTAGCCTGCCAGCGAACGATCGCCGCTGGCAGGCTGGAGATCAACTCTCTTACCTTCCGTTCCTGTGAGCGCGCGCGCCTGTGTGCGCGCGTTCACAGGAAATCTCGCGTCTCGCGAGAGGACGCGCCGGCGCGTCCAGGAGGAATGAATCAACCACCTCCAGGACGCGTCTGTGCGTACAGCGGTCCGGAGGTGGTTAAGCTAGAAATACAGCTATAATTTTCTAGGTTTTAAAAAACACCCATTTTGGGCAAAATACACAATTTTACAGCCCTTGCTGCATCTGTACATGTGAAATTCAAGCGTTCTATACTGCTGTCATATTCTGTTAGTAAAAAACACCCTTTTTGGGCAAAATCTTTTTTATTTTATTTTTATATTATGCTTTTGTTGCTTTCATAATACAAAATTAAAATACAATTTGACAATACAAAGTTTGAGAGCCTCTATATAACATCTACAAGAACAGCCATTACAATAAGTTACAAATCATTATAAACAAAAATGGTACAAAAAATATTAAACATTCTGTTCCATTTTAGGGGATTACCAGACTCCCCTCTAAACACCGTATTAGTTGTGCTCAGACCTCTCATTGTCTATCCAAATTATCCCCCACCTTAAATCAACCCCCCCTACCCCCCCACCCCATGATGGTTGTCTCGGTAGGCACCATAAAGGACCCCCCATAAGGGGTATACCTTATTTTCCATTATTTTTCATCTCTCTCCCCTCCCCCAACCACCCCCCGCTTCTTGCATATTCCTCAAACCTTTCGATCTTAACCAATGTGGTTTTTCCACTCGATAAAATTGGGCGCTCTTTTGGAACCCCACTCTCTTGCGATGGTCACTCTTGCCGCCATAAGACCTCTTATCCAAATCTTTTTGTTCCTTTTTTCCCTAATTGACGATTGAATACTTCCCAGAACAGCCACTTCCGGTTTCAGTGGAAGGGATACTAGGGACTCTATGCTTAGAAAACCGAAAACCTCTCTCCACAAGGATTTCATTTTTGAACAAGTCCAAATCATATACATATAATCTGCAGCCTCTTCTCTGCATTTCCAACAGTTTGATTTTCCTTCTTTATAAATCTTACTTAACAATAATGGAGTCATATAAATTCTATGGACAATATTAAAGTAAATTATCCTAAAATTACTAGAAATCGTTGCCCTTTTTATATTTTTATATATATATATATATATTCCCCCATTCTATTGTGTTTAATCCTATATAGTTTCCCCATTTTTACTCACTGTTGAACTTTACTATTTTAACCAACCCCTTCCTTATTATCCTATATACTTGAGAAATAGTGACCCTGGTTGTAGTGCATTGATAACAAAAATCTATAAATTCATGTTTTATTGTGATAAAATATTCCCAATTTTGTGTAGCTTCAAAAGCGTGTTTTAATTGGTGATACCGAAACCAACTCGTTGAGTCTAAATTTATTCCTGGCCATAACTCTTTAGGTGCTCTTATTTCTCCATTCTTAACTAACTGTGATGTATAAATAATACCGTACTTTTCCCAATACTTGTGTTCTGCAATTAGTTGAAATTGTCTCATATTGTTATTACACCACAAAGGTGAAAACTGTGAAGTATTCAAGATTCCTAGTATTCTTTTAATTTTTCCCCAAGCCAAGTCAACCATTCGACATATTGGGCACTTTTTCCCTTTACTTTTAATAAATCCTGTCTCTAAGATACTAAATATATTGTATTTTGGGCCATTAAAGCCCCTTTCTAGATATTCTTTTATATTATTTCCCCCAGATTTTAACCTTTGAACTTGGGAGGCCAAATAGTATCCCTGGAAAAAGGGAATAGATAGCCCTCCATCCTCTTCAGCTAACCACAGATATTTTTGTTTTAGTGTTACCCTTTTTTTTCCCCAGATTAAGTCATTCAGCAGCCGTTCCAGATGGTTGAAGAAACAGTCCTCTAGCCAAACTGGACAAGCTGACAATATATACAAAATCTGGGGAAGTAACACCATTTTTATTAACGCAATTCTATCCGCTTGTCCTATCGGTAACTTCTGCCAGACACTTATTTTGCTTTTGCATCTAATCAGCAAAGGGAAAACATTTAGTTTTGTGAAGTCTAGGATGCTTACACTCAGCTTTAAACCCAGATATTCAAAGGATTCCATGGGTTGTAATACCCTGATTTCTGCAGAATTCGGTAGGGGTGCCGGATCAAGCGGTAACAATACTGATTTGGCCCAGTTGATTTTATATCCCGAGATATCGCTAAACTTGTTTATTAGTTCCATAAGATGAGACAGCTGAGATGTTGGATTCTCCAAGAAGATTAGATATCATCTGCATACATACTTATCTTATCGGAGGTCCCGTTCATACCAAAACCTTTAATCTTTTCACCTAATCTAATTTTGGCTGCCAGCGGTTCTATAAATAAAGAAAACAATAAAGGGGAAAGGGGGCATCCCTGTCTTGTTCCTCTGAACAATACTATTTGCTCAGACCATACCCCATTGATATTTATTCTAGCTTTGGGATGATTATATAGAATCTGGACCCACTTAATAAAGTATTGGCCCAGATTCATCCTATGCATTACTTTCCAGAGATATTCCCACTCCATCCTGTCAAACGCCTTCTCAGCGTCTAATCACAGGATGGAGCGGGAACCTCCCCCCTCCTCAACCTGCATATTCAGAAAAGCTCTACCTATGCTGGATTGTTCCAATCTCTTGGGTATAAACCCAGTCTGGTCTGGATGGACTAGCCTGTCTATAACTCCCTTTAATCTATTAGCAAATAGTTTTGCACAGATTTTATCTGTATTTAACAGAGAGATCGGGCAATATGCAATTTATCTTTACCCTTTTTTAAAATAAATGTGATCACAGCTTCAGATAAAGATAAAGGGAGTTCACCAGTCTGATAGGTTTTGTTTAACACCTGTAGTAACATTGGCAAGATTGTATCACCATACTGGCGATAGATTTCAAACGGGAGCCCGTCAGTCCCTGGAGACGAATTTTCCCGGATGGTCTTGACAGCTTCAGATAATTCCTTTAAATCTATAGGCCGATTTAGTATTTTACAATCCTCCTCTGTTAGTCTAGGAAGATTAATGTTCTCTAAGAACTTTTCAACGTCTCTATCCTGCTGCTTATTATTGTTTGTATATAAGGTTTTATAGTACTTAACGAATTCACGCTCTATCTCATCCGGGCACAACCACCCCATTTTCCAGTCTGATATTTTTTATCCTATTAATGTTTTTTTGGTTTTGGATCATAGATTATAAAAGATTTCCAGGTTTCCCTGCCTGAGCGAAGTATTTGGCTCCTGTAAAAAAAAACTATGTTGTGCTTTTTCTAGCAGATAATTTTTATACTTCAGTCTAGCTTCTTCAAACTGTACTTGTACAGCGGAGTTCGAAATATTAAAGAGGACCTTTCACTAGAATAAAAAATCTAAACTAACTATACAGACATGGAGAGCGGCGCCCAGGGATCTCCCTGCACTTACCGCCACTCCGTTCGCCCGGTATAGGTATCTTCATATGTTAGGCTCCACCCAGTGGAACCTGCCGGGGTCTCCTTCTCCCAGGCTGTAGCGCTGGCCAATCGTAGCGCTCAGCTCATAGCCTGAGAGGGTTTTTTTTCTCTCAGGCTATGAGCTGAGCGCTGCGATTGGCCAGCGCTACAGCATGGGAGAAGGAGACGCCGGCAGGTTCCACTGGGTGGAGCCTAACATATGAAGATACCGGAGCCTATACCGGGCGAACGGAGCGGCGCCCAGGGATAATAGTAAGTGCAGGGAGATCCCTGGGCGCTGCTCTCCATGTCTGTATAGTTAGTTTAGATTTTTTATTCTAGTGAAAGGTCCTCTTTAACTATCTCTCCCTGTAGGTACAGGACTCTTCTTTTTAAGGCTAGTTCTTTAGCCGCATACTCTTCCCCCCCACCCCCCCCCCCCCGTTAATCTTGGCTATATAGACTCAGCACAAAAAACGCTTTAAAAGAGTCCCATACAAACTGCATAGGTGCTGACGGGGCATTCAATAGCCAAAATTCCCGGATCTCATTTGTTATATTTTCCTGCTCCTTAACCAACTTAATCCAGTGGGGGTTTAGTCTAAAGCTTCTCGTTTTCTTCTTATAGTGCCCCATTTTAATCGTTACCACTATTGGAGAATGGTCAGAGATCGTGTGTATTTCGTACTTCATTTTGGTTATCATATCTAAAAAATCAAAATAAGCTAAAGCTAGGTCTATTCTAGACATTACTGTATTCGCCCGGCTAAAACAGGAGTATGCTCTTTTTTCACCGTACAGATATCGCCAGATGTCTGTCAATGCCATCTCCCGGCAGACCCTTCTTAGCAGTGTCAGTTTATCTTTATTTTCTTTACATACATGAACCTTGGAAAATCTATCTTCCTCTAAGTTCATTACATCGTTAAAGTCCCCGGTTACCAAAACCGGGCACCTTGCTCTAGAGCCAATAAAGTCTGCCAGGTATGACATGACAGACATAGAAAAGGGAGGAGGAACATACACAAATGTCAATATGCAGACAATACAGTTTAACTGACAGTGCAATACCGTTTAACTGACTGTGGGCAATTGGAATATCTACCTTCTGGGTCAATTCTGTGGGCAATTGGAACATAGTCCACCTTACTGTGGACATACACACTAACGCCCCGGGAATAGGCCGAGCAGCAAGCATGGTAGTCATATTTTGCCAATTTCCTTTTTGCAATGCTAATATTCTCATATGTGAGATGCGTTTCAAGGAGACATATAACCGCTGGAAGACGCCTCGCCACTACGTCAAACATCGCTTTCTCGGCCATTCCCCGTATATTCCACGTGAATATTCTATTCATTCTATTCTATTCATGTGTCTTCGTACTCAGCACTATGTCCGCCGCATCTGCCACGATGGGGAGGAAGGGAGGAGGGAGAGAGAGAGAGGATCCCATAGTGACCACCAAGACCCCATCAACCCCATCCCACCCCACCCCCACTTGGTCAGACAAACCAGACGGTTCACCAACCTCTTACACTTCACCCTTCCCCCCCACCTATCCACCCCCCCTTCATCTCCATTAAGTATTACATTACCTATAAATCAGGGACCTATCCCCCTACCATCCAGCTACTCCCGTACTTCATCTGGTTGGTTAAAAAAAATTAGCTTGATTCTGGTATATCACTCTCATTTTCGTAGGGTAGAAGAGGGAGTATTTGATCTTAGCTGCCGCCATTCTCTTCTTAACCTCTCTAAATTTGCGGTGTTTTACCCGTGTTGCCCTCGAATAGTCCGGATATATTCCTATTTCCCTCCCATTATACTCCAGGGGAAGTAGAATTCTTTTATTTTTCATAATATTATCCCTATCCCGAACATTTATCATTTTGGCCAAGATTGCTCTTGGGGGACTCCCTACCGGTGGCTGTCTATTTAGTATCTGGTGGACCCTCTCCACCGAAAACCCCATAGACAGTCTATCCACTCCAAACACTTCTAATAACCAATGTTGAATAGACCCTGTCGGGTCTTCTTTTTCAGACCCTTCAGGGAACCCAACTAGGCGTATGTTCACTCTGCGAGATCTATCCTCCATTTCAGTGACTCTTTCCTGTAGTGAGTTCTTTTCAGTTTCTATCGCCCCCATTCTATTCTTAATCCCATCCATCTCTCTCTTTAGCTCTTTTGTGACCAACTGGAGATCTTTAACTTTCTCACGTACTTTATTCATCTCATCTTTGATTATCCCCTTCCCGACCGCAATCTGTATATATACGTGATAGCTGCACATACCCCGTGCAGCTACCACGTATATAAACGTCAAACCAGCTCTTTAATCCAAGCGCTGCAAAGCGCTTGGATTAAAGCTTCTGCCCGAGCCCTGCTGCTGTCACGGACAGCATACAGTCTATTAATGCCACCAAGGGACCAATCAGAGTGGCCCCTTGCCAACAATCGATCCGATTGGTTAGTCTGTGCAGACTAACCAATCGGATCGCGGCAGTGAAAAAAATGCCGGTTTCATGCTCTGATCTGCGCTCTGCAGATCAGAGCATGAAATCAGGTAGGGTCCTCATAATACCCCCCCCCCCCCCGATCTGTGCCCCCAATCTGTGGCTGTGCACCCCATCTGTGCCCCTCCAAGCCCCCCTTGTCTCCGCCTGCAGCTCATCACCTAGAGGCAGCTGCCCTGATGCGGTCCGCCCCCTCACCACCCCATGCATTCATTCTCACCCGCCCCTCCTGCCCCAGCCTCCCTCAATATTGGCGGCCATACCCCCCCCCCCCCGATTCCCCCTCTTTACAGCGCTGCCCCCGAACCACCCCGATCTCCCTTCACTTTCCAGCGCTGCCCCCGATCCCCCTGCTGTGTGTGATGGCGGCGGCTCCATTACTGAGCCGCCGTCATCAGCAGAGAGTGTCAGCTCTATGCTGACACTCTCCTGTAACCCCATAGATGCCGCGGTTGTGGCATCCATGGGGTTAATAGAGGGAGGGAGCTGTCCGCTGTTGCCACCTACAGGGCATTACAGGGCATCTAATAGTATTATACTTTGCAATGCAAGAGCATTGCAAGGTATAGTACAGCCAGCAGCCCCACTGGATCTTCATGATCCAAGAGGGACTTGATAAAAAAGAAAGTGAAAATAATAAAAATGAAAAATAAAAAAAGAAATAAAAATGTAAATTAAAAAAAGAAATTGCCTTTTCCTATAAAAAAATGAAAAAATAAAATAAAATACACATATTAGGTGTCACCGCGTCCGTAACAACCATCTCTATAAATATATCACATGATAGACCCCGTCCGATAAACACCATAAAAATAAAATTAAAAAAACAGTGCCAAAAAAGCTATTTTTGTCACCTTACATCACAAAAAGTGCAACAGCAAGCGATCAAAAAGGCTTATGACCCCCAAAATAGTACCAATCAAACCGTCACCTTGTCCCGCAAAAAATGATACCCTATTTAAGACAATCACCCAAAAAAAAAAAAAGCTATGGCTCTCAGACTATAGAGACACTAAAACATCATTTTTTTGGTTTCAGAAATGCTATTATTGTGTAAAACTTAAATAAATAAGAAAAAGTATACATATTAGGTATTGCCACGTCCGTAACGATCTGCTCTATAAAACTATCACATGACCTAACTCCTCAGATGAACGCTGTAAAAATAAATAAATGAAAACTGTTCCAAAACCTTGCCCCATAAAGTGTAATAATGAATGATCAAAAAATCCTATGTACCCAAAAATGGTACCAATAAAAACCTCAACACTTTCTGCAAAAAACAAGCCCCTGCACAAGACGATCGGCAGAAAAATAAAAAACATATGGCGTTCAGAAAACCAATCCAGCACAATCTGCCTTCCAAAAACCGTATGGCATTCCTTTCCTTCTGCGCCCTGCCGTGTGCCTGTACAGCAGTTTACGACCACATGTGGGGTGTTTATGTAAACCGCGGAATCAGGGTAATAAATATTGAGTTTTGTTTGGCTGTTAACCCTCAATGTGTTAAAGAAAAAAAAAATTGAAAATGGAAAATCTGCCAAAAAAGTGAAATTTTGAAATTTCATCTCCATTTTCCTTTAATTCTTGTGGAACGCCTAAAGGGTTAACAAAGTTTGTAAAATAAGTTTTGAGTAACTTGAGGGGTGTAGTTACAATGGGGTCAATTATGGGGGTTTCCACTATGTAAGCCCCACAAAGTGACTTCAGACCTGAACTGGTCCTTAAAAAGTGGGTTTTGGAAATTTTCTTAAAAATTTTAAGAATTGCTTCTAAACTTCTAAGCCTTCTAACATCCTAAAAAAATAAAATGACATTTCCAAAATGATGCCAACATAAAGTAGACATATGGGGAATGTTAAGTAATAAATATTTTATTAGGTATCACTTTCTGTTTTAGAAGTAGAGAAATTTTAATTTTTCCAAATTTTTGGTAAATTTGGGATTTTTTCATAAATAAAGGTGAAATATATTGACTCAAATATATGACTATCATGAAGTACAATGTGTCAGGAGAAAACAATCTCAGAATGGCGTGGATAAGTAAAAGTGTTCCAAAGCTATTACCACATAAAGTGACGCATGTCAGATTTGTAAATTTTGACCTGGACACTAGGGCATCAATGACCCTTGGTCATGAAAGGGTTAAGGACAAATCAGTTTGGACTTTGGAAATTTTAGTGGACAGGTCTCCCAATGCCTGGTTCGACTGCTGAACCGCATTCAGGATATCTGTCAGCTTCTTATCCACTATATCTATCCTCTCTTCTGTTATTTCGTGCTTATCACTCATTCCCTCTTCTCTATCACCAATCCCCTCTATATTTGGTGAGTCTGTCGGATCAATTTTATTCTCCCTGTTACCCTTCTGGTTAGTCCTGGTCTTGTATTGCAGTGACTTCAAAAATTTGTCAATTTTTGAGACTGGGCTACCGCCGCTTGCACCCAGAGACTTCCCACCTGGGACCTTTGCTGGCATTATATTATAAAAATACAGCATTAACAGCATTAACAATAATAGGGGAAAAAAAGGGGGGAAAAAAAGCAAATAACAATCTTCACACCTGCAAATAGGTTCCAAAATATTAAAGCTTAGGGTACGTCCTCTGGGGTACTCCCACTCCAATCCTATCATAGAATCAATATATCAGGAGTATTCCTCAGGTCCCCAGTTTCGTCCACACCCCTTATGCCATAGGGGGAACAATACCAAGTCCACATGAGACGGAGACCTCTTCATCCGGTCCAAAACAGGGGAACCGTACAGAGTAGCGGCAGATTATAAAACATAACAGTCCAAAATATAACGTAGATAATTAAACACAGAAGATTCCTCAGCCAAGGGGGATAGCATGGGAAGTAGCAACAATGTTAGCAGGTGGTTATTTTGACTCTCCCCCTCCTCCCCCTTGCCAATGAATATTCAATAGCAGGTATTGATAAGCCAAAGGTGGTTAACAGAACAAATGTTAGTAAATGTTAATAGATACTGGTTTTTTGGGTTTCCTGATGATATACATGGTTAGTCAAAAAGAAAGTTCATCAACCAAAAGGGTTAACAAGGCAGATGTTAACGTATTTAGATTTTAGTTGTTTTAGGTGCCAGTACTATTTCTCTGCCATGGATTGCAGGACATTGTTCCATAAAGATCATCCATATATTATGTCACCAGGTATCACAGTGTGACCCAGCTAAGATTTATGGCATGGATATAACAAACAGACCAGATTTATTAGCCGTAGCGGAGATAGATGAATATCTGAAGGTCAGGTTAGGTCTGCAAGTGTTTTCGCAAGTGTTAGCAGATATTAGTTTTGCTTGTTTTGGGAAAATTGTTCATAAAAGTCACCCCTCAGGTTACTCACGTACTCCAGACGAGCCGAAATGTTAAGCGCAGATCATCTGTGTCCACAAGATGAGTATCACTCAAGCTGCCACAGGACGCCGCTATCAGCACATGAGCACGTGTGTTCTCCACGGCGTCTCTGCCATTCAGCCAGGACAGACAGGAGTAAGAGAAAGCAGAGTCAGCAGCACCCGGGAAACTCAGTAGCCGCCACACAGACCCCGCCGCCAACTAAAGATCTCTGTCGACACCTCCGCTCAAGCTCCCCCCGCCACAGACATCCAGCCTCCCTCCATCACAGCCAGGCCCCCTCATCCGACAGCAAGCCAAGGGCAGAGCAGGGGAAGCGCTGTCACATAGCAGGTACAAAAGATCCGAAGCCCGGAGCAAGGTAGGAGGGGGAGGGTGGGAGGGATCGCGGCACGCCTACGTCCTCACGTCATGCCGCTGCGCCGCTCCTTGAGGAAAAGCATCCTATCAACAAGCGTTTAACTGTGTGCCCTTAGAAGCCATCACAGTCATGCTTACTAATGGCATGGCTGTGATTGGCCAGTGCAACATGTGACCCAGCCTCTATATAAGCTGGAGTCACGTAGAGCTGCACGTCACTCTGCTGTGCTTAGTGTAGGGATAGGATGCTGCTGCTGTGAGGGAGAAAATAGGACAGAATCTTTAATCAGAACTCCAATTGAACTCAGCGATCTACATAGATTTTGTTGTGTGGGTGCACAATCTTTTACCCTGCCCTGAGCCCAGTGACAGAGAAAAATAAATTTTATCCGTCTGTTAGTTAGGTAGGCGGCGGTGGCCATTTTATGCAAGCTCAGTGCACCAGCACTGCATATATGCATTTGTGACATTCAATTCCAAGCTTGAAATACTGCAATAATAATCTGGTTTAAAAAATAAAGTAAAATATAAATACAGCTATAATTTTCTGGGTTTTAAAAAACACCCTTTTTGGGCAAAATACACAATTTTACAGCCCTTGCTGCATCTGTACATGTGAAATTCAAGCGTTATATACTACTGTCATATTCTGTTAGTAAAAAAAAACACCCTTTTTGGGCAAAATACACAATTTTACTGCCCTTGCTGCATCTGTGATTGTTAAAAACAAGCTTGAAATACTTCAATAATTTTCTGGCTTTGAAAAAACACCCATTTTTGGAAATAACCTTCATCTTGGGCCTCTGCCGCATTAGTCAGCATGCAATTTAAGCTAGAAATACAGCTATAATTTTCTGGGTTTTAAAAAACACCCATTTTGGGCAAAATACACAATTTTACAGCCCTTGCTGCATCTGCACGTGTGAAATGCAAGCGTTATATACAGCTGTCATATTCTGTTAGTAAAAAAACACCCTTTTTGGGCAAAATATACAATTTCTGCATCTGTTATTGTTAAAAACAAGCTTGAAATACTTCAATAATTTTCTGGCTTTGAAAAAACACCCATTTTTGGCAATAACCTTCATCTTGGGCCTCTGCCGCATTAGTCAGCGTGCAATTTAAGCTAGAAAAACAGCTATAATTTTCTGGGTTTTAAAAAACACCCTTTTTGGGCAAAATACACAATTTTACAGCCCTTGCTGCATCTGTACGTGTGAAATTCAAGCGTTATATACAGCTGTCATATTCTGTTAGTAAAAAAAACACCCTTTTTGGGCAAAATACTTAATATTGCAGCCCTTGGTGCATCCGTGATTGTTAAAAACAAGCTTGAAATACTTAAATAATTTTCTGGCTTTAAAAAAAACACAAATTTTTGGCAATAACCTTTATCTTGGGCCTCTGCCGCATTAGTCAGTGTGCAATTTAAGCTAGAAATACTAAATATTTCTTAGCACCTCCTGTGGCTCCTCTTGACCTCTGGGGTCCACACAGCTCTATTAAGGGCCCGCCCTAGGGACTCCGAGTACCGCGACCCGCAATCCTGCGGCTCTCTGGTACCCAGGTCCCGACTGTGTTTGTTTGTCTTTATATGTTTGTAAGGGGATCATATATATATACGTCTTAGTTATATCAATAAATACCTTGTTTTAATTGTTACTGCCCCTTTGATTTTCCTATTACGCTCTCTAGCAGTACCTTGGGGAGAGGTGCGGCCTGCACCGTCTCACCTACATAGGACAACCTCATTCCCTTTTTGCAATTTAGTCTTGTGGATATGGCAGGATTCCTCACCACAGGCCTAGATAGGGACTCCTGGCTTAATGAGGCCAAAACAGTCTTTTCTGAACAGGCTTTCACGCAGAAAAAGTATACCCCCACCCTAAACGGCGCATTCGCTGAACTCACACGTATATACAAGGAACATATTAGTTCCTGGTGGGAAGTACAGGGTTTGGACCAGTACATTAAACAAGGCATTGTGCCACGAGGCCTTCGTATAACCCTGACACCAGCCAACCGCATTAGAAACCCTGATTTGTTGAGAAAGTGGGAAAAGGAGGCGACATACAGCTCCCTTAGGTTGATGCAGATACTCCTGGATGAAGAAAGGAGTGTTCTTGAACGGGTCTAAAAAAACTTGGGGGATCAGATTGATATCACAAAAAGGTCCCATCAAGACCCTGAGTTTAATACTAAGGAAACACAACTGCAAAACACCATTGAGCGTTATCAGTATCACCTTAAAGAACGCAAACACAGGCAGTTCACGCGAGACTCACAGGACTTTAAGGAAAATAAAGCGTACCTCTTTCTGACAAACCCCGACAACCCCCAAAGAACAGACCAATCCTCTACCGAGACTGATATTTCGGATAGCGAGAGAGAAAGACACCCTAAGTCCAGGGGTCGGGGCCGTGGTGGGTATAAAGGAAGACGTCGGGGAGGTCGCTATAACGCAAATCAATATAGCAACCAACCACAATGTACTCCCCCCGCCCCACAACCATCCTCTTCCTCATCCACGTCCTCTTTTTTAGATCAGGGGATGCATTATCAACTGCGGAATCACAGCAACCAACCGCCGGCAACACAACAGTGTTAACCGATGATAGGTTGGTCATCAACCTATCGTCTCGTTCCCTGACCCCAACAGAGGTCAGGGTTTTGAGACGTGGCCTATCTTTTGTGCCCACCACCAGATTCGACCTGTTTTGTTGGACCAAGGATCTCCACCTGTTTGCCCGCAAGCTCAAGTGGCATAAGTATTTCCAGCTAAAGGACAAAAAAGAAAGTCACGAGCTGGGGATACCGGTGGAGATCCTTGGTGATGTCCGTTTTTTATACAACTTGGACAGTATGCCTAACAATCCTGAGGGGCGAGGTCCCTTCACAGCCCTAAAAAACAGAAGTACCAAAATGCCGCCTACTGGGGAAATTTTGTGTATTGATGTTTTCCTAAAACACACCCTATCTGAACTATCTACCATGGACTCTACTCCCCTGAGGTCCAATTGTAGTAAGGCAGAGAGGGGTGCATTACAGGTCCTGGAAAAAGACAGACAAATAGTGATCAAACC
Organism: Bufo bufo; assembly: GCF_905171765.1. Taxonomy (NCBI): domain Eukaryota; kingdom Metazoa; phylum Chordata; class Amphibia; order Anura; family Bufonidae; genus Bufo; species Bufo bufo. The sequence continues at coordinate 65,989,731 of NC_053397.1, read as the reverse complement.
CTCAGACAAAGGGGGTAACGTAGTCGTCATGAACACCTCAGACTATAGGAATATGTGTCTAGCAATTCTCCAGGATCCCTTGGGATATGAAATCCTGTCTGCTAACCCTACGGGTAGATTTCAAAAGGAACTGTTAGACATCTTAACAGAAGCCAAATCGGACAAATTAATCAGTGCCGACGAATTCGAGTTCCTCTACCCCACCCACCCAGTTATGGCAACATTCTATTGCTTGCCAAAGGTCCATAAAGAGACCACGCCCATTAAGGGGCGTCCTATCGTTTCAGGGGTGGGGAATCTCTCCCAAAATATAGGTATTTACATAGACCGTATCCTTTGCCCGTTTGTGCAATCACTGCCCTCGTATGTGAAGGACACTAGAGACCTCCTCACTAAACTTGAGAATATAGAGATTGAGTCACACTGGCTTCTAGCTTCCATCGATGTCGAGGCTCTATACTCATCAATACCGAACGACAGGGGGATAGATGCAGCCGCACATTTTTTAAGAGCCAGGGGTCAACAATTTACTGCACATAATCATTTGGTCTTACATCTTTTGCATTATGTTCTCCACAGTAACTTCTTCCTCTTTGATGGTCGCATCTTCCACCAGCTCAGGGGCACTGCTATGGGCAGTTCGTGTGCGCCGTCCTATGCGAATCTGCTCCTGGGCTGGTGGGAGGAGACAACGGTCTTCGGTGACATACCTAGAAGGCATTTGGAACATGTTGTCCTCTGGTCCCGCTACATAGACAATATTTTCGTTCTGTGGAGCGGACCAGAGGACGCATTTACGGGGTTCGTTGAGGATCTCAACGATAACAACCTGAACCTTAGGTTCACTTCTGTTATAGTGAAGGACCATCTCCCGTTCCTGGATATTTCTATATCTAGGGGCGCCTGCGGTGGATTACAGACCACCATCTACCGCAAATCTACGTCCACGAACTCTCTCCTAAGGTGGGAGAGCTGCCACCCGACCCCATTAAAACGGGGCATACCGGTCGGACAATACCTTAGGCTTAGACGCAATTGCTCCGATATTGGGGAGTTTAAGCGCAGGCCGACGACCTGAGGAGGCGTTTCCGTGAACGTGGCTATCCGGAGAGGTCACTTAAGGAGGCCTACCAAAGGGTGCGCGCCGAAACACGCACCTCCCTTTTATATCCCACTAAGAACCGAGTTAGCGACCCCCAGAGATTGATACGTGTCATAGGGACTTTTGACTCGGCATCTACCAGTGTAAGAGAAATCATAAGCCGGAACTGGGGAACCCTACTCATGGACCCTGACCTTACTGCTGTTCTAAGTCCCCAACCTTCGGTGACCTTTAGGCGAGGCACAAATCTGAGGGATAAGCTGGTAAATAGCCACTATAGTCCACCCGAGAAACCACGCACATGGCTTGACAATCCGGTAAAGGGCTGCTATAGGTGTGGACATTGCAGCTTTTGCGGCCAGCTTACCCAGGGTAAATCCCTTGCGCTGGACCCTGCGGGTCACCCTTACCACATACGTGACTTCATCAACTGCCGCACCACAGGTGTTATCTACCTTATCACCTGTGAGTGCGGCAAGAGGTATGTAAGACCCGTAGGGAACTGCGCAAGAGGATGGGGGAGCACCTTGGTGATATACGGAATGAGAGAGACACCGCGGTAGCAAGGCACGTCCAGACTGATCATGGGGGGCGCACCTCAGCAGTGACTTTCATGGGCATTGAACTGGTCCATAAACCTCAGCGTGGAGGTGATTGGGACAAACGCATACTCCAACGTGAATGTTGGTGGATTTTTAAATTAAAACCACCAACCCCTCAGGACTTAATGAACAACTACAGTTTGGGTGTTTTCTTTGATAAGTTCATTGGTTACCTCCTCACCCCTCCTCTAATATGTGTGACCTAGTATGCAGCTGACCGCATTAGGCAGTTTTGCATACCAGCCTATCTTTATACTGTTTACTTAACAAGTCTCTACTCTTAGCTATGGTGGTGTCTCCTGCCGATAAATATTCATTTTGTTGTCCATAGTGGAGGGTCTGTGACAATGACCCCCGACTATTAATTATATGCGAGTGGTATGTTGATGCCGATCGCAACAGACGCGACCGGCTCCACCCACTCAGCCTTCTGGAAGCGCTGATATGTCTGCCCGAACTGACATCTGCTAGTCCCGCCCATCCACCGTCTCTGACCTATAGGAGATGCAATGTTGAGTAAGACGCGGATACTGGGCATACTATTCCGGCGCTCCCGACTGATGACGCGGGCCCATGTGACGCACGCTGCGGGCCGCGTCGTCAGTCTGTGCTCATGCGACCACGTGACTGTGACGAGTTTTTGGTCATCAGACTGCGCCTAGCATCAAGTGATGGGCGCACGCATGCACAGCCTGACTCCGCCCCCTTACCTTTTAAAAACAGAAGCGGCGCATACCATAGCGCTGCCAGACGCCATACACCCGGCCTCATACAAACAAAGTGATGCCGGTCCGGCCAGACGGATGCCACACGCACCTAGGCCTACTGTAAGTAGTTACCAGCTGATTTTCGTGTCCCGACCTATGAGCGTGGATAGTGTTTATTCACACATCGGCATTAGGTGGTCATCGTGCTTGCTTGTATATGTTTTTTTATCAGATATACACATTACTTTACAGCAGTTTATAGGGCTTCTTGTATTCCCTTTTCTTTGTGTGTTTCAGATGTACCTGGACTCTGCCATACGCACTCTAGCTACAGTTACCACGCTACTTATCCATTAGTGGTTAGAGGTAGCCAGCACCTCACTTACATTTGCCTAGCATAAAGCATAGCTTCTTATGTGACTATGAGGTCATTCTTAGTGTTAATAGACTAAGCTTTTTCAGTCTGCCCCGGCCCACCTAGGTTCAGCAGCACATCACTGACACTGAGTGGCCTAGGAGGCAACTATTAGTACTCACCCCCGTCCCCTGATGATTCTAGGGGTTGCTTGTAGTGCTATATATTTTCCGTGTATGTTCTATTTGAAGAAACGCGTAGGGACATAGGAACATACCCCTATCCGTTTACGGTTCCACCATTACTCTAGTCTCACTAGTTTAGGTGTTCTGCAGCGTACTCAAGTTGTGTGTAATAGAGTTTCTGAGTGTAGTAGTGCAATGACACTAACCTGAGACGGCTGACTCTCTGCATAGGCAGGTGATGGTAAGAAATTGTTCGTGACGCCAGTGCCAATTAAACGGTGGCACGCCGTTTGCGGATAGCAGGAATAAATGAGGAACACCATGAGGTTAAAGCAGAACTCCAACTTTAGTAGGTTTCATAGAGACAATAATGGAATCGCAGTTCCTTGGCATACAGTCGATTTTGCAATACGGTTGATGCAGGCAATACAGATTGAGCAAGGTGATTACAGAGTGTTAAACACAGGACTTGCAGTACAGGAGCTTGCACTCTATCTCTGACTGATCCTGGAATATAGCAAATCTTCACCAAGGCCCAATAACCTCGGGCTTTATATCCTTGGTTGTAGCTTTAGAAAGTACCTCCTCTGTTATTTTGAGTACCTCTTGCTTCTCTGCGCTTTGCCTCTGTCTCTCTCTCTCTTTCCTCAGGCTCTTTAACTTAAGTATTCCTGTTTCTGCATAAGGGAATTCAGGAGGGGAACCTTCTCCTGAAGGCAGGCTTCAGGCCTGGACTGGTTTCTGACATTGTCTAATCTCCAACTGTAGACTACAGACACTAGACTCCGTCTCCCCTTTACTTCCCTGACTGGGCCTTATATAAACTAGGGCTCCCTAGCTCCCTCTAGTGACTAGAAGCTGGAATGACACCCCTAGCAGGCCTGTACATGCAAGTTTCACAGTAACAGGGAAATACATAGCATTACATTACATGACAATTTATAAAAATGACATATACCAACTTCCCCATAAATAAGGGGGGACGACAGCACACCAAGTGACACTTTTGTAGTGACGGGCATTACAGTTCCCGTACACTACATACCCCACTGCTTTAAGCTGAGTACGACCTCGTACTCCATCAGGGCTCGCCCAACTGGAATCTCTACCTGAAACAGAAAAAAGAGACATGCAGGCATACATACATGTAATCCATCTGCATTTACATTCACATCAGGTCCAATTGGCAAAAGTGAAGTGTGGTGACAAGGGGCGTCGTTCTCTTCTCTCAGGATAGTGAATGGAACTGGGGCGCTGACCTGGCACAGCGTAACATTATAACCAGGATAGTCCATGACAATGAATAAGTCCATAATAGAACAGCAAAATAGATAAAACAGTATAAAAGTTCTTGGAGGCTCAAAGAACAAACATGAGTCCGTACCCAGGTTATTTTCCTATAAATCACAGAGGCTCTCGTGCGGTGGAGTCCATCTCTGGGCACATTTCCTTTAAAAGAGCAAAAATCTCAGAGGCTCAGGTTCTTTTGAGTCTGTCTCCGGGCACGGTTCCTTAGTATGAAGTTGCACAATAAAAGGACAGCAAAGGCATGTGCTGTAATACCCCTGATCAACCTGAAAAGGGGGTGAAGGGTAAAAGGTGCAACTAAGGAACAGGCACAACTTGGCGTGGGGTAGCAAAAGCAGGCAGGAGGTCCTGAAAACAAACGTGGCCTTGTTGACTTTGTGATTTCAGTGGTCAACACCTACCACTGAGCCGTGGAGGAACTGGCAGCCGCAACAAAGGACCAGGAAAACGTAGGACTCCTGTCCTGAAAGGGTTAACACCATACTTCTTCGGTGAAATAAATCAAAGGCCTAGCAGGCTGATTCACAGTGGCATATCATAACCACTTGGCTCTGCTGGCAAATACGGCCTGTAGTAGTCCTCTACAGGAGGATGGGCCCACATAACTGTATTAGGGGGCAGCTGCAAGGTGAAGGGGCCCCTAATAGGTATTGGCCCCATGGGCCTAGGGGTAAACCCTTGGGTGGACCGTACCGGTCCCGGCATGATAATGGTGGGATGGATTGGAGTGGATACCGCCGTCTCAAGCGGTCCGGTGGGCTCTGCGCAGCTATTCACAACAACCGGGGGTCTGCTTTGGGGCACTGACGGAGCGGTGGCAGCAGAAGGTGGTCTACGGGTGGTGACAGGCACCCTTACCTCGTCCTTCTTTGGCGGCGTCTGGATCCTGGCGGTCGCGATCTTGCGCAGCTCCCGCAACTTCTCCTCCAGCCGGACAATCTGCTCACCGATGCTCTCTGTGTCGGAGTCGCTGGCATCTGCTGGCACCGCCGGCGCAGGTACAGTCACCGATGGTGCGAACTCGGCCTCTGCAGGTTCTGGCGATGCGTCTGGTCTCCGACCCCTCCGGATGTTCTTAAAGGTATTTTGAAGTCCTTTTAAATTCTCCATCTCCTGCATGGTCTTCTCCCGACGAGGCAGCTCGGGGGAAGGATAGGGGCTCACCCATTTCTCCAACACGGTTGGCTGCCAGAAGACGTTAGGCCCAATGAAGGAGCTCCGCTCCTGGAAGGCGTGATGGGCCGGCTCTGGAGAGCGTTCCGGTTCTCGCTCGCAGCCAGAGTAGTCTTCTTCTTCTGCCTCCCAGTCCTCAGGTGCTCGCTTGGGACGGGTCACGGCAGTTGCATAAGGGCCTCTCAGGCTCTCGGCAGGGGTGAACTCCACTTCCTCTCCCTCGCGGAGGCTGTGTTGATAGGAAGGGAGGTAGTCTCTTTTGACAGACCTTCTATTCACATATAGGTCTCTGCCAGTCAGATAGTCTTGGATGAACTCGTAGCCACGGGTTTTGTCAAAGGACACCACCACTCCCTTTCTCCTTTCCAGGCGGGGTTGGGTGTTGGTGTGTCGTTCATGAATTGTCTTGGTCAACTCTTCGTAGTAGATCTTGGTCTTGGTATTCCGCTTTATAGCGGTCTCCCGGATCTCCGCCATTAGTGAGGACCATTTGAAAGAGGGCTGAAAAAAGTCTCTCCACGAGCCATAGCAGGGCTCTGGTTCTTTCTCCCTTGGGCGGCAGGCGGGTTTCTCCGGTCCCGGAGAGTAGGCCGGTGGAGCCTCCTCTGGCTCTACACCAATATCAGTCATCTCTGGTATGTCAGGCGCGGACGCTGCAGCAACACTCTGTGCACTTTCCAACATGCTCGATCCTTCTCTGGAGAGCGATAGGGTCGCGTCAATCAGATCAGCCAGCTCCTCCCCTCGCACTGGGAGGCCGCCCCCCAGGTATTCCAGTATATGGAAGGCGGTGTCCATGCTGGCAGACATGCAAATGTCCAGATAAGCAGTGGCGCCTGACCTTGAACTCCTTCCCGCTATTTTCTCAGAAAGGCGCCAATTTTTCCCGCTTTTTCGGGATGAAGATGACGCAGCAGTTATTTCAGTAGCCTCAGCGGCCATCTTTAGCAAGAAACGCTGTCTATTCACTGACAGCAAGCAGGATTGTAAAAAGTCCACAAAACCACACTCCAATGTGGCGATTTTCTTCCTCTTGGTAGCGCAACACTGCACAGCGCTTTTTAGAGGTTTTAGGAACACTTTGGGTATGATTTTCAGTCCACAAAGTCCACTTTAAATAAACAGGCAATTTGTCACTTTGGTCACAGGGCAACTGTATAAGGCACAAAGTTCACGCTTCTTGCACTATAAAGCGTGCGTATCCTGTTCGTGACGCCAAAAGAGAGGTGCAGCGTACTCAAGTTGTGTGTAATAGAGTTTCTGAGTGTAGTAGTGCAATGACACTAACCTGAGACGGCTGACTCTCTGCATAGGCAGGTGATGGTAAGAAATTGTTCGTGACGCCAGTGCCAATTAAACGGTGGCACGCCGTTTGCGGATAGCAGGAATAAATGAGGAACACCGTGAGGTTAAAGCAGAACTCCAACTTTAGTAGGTTTCATAGAGACAATAATGGAATCGCAGTTCCTTGGCATACAGTCGATTTTGCAATACGGTTGATGCAGGCAATTCAGATTGAGCAAGGTGATTACAGAGTGTTAAACACAGGACTTGCAGTACAGGAGCTTGCACTCTATCTCTGACTGATCCTGGAATATAGCAAATCTTCACCAAGGCCCAATAACCTCGTTCTGGCTTTATATCCTTGGTTGTAGCTTTAGAAAGTACCTCCTCTGTTATTTTGAGTACCTCTTGCTTCTCTGCGCTTTGCCTCTGTCTCTCTCTCTCTTTCCTCAGGCTCTTTAACTTAAGTATTCCTGTTTCTGCATAAGGGAATTCAGGAGGGGAACCTTCTCCTGAAGGCAGGCTTCAGGCCTGGACTGGTTTCTGACATTGTCTAATCTCCAACTGTAGACTACAGACACTAGACTCCGTCTCCCCTTTACTTCCCTGACTGGGCCTTATATAAACTAGGGCTCCCTAGCTCCCTCTAGTGACTAGAAGCTGGAATGACACCCCTAGCAGGCCTGTACATGCAAGTTTCACAGTAACAGGGAAATACATAGCATTACATTACATGACAATTTATAAAAATGACATATACCAACTTCCCCATAAATAAGGGGGGACGACAGCACACCAAGTGACACTTTTGTAGTGACGGGCATTACAGTTCCCGTACACTACAGTTCCACACACCACCCTGGCAGGGTCTCATAGGGACCTTATACCAGGGTCAGGTTCCGGACGGGACCACCCCTTGCGGGGCACGGATCCCGTGTTAGGGAATTAGGGTCATAGTAGGCCAAGCAGGGTACAACAGGGACAGTTCACTCTCCCTGCGGACCCTGACCAGGATTGACCTAATCTGTGAAGAACCCCTCCCTCGCATTTTGAACACCTTATCCACGTGCTGAGAACAGATCTCTTGTCCGGGCGTCCCCTGTGTCCGGTGGACACATGTATGTTCCGACCTCACACCGGTAAGATCCACCCTTATCTACCCTGACTCGGCATTACCCATTCCCACTTGGGATTCGGGACGCCCACGCTGGGGTGTTTCTTAGCACCTCCTGTGGCTCCTCTTGACCTCTGGGGTCCACACAGCTCTATTAAGGGCACGCCCTAGGGACTCCGAATACCGCGACCCGCAATCCTGCGGCTCTCTGGTACCCAGGTCCCGACTGTGTTTGTTTGTCTTTATATGTTTGTAAGGGGACCATATATATACGTCTTAGTTATATCAATAAATACCTTGTTTTAATTGTTACTGCCCCTTTGATTTTCCTATTACGCTCTCTAGCAGTACCTTGGGGAGAGGTGCGGCCTGCACCGTCTCACCTACATAGGACAACCTCATTCCCTTTTTGTAAGCTAGAAATACAACTATAATTTTCTGGGTTTTAAAAAACACCCTTTTTGGGCAAAATACACAATTTTACAGCCCTTTCTGCATCTGTATGTGTGAAATTCAAGCGTTATATACAGCTGTCAAATTCTGTTAGTAAAAAAAAACACCCTTTTTGGGCAAAATACACAATTTTACACCCTTTACATACTGTGGTTCTATTCTGCTATAAAAACAAAACACCCATTTTGGGCAAAAATCTTAAATTGCAGCCTAGTCTGCATCTGTACGTGTGAGATACACCCTATAGATACCGTGGTTCTATTTTGCTATTAAAAAAACTGCCATTTTGGGCAAAAATATTTAATTGCGGCCTAGTCTGCATCTGTACGTGTGAGATACACCCTTTAGATACTGTGGTTCTATTCTGCTATTAATAAAATACCCATTTTAGGCAAAAATCTTTAATTGCGGCCTAGTCTGCTTCTGTACGTGTGAGATACACCCTTTAGATACTGTGGTTCTATTCTGCTATTAGAAAAACACCCATTTAGTGAAAGATCCTAAATTTGAGAAATATGAGGAGAGCGTCAAATAAGGGACGTGGTCCCGGACGTGGTGCTGCTGGTGGAGCTCCTGTTGCAGGGAGAGGACTTGGTCGATCTGTGCTACACGCACAAGTAAAACACCTTCCTCAGGTGCGAGTAGGAAACAGAACCTGCAGCAGTATTTGGTTGGGCCTAATGCGGCTCTACGAATGGTGAGGCCAGAACAAGTACAGGCGATAGTAGATTGGGTTGCTGACAGTGCCTCCAGTTCCTTCACATTGTCTCCCACCCAAATTTACTTGGGCCCCCTGGATCCCACCTTCCTACACCCTAGCAGGCAATCATGCCCTCCACCACAACACACACACAACAAAAAAAAAAAATCGACACACCTCATAGAGTACAGTGAATGACTGTAAATACTTCCAGTTCTGAAGACTCCAGCCCCTCGGGATCAGTGTTCTGGGCAGCTGGGCTCAGGCTGGGCACCGCTCTGCAGGAAGGAGACTGGGGCTCGGCTCACCCTAGCGTTACAGTGCACCCCAGCACCCAACAGTATGCAGTATAGCACCCTATAGTATACAGCCCCCCACAGTATGCAAGTAGCATAGCACCCTATAGTATACAGCACCCCACAGAATGCATTATAGCACCCTATAGTAGATAGCACCCCACAGTATTCAGTATAGCACCCTATAGTATACAGCACCCCACAGTATGCAGTATAGCACCCTATAGTATACAGCACCCCACAGTATGCAGTATAGCACCCTATAGTATACAGCACCCCACAGTATGCAGTATAGCACCCTATAGTATACAGCACCCCACAGCATGCAGTATAGCACCCTATAGTATACAGCAACCCACAGCATGCAGTATATAGTATAGCACCCCACACTATACAGTATAAAGCACCCCACAGTATATAGTAGAGCAGTATAGCACCCCACAGTATACAGCACCCCACAGTATACAGTAGAGCAGTATAGCACTCCACCGTATACAGCACCCCACGGTATACAGTATACAGCACCCCAAACTATACAGAATACAGCACCTCACAGTATACAGTATACAACACCCCACAGTATACAGTAGAGCAGTATAGCACCCCACAATATACAGCACCCCACAGTATACAGTAGAGCAGTATAGCACCCCACAGTATACAGCACCCCACAGTATATAGTAGAGCAATATAGCACCCCACAGTATACAGCACCCCACAGTATACAGGAGAGAAGTATAGCACTCCACAGTATACAGCACCCCAAACTATACAGAATACAGCACCCCACAGTATACAGTAGAGCAGTATAGCACCCCACAATATACAGCACACCACAGTATACAGTAGAGCAGTATAGCACCCCACAATATACAGCACACCACAGTATACAGTAGAGCAGTATAGCATCCCACAGTATACAGCACCCCACAGTATACAGCACCCCATAGTATACAGTAGAGCAGTATAGCACGCCACAATATACAGCACCCCACCGTATGCAGTAGAGCAGTATAGCACACCACAGTATACAGCATCCCACAGTATACAGAACACCACAGTATACAGCACCCCATAGTATACAGAAGAGCAGTAGATCACACCACTGTATACAGCACCCCACAGTATACAGTAGAGCAGTATAGCACACAACAGTATACAGCATCCAACAGTATACAGCACCCTACAATATACAATACCCCACAGTATACAGCACCCCACAGTATACAGTAGAGCAGTATAGCACCCCACAGTATACAGCACCCCACAGTATACAGTAGAGCAGTATAGCACACCACAATATACAGCACCCCACAGTATACAGTAGAGCAGTATAGCACACCACAATATACAGCACCCCACAGTATACAGTAGAGCAGTATAGCACCCCACAGTATACAGCATCCCATAGTATACAGTAGAGCAGTATAGCACACCACGATATACAGCACCCCACAGTATACAGTAGAGCAGTATAGCACACCACAATATACAGCACCCCACAGTATACAGTAGAGCAGTATAGCACACCACAATATACAGCACCCCACAGTATACAGTAGAGCAGTATAGCACCCCACAGTATACAGCATCCCATAGTATACAGTAGAGCAGTATAGCACACCACAATATACAGCACCCCACCATATACAGCACCCCACAGTATACAGTAGAGCAGTATAGCACACCACAGTATAAAGCACACCACAGTATACAGCACCCCACAGTGTACAGCACCCCACAATATACAGACCCCCACAGTATATAGCACCCCACAGTATACAGTAGAGCAGTATAGCACTCCACATTATGAAGCACCCCACAGTATACAGTAGAGCAATATAGCACCCCACAGTATACAGCACCCCACAGTATACAGCCCCCCAAAGTATACAGTAGAGCAGTAGAGCACACCACAGTATACAGCCCCCCACAGTATACAGCACCCCACAGTATACAGTAGATTAGCCCCTGTCACCTTTTCTTGATGTAATCTTCACAAAAAAAGCTCCACAGTTAAGGCAAACTTCTCCTGCAGCAACACTCCAGGTAAAAAGAAAGGACCTTTGATTACCTCATAGCCATGTAACCAGTAATATTGCTAGGTTACTGGTCACATGGTGATGAGGTCATCTAAGGTCCTTTCTCCTAAGAGAATCACAGCTCTAACAGTTCGCTGCCTGTAGCTGACAGCCTAACACCCGGGGCAGTGGCCAGCAGTGCTCAAAAGGGAGCTGCCTTGGGGCCCCCCAGGAGCAACTGGGCCCAGGGCAGCTGCCCCTTTTGCCCCTTGTTAAAGACGGCCCTACTCACACCCAGTCTCCTGCTAAAAGATCAGAGTTGGCACCGGCAGCTGATGTCCATCAGTCTTTCACCTCACCCCCTTGCAAATCAGCCAAGCAGCCTGAGCCCCAAATCATGCAGCAGTCTCTTCAGCTTTTTGATGACTGTTAGCAGGGTTTCCCAGGGACACCCACCTAGCCCTGCCCCAGAAGTGGAAGATATTGAGTGCACCGATGCCCAACCACTTATGTTTCAAGATGAGTACATGGGAGGACCATCGCAGCACGTCTCGGATGATAACGAAACACAGGTGCCAACTGCTGGGCTTTCGAAAGTGTGCAGACCGAAAAGGAGGGCAGGGGTGAAGACTGGGTGGAGAATGATGTGGAGGACGATGAGGTCCTCGACCCCACATGGAATCAAGGTCATGCGAGTGACCTATGTAGTTCGGAGGAAGAGGCGGTGGTCGCACAGAGCCCCCAGCACAGCAGAAGAGGGAGCAGGGTGCAAAAGCGGAGCGGCCATCCCCTAGACAGTATGCCTGCTACTGCCCACCGCAGCAAGGGACCGAGCACACCAAAGCCAGCTCCAAGGAGTTCCCTGGCGTGGCAGTTGTTCAAACAATGTGCTGACGACAAGACACGAGTGGTTTGCATGCTGTGCAATCAGAGCTTGAAGCGAGGCATAAATTTTCTCAACCTGAGCACAACCTGCATGACCAGACATCTAAGTGCAAAGCACGAGCTGCGGTGGAGTAGACACCTCTAAAACCAAGAAAGGTCTCTGGCTCCTCCTGCTTCCTCTTCTGCTGCAGTCTCGGCCTCTTAATCCACCTCTGGAGTGACAGTGCCAACTGCCACCCCGCAAACAGAGGATCTGCCAGCAACACCACCACCTGGGTCACCAAGCATCTCCATAATGTCCCACGGAAGCGTTCAGCTCTCCATCTCCCAAACACTGGAGCGGAAGAGGAAGTACCCCCCTACCCACCCGCGATCCCTGGCCCTGAATGCCAGCATTTTAAAATGACTGGCCTTTGAAATGCTGTCATTCTGTCTGGTGGAGACTGAGAGTTTTAAAAGCCTTATGGCGGTGGCTGTCCCACAGTACGTCGTGCCCAGTCGCTACTACTTTTCCAGGCGTGCCATCCCTTCCCTGCACAACCAAGTGGGGGACAAAATCAGGTGTGCACTGCGCAACGCCATCTGTGGCAAGGTGCACCTCACTACGGATACGTGGACCAGTAAGCACGGTCAGGGACATTATATCTCCATAACAGCACACTGGGTAAATTCAGTGGCGGCTGGGCCTGAGGCGGATAGCAGTTTGCCGCATGTCCTTCCACCACCGAGAATTGCAGGGCGCTTCAGTTTGCCTCCTGTTGCTTCCTCCTCCTACTCCACTTCCTCATCCTCTACCGGCTCCTCATCCGGTCAGCGTAACACCTTCACCACCAACTTTAGCACAGCCAGGGGTAATCTGTTTGGGGGACAAACCCCACATAGCGCAGGAGCTGTGGACGGGCCTTGAACAACAGACCAATGAGTGGTTAGTGCCAGTGAGCCTCAAGCCCGGCCTGGTGGTGTGCGATAATGGGCGAAATCTCGTAGCAGCTCTGGGACTAGCCGGTTTGACGCACATCCCTTGCCTGGCGCATGTGCTGAATTTGGTGGTGTAGAGATTCCTTAAAAATTACCCCGATATGTCAGAGCTGCTGCATAAAGTGCGGTCTGTCTGTGCGCGCTTTCGGAGTTCTCCCCCTGCTGCTGCTCGCCTGTCAGCACAGCAGCGTAACTTCGGGCTTTCCGCTCACCGCCTCATATGCAACGTGCCCACAAGGTGGAACTCCACCTTGCACATGCTGGCCAGACTGTGCGAGCAGCAGCAGGCGATAGTGGAGTTTCAGCTGCAGCACGCACGGGTGAGTCGCTCTGCGGAACAGCACCATTTCACAACCAATGACTGGGCCTCCATGCAAGGCCTGTGTTCCTTGTTGCGCTGTTTCGAGTATTCCACCAACATGGCCAGTGCCGATAACACCGTTCTCAGCATTACTATGCCACTTCTATGCCTCCTTGAAAAAACGCTGCTGGCGATGATGGAAGAGGATGTGGCACAGGAGGAGGAGGAAGAGGGATCATTTCATAGGGTTTCCGGCCAGTCATTCACAAGTGGTTCCGAGGGTGGGTTCCTGCACCCACAAACGCCAGGTACACAATTGTCCAGCCAGGGCACAGTTCTGGAGGATGACAAGGAGGAGGAGATGGAGGAGGAGGAACCATGTTCACAGCAGGGTGGCACCCAGTCCAGCTCATGGCCATCACTGGTGCGTGGCTGTGGGGATACAGAGGACACAGATGATACACTTCCCACAGAGGACAGCTTTTCGTTGCCTCTGGGCAGCCTGGCACACATGAGCGATTACATGCTGCAGTGTCTCCGCAACGACCGCTGAGTTGCCCACATTCTAACTTGTGCTGATTACTGGGTGGCAACGCTGCTGGATCCCCGTTACAAGGACAACGTACCGTCCTTATTTCCGTCACTGGAGCGTGATCGTAAGATGCGCGAGTACAAGTGCACGCTGGTAGACGCGCTGCTGGTGGCATTCCCACCTGACAGCGGGGGCACAGTGAAAGCACAAGGCGTAGGCAGAGGAGGAGGAAGAGGTCGCCATCGCAGCTGGGGCACCGCCAGCACCTCAGAAGTCAGGGTTAGCATGGCCGAAATGTGGAAAAGCTTTGTCAGCACGCCACAACAACCAACACCACCAGCTGATATGGAACGTCTTAGCAGGAGGCAACATTTCAGCAACATGGTGGAGCAGTATGTGTGCACACATACTAAATGACGGGTCTGCCCCCTTCAACTTCTGGGTCTCCAAATTGGGCACATGGCCTGAGCTTGCCCTTTACGCCTTGGAGGTGCTGGTCTGCCCTGAAGCCAGTGTATTATCTGAACGTGTGTTTAACACGGCAGGGGGCGTTATCACAGACAAGCGCAGCCGCCTGTCCACAGAGAATGTGGACAAGTTCACGTTCATTAAAATGAACCAGGCATGGATCCCACAGGACTTGTCCGTACCTTGTGCAGAATAGACATGTATACCGGCCTTACCCAGCCATTGTTATACTACAGCGCAATTGCTCATTGTTGTATTTTTGATATTTCCCACAAAATTGAAACCAAAAACCAGTGTTGGCTACCTCATCCTCCTCCACCGCCGCTTCCACCTGCACCGCTACATCCACCGCCTCCTCAAAATCCTACTCCATATGGACCTCCACCTCATAAATCAAGTTTTTTGGGGGGGGTTTTTGTACGTATTTTATTTTATGTCATTTCACTAATTGGTCTGTTACATTTTCAGGTGAAATTCACCAATTTTTGGGTGTGATATACCACTGCTATACCTAGTAGACAGGTAAAAAAAATTCACTAATTTGTCTGTTAGAATCAAACAAAAAGCTCAGAGTTGGCACTGGTGGCCCATGGGCATCTGTCCTCCATCTCACCCCATTGAACATCAGTCTGAGCCACAAGTCATGCAGCAGTCGCTTATGCTTTTTGATGACTCTGCTGGTGGGGGTTCCGTGGAAGAGACTGAATGCACTGATTCCCAAACACTTATGCTTGAGAATGATGACGTGGGAGGACCACCGCAGCAGCACGTCTCTGATGATGATGAGTGATGAAACACAGGTGTCAACTGCTGCGGCTTTCTGCAGTGTGCAGACCGGCAAGGAGGGCAGAAGGGAGGAGTGGGTGGAAAATGATGTGGAGGATTATGAGGTCCTAGACCCCACATGGAATCAAGGCCATCCGAGTGACGTGTGCAGTTCGGAGGAAGAGGTGGTGGTCATGCAGCGCCAGCAGCACAGCAAGAGTGAGCAGGGTACAAAAGTATAGCGGCTGTTCCCTAGTCAGTATGCCTGCTACTGCCCAATGCGCCGAGGGACAGAGCACACCAAAGCCAGCTCAAAGGAGTTTCCTGGTAATGTGCTGATGACAGGACACGGGTGGTTTGCATGCTGTGCAGTCAGAGCCTGAAGCAAGGCATAAGTGTTCTAAATCTGAGCACCATCTACATTACCAGGCATCTAAACGAAAAGCACGAGCTGCAGTGGAGTAGACACCTGAAAATCCACGAAAGATCTGTGGCTCCTCCAGCTCCCTCTTTTGCTGGAGGAGCCACAGATCTTTCGTGGATTTTCAGGACCACCTGGCTCCCCTCATAGAGAGGATGTGACAGCACCGCTACCATTTCCAGCAAGGTCACCGAGCATCTCCATACTGTCCCATGTAAGCGTTCAGCTGTCCATCCCACAAACACTGGAGAGAAAGAGGAAGTACCTCCCTACCCACCCGCAATGAATGCTAGCATTTCAAGATTCCTGGCCTTTGAAATGCTGCCATTCCGTTTGGTGAAGAAAGACCTTCCTCTCACAGTCATGTGAGAACCCTTCTTCTTCCTCCCTAGTGCTTTTTTCCCACTGACATGTGCACTAAAATTGCGCTATGTGCCGTTTTAGTGGATTCGACCACAACTGACCCGAAAAGATTTGCGTTCATCTGCCGTCTGAAAAATAGTGAAGTTCAGACCGAACTCGATTTTTGATGCTGTGAGCAGCGTTCTTGTCTGACATATAATAAATTATTGCCGGAATAAAACTGTAGTGAAAGTCAAAATGTTCAAGAAAATGGAGTGAAATGTACCCAACTATGTGGCAAATTTCAGTTTGTTCACAAGATGAAAGAACACCTGTAGGGATATAATTTCAAGCGGAAATACAATGACAGTCAAAGCAACTGGTCGTACAACTTCTCTTTAGCCCCACGAATCCCTATATGAGAGATGAATGTGCCAAGTGACGCGGTGTACCATAACAGGTACCTGCTCAGCAAGGTAGTAACCGCTACACACACAAACAAACAATCTACAGAATAAATAACAGAATATATAGGACAGTGTCAAGAATCATCTGTAGAACAGTAAGGGATCAATAATCCACAAAATCCTGTCACTATATCTAAACGTGCTGTTGGGTTTAACAGGTCCACCTTAAACAAATTCTTAATAAAACCCTTAATGTACTGGTAAAGAACAACAATCATTAGAGATCCTCCAAATAAAAATATATTATGTCCATATCACAATATAGTAATGTGAATGGAATTAACATCATTACATGGCAGGACATAGTCATAAAAATGAAACCATGAAAACTAGAAAAAAAAATTTTTTGGAAAATGTCTGAAAAAATATGCCCCACAATCCATCCCAAAGGTTCCCTCCCTCCCTGGAAAGCCTACAAACGAAACTGAAAATTAGAATACATTGACTTCCTAAAAAGACCCCCCCCCCCCCCTCCCTTTTGGTATTAAATTAAATTAATAATTGGAAACTGTATGGTACGTTTCAAAACAGGGGTAACTTCAAAGGCCTGGTTGTGATGTGCAACTGGGGAAGTAAAAATGGCTATCCCTCCTCCTTCCATGCTTGTTACACACCGGCATAGTTTGAGGATATTTCTGGAGGCTCTGTAAGAGTGGTCTCAGTCGGGCTGGCTGAGGGGCCACGAGGCTAGGTAATAGCCTGGACTTTGGGGGACGCAGAGACGCCTATGGTACTAGGGTCACTAGGTCAGAGTATGGGAGGACTACTGGATCCCAATGCCCCAAAGGGACTCGTACTTGTACAGCCTGGAAGCTGGGGAACTGTTAGGCTGGGAAAGCTGGATCTGATGCAAGGTATGAACTGTAACCTGTAGTTAAGTCAGGGACTAGGTTATGTTATGTTTAGGTAGAACCCAGACGGGCAGGCTTTTATTTTGTACGGTTTGGTTGTTGCTTGGAAAATAAATCTCACGTTTGGACCTGCAATCTGGCTGCGGTGAAGCTAATTATGAGAATGACCCCCGAACAAGAGCTAATCCCTCACAGGGTACACTGGTATAAAAATTCTCAATGTACACATGGCACCCTTTTTGTAGGAATGGTGCCAATAGGTCCCACACAATTTTGCCTGATGCCCCAGTAATTTCAGGGCAGCCTGGGGTTTAAGTTGCTGGTCTCTGACCTCATACATAGAAGGACTGCAAGTGTAGCCTGTTGTGCTCTAACACACCTTGTATAATTTTACCCAATATATGGCAGGCTTGGAGGGAATAAATTGATGGAAGGAAAGGTGACCTTTAAAACTAAAAAGGGATTCATCAACAGATAAATGTTTACCCGGGGTGTATAACTGTAAATGAATCCTTTAGGGTACTTTCACACTAGCGGTTTTCTTTTCCGGCATAGAGTTCCATCACAGGGGCTCTATACCGGAAAAAAAACTCATAAGGTATATCCCCATGCATTCTGAATGGAGAGTAATCCGTTCAGGATGCATCAGGATGTCTTCAGTTCAGTTATTTTGAATGATCAGGCAAAAGAGAAAACCGTAGCATGCTACGGTTTTATCTCCGGCGAAAAAAAACGGAAGACTTGCCTGAATGCCGGATCCGGCATTTTTTTCCATAGGAATGTATTAGTGCCGGATCCGGAATTCAAAATTCCGGATCCGTCCTTCCAGTCTGCGCAAAAGAAAGGTGAAAAAAGTAAATGTCGGATCCGTTTTGCCGGATGACACCGGAAAGATGGATCCAGCATTTCAATGCATTTTTTGGACTGATCAGGATCCTGATCACTCTTACTAATGCCATCAGTTGGCATACGTTTTGCCGGATCAGGCAGGCAGTTCCGGCGACTGAACTGTTTGCCGGATCACTCTGCCGCAAGTGTGAAAGTAGCCTAACTGATCATAGGCTAGGTCAGTTCTGGGTACCTGCTCAGCAAGGTAGTAACCGCTACACACACAAACAAACAATCTACAGAATAAATAACAGAATATATAGGACAGTGTCAAGAATCATCTGTAGAACAGTAAGGGATCAATAATCCACAAAATCCTGTCACTATATCTAAACGTGCTGTTGGGTTTAACAGGTCCACCTTAAACAAATTCTTAATAAAACCCTTAATGTACTGGTAAAGAACAACAATCATTAGAGATCCTCCAAATAAAAATATATTATGTCCATATCACAATATAGTAATGTGAATGGAATTAACATCATTACATGGCAGGACATAGTCATAAAAAAGAAACCATGAAAACTAGAAAAAAAAATATTTGGAAAATGTCTGAAAAAATATGCCCCACAATCCATCCCAAAGGTTCCCTCCCTCCCTGGAAAGCCTACAAACGAAACTGAAAATTAGAATACATTGACTTCCTAAAAAGACTCCCCCCCCCCCCCCCCCCTTCCCTTTTGGTATTAAATTAAATTAATAATTGGAAACTGTATGGTACGTTTCAAAACAGGGGTAACTTCAAAGGACTGGTTGTGATGTGCAACTGGGGAAGTAAAAATGGCTATCCCTCCTCTTTCCATGCTTGTTACACACCGGCATAGTTTGAGGATATTTCTGGGAGGCAGTGGCAGGGACGGGATGAAGAAAGTGGTGTTCTGATACTCTTCGAACATCCTCAGATTTGAAGGCTTGTCCAGGTGAAGGGGACTTATACCGGAAACTCTCAACCACCTTCTCCTGGAAGTTGAGGAAACTGAGGTTTCCTTGGGACTTTTTAAATAAAACAAAGCACTTATAGGTACTGTAGCAATCTGAATGAAAAACCCAGTTTTTTTTGCTTCACCAGGTAGGGTTGAAGTGCCTGGTCCAAGAGGTCTACTCCTCCCATAAATTTGTTGTACTTGTTTGTGGTTTTCAGCCGTAGACTCCCCTTCCCTAATGGCCACTATCACAGTCTGTGTGCACGGTGGTCAGCATGTAGACATCCTTCCTTCCACTTCACTGCAAGCAGCTGGTCACTTGCATAAAAGCTTGCACACCAGTGGTTGTGGGATTCCCACTCTGTTTTTACGTACTGTCCCACAAGCCCCTGTGTTTACAGAATTGAAGGATTTAAAAAGGGGTTGTGAGGCAGTGACAGGCCTCATAGCTGCTAGGGGAGAATCATGGCAGGAGTTTCTGTGTCTTCCCTGTCAGTCATCAGGTCTGAGGCAGCACCAGGTGACACAATCAGTCTGGGATAAGAGCCCAGCCCAGACTGTCAGTCAGGGGAGATTCTTTGTGCAACAGAGTCCTGCTGGAGGCTCTGTAAGAGTGGTCTCAGTCGGGCTGGCTGAGGGGCCACGAGGCTAGGTGATAGCCTGGACTTTGGGGGACGCAGAGACGCCTATGGTACTAGGGTCACTAGGTCAGAGTATGGGAGGACTACTGGATCCCAATCCCCCAAATGGACTCATACTTGTACAGCCTGGAAGCTGGGGAACTGTTAGGCTGGGAAAGCTGGATCTGATGCAAGGTATGAACTGTAACCTGTAGTTAAGTCAGGGACTAGGTTATGTTATGTTTAGGTAGAACCCAGACGGGCAGGCTTTTATTTTGTACGGTTTGGTTGTTGCTTGGAAAATAAATCTCACGTTTGGACCTGCAATCTGGCTGTGGTGAAGCTAATTATGAGAATGACCCCCGAACAAGAGCTAATCCCTCACAGGGTACACTGGTATAAAAATTCTCAATGTACACATGGCACCCTTTTTGTAGGAATGGTGCCAATAGGTCCCACACAATTTTGCCTGATGCCCCAGTAATTTCAGGGCAGCCTGGGGTTTAAGTTGCTGGTCTCTGACCTCATACATAGAAGGACTGCAAGTGTAGCCTGTTGTGCTCTAACACACCTTGTATAATTTTACCCAATATATGGCAGGCTTGGAGGGAATAAATTGATGGAAGGAAAGGTGACCTTTAAAACTAAAAAGAGATTCATCAACAGATAAATGTTTACCCGGGGTGTATAACTGTAAATGAATCCTTTAGGGTACTTTCACACTAGCGGTTTTCTTTTCCGGCATAGAGTTCCGTCACAGGGGCTCTATACCGGAAAAAAACTCATAAGGTATATCCCCATGCATTCTGAATGGAGAGTAATCCGTTCAGGATGCATCAGGATGTCTTCAGTTCAGTTATTTTGAATGATCAGGCAAAAGAGAAAACCGTAGCATGCTACGGTTTTATCTCCGGCGGAAAAAAACGGAAGACTTGCCTGAATGCCGGATCCGGCATTTTTTTCCATAGGAATGTATTGGTGCCGTATCCGGAATTCAAAATTCCGGATCCGTCCTTCCAGTCTGCGCAAAAAAAGGTGAAAAAAGTAAATGTCGGATCCGTTTTGCCGGATGACACCGGAAAGATGGATCCAGCATTTCAATGCATTTTTTGGACTGATCAGGATCCTGATCACTCTTACTAATGCCATCAGTTGGCATACGTTTTGCCGGATCAGGCAGGCAGTTCCGGCGACTGAACTGTTTGCCGGATCACTCTGCCGCAAGTGTGAAAGTAGCCTAACTGATCATAGGCTAGGTCAGTTCTGGGGGGGGCTTGGGAATTATCAGAAAAATGCATAAACAGCATTAGGGCTTCATAGCAGTTTTGAGACATAACTGCTGCAAACTTAGGGGTTCAATAGACAGTACTTGCAGCCCAGTAGGATTGAACGGATGGCTTTTTTACTATGTCCATATTAAGAGCAAAATGTTTATTAATTTTAGGTAGGCAAAAATTTGTGTACTGGGGGGGAAATGAAGTTGCAGGATCCCACGAAGTGTAAGGGACAGCAACGCTGTATGTGAATGTAATGACGTTGCAACTACTTCTTGTACCACTATAGGGCAATCGGGTCCAGGGATGGAAGTGGAGCTTGAGTCACCGCTGTCTAAATATTTCCGCCTCTGAAGCAGTGTTCATTTTGCTACCAGAACTGTTAGAGCATAAAAACTCATGTGCCTGCTCTGCAGTACGATCTTTGTTAGAAAGCCCAGCAGGTAAAAAAAAAACATATATATACTGTGACACAGTGAGGGGTTGTGTCTGGCAAGGCAGGTATTTTCCTCCCAGCATGTGCAGCTGGGCTGGTTTCCAGCCAGGTGAGGTCAAATACCGGACCAGAGTTTAGGTGCCGGTCCGGGTTTTGGCAGCACCTGGCTGTCCTTAAATAGGCAGCTGGGCTCAGCAGAGAGGTCTCTGTGTTTGGGATCTAAGGCCTTGTGCCGTGCTGGAGGGCTGAGAGAGCCGCACGCTGGGGAAACAGGCCCCCTAAAGCCTGCTGTGGACTGCTGGAGGCAGAACTGCCAGCAATGTGACTTGTGTTATATGAACTTTCCATTGTGTTTCCATTAACACCAAGACTGCAAAGTTACCTCTTGTTTTGTGCAATTGCTTCAAATGTGAATAAACACTGACGTTTTGAGTTAAGAACTTGTATTTTGCCTCTGTACTGTGCCCGCTTACCCTATCTAACAGAGCGAAACCCCACAATACATATATAGATTGTGTGGGGTAGCTATTTTTCAGGGGATCGTCCTCAAAGATAAGTCTTCAGGACACCAGGTTTTAGGTCCAAACAGTGCATTTATTGTGGCACACCAGCACAAACAAAACAACAAAATAATAAACACTCGCCAGTCCAGACTCTAACTAATACATTAATAACGTGTCCCTGTCTCACCTTGTGTAACACAGTTCACACCAGTGATAAGATGCGGATTTCGCAGCCCAACCTCCAGCAGCCTCCAGGCTGCTCCCACACCAGTGTCTCTTGGGGGATAGTGGTCTCTCAGCCCTCCCGGCTCAGACCACACAGAACCACTCCAGCCTTCTGTGTGCAAGACACCACCCCCTCTCACTCTGAGGATTCCTTGATTCCCCAGTTGATTACTGCACCTGGTCTTGCTTCAGACCTGGTGATTGTGGGGAAGTGTCACCCCAGCTCTGTGAGAAGATCTGGAAGACGTTCTTCTCTACCTGTTGTATGATGTTCTTTGTTTTGGTTTCACATTTTCATCTCCTTTCCTTCTCCCAGCTGTCATCTATTTGCACTGATTGTCTCCCTTTATATTCCCTCCCATACTGCCTCACTTTGCGGTTTATACTTCTTCCTGGATTGTGTTCACTGCTGGAGGCTGCTTCTCCTGATTCCTCAGATAAGTCTGTTTCCTTTATTTGTGTTTCTTGCTGGCTTGATTGTAGGTGACCCTGACTCCGTTTGTATTATGTGCAGAGAGCCGGTGGTCGTGTCCCCTCACTATTATAGGGTTTTCAGGTGTCACATAGTATAAGGTACGAGGGCATGCAATCGTCTAGCATAAATATCTTTGCATGGGCATAGCAGTCAGGGAGAGCTCTATGGGTTTTATAGGGCACACCCATATGCTCCTTAGTTTGGGATCAAGCCAGTCGGATGTTTATTTCTAAGTTCCAGCTTTCTGCAACATCATCCTTGACATTATAAACCGCCATAACCGTCTTAGGGCTCTTTCACACCTGCGTTCTTTTCTTCCGGCATAGAGTTCCGTCGTCGGGGCTCTATGCCGGAAGAATCCTGATCAGTTTTATCCTAATGCATTCTGAATGGAGTGAAATCCGTTCAGGATGCATCAGGATGTCTTCAGTTCCGGAACGGAACGTTTTTTGGCCGGAGAAAATACCGCATTTGCTCCGGCCAAAAATCCTGAAGACTTGCCGCAAGGCCGGATCCGGAATTAATGCCCATTGAAAGGCATTGATCCGGATCCGGCCTTAAGCTAAACGTCGTTTCGGCGCATTACCGGATCCGACGTTTAGCTTTTTCTGAATGGTTACCATGGCTGCCGGGACGCTAAAGTCCTGGCAGCCATGGTAAAGTGTAGCGGGGAGCGGGGGAGCAGTATACTTACCGTCCGTGCGGCTCCCCGGGCGCTCCAGAGTGACGTCAGGGCGCCCCAAGCGCATGGATGATGTGATCGCATGGATCACGTCATCCATGCGCATGGGGCGCTCTGACGTCATTCTGGAGCGCCCTGGGGCCGCACGGACTGTAAGTATACCGCTCCCCCGCTCCCCGCTCCTACTATGGCAACCAGGACTTTAATAGCGTCCTGGCTGCCATAGTAACACTGAACGCATTTTGAAGACGGCTCCGTCTTCAAATGCTTTCAGTACACTTGCGTTTTTCCGGATCCGGCGTGTAATTCCGGCAAGTGGAGTACACGCCGGATCCGGACAACGCAAGTGTGAAAGAGGCCTAAAGCATGGATCCGGTTTCAGCCTTGATTGACCGCATGCAAGGTCTTTCACTGGAGGTAGCAGATCTCCGTAAAACTGTGTCTCAGTTTCAGGTGACCGGTTCTGCTTGTGTTCATGGAGTTTGTTCCGAGCCTAAGATCTCGCTTCCGGATACGTTCTCCGGGGGTAGTGAGAATTTTGTTCGCTTTAGAGAGGCTTGCAAACTCCATTTTCTCCTACTTCCCCATTCCTCTGGTGATGAGGAGCAGAGGGTGGGGATCATCATCTTGCTGCTCAGGGATAACACTCAGACTTGGGCCTTCTCGCTGCCGGTCGGGGCACGGCCCCTCTGATCGGTGGATACATTTTTTGTAGCCCTGAGACAGATATATGATGACCCGGATCGTATTGCTCTGGCTGAATCTAAGCTGCGTCTTTTATGCCAGGGTAAACAGTCCGCAGAGATATATTGTTCAGAATTTCGGAGATGGGCAGCCGATACTGGTTGGAATGATGCTGCACTCTGAAGTCAATTTTGCCATGGTCTTTCGGAAAGATTGAAAGATGCCTTTTCATGAGAGACCAGCATTGTTAGTCAGCCATGTCTCTAGCTGTTTGCATTGACAGGCATCTTAGAGAAAGAGAGGAGACTACTCCTTCCTGTCATATTCAGTCCAAGGACAGTGGGGCTGTCTCAATCAGTGCGCAGGGGTCTCAGTCTCTCTCAATCCCCTCTGAGGAGGAGGCCATGCAGCTGGGTTTGCTTGCCTCTGATAGTAGAGGATTCAGCTCTCAGAGGAGGGTTTGTTTCTGTTGTGGGGGTATAAATCATTTGGCTAATGTTTGCCCCTCTAGGAGATTCATGGAGTTTTCTGAGTGTAATAAAAGAAAAACAAAAAGAAAAAAACCCTATAAAAACTTTCCATTTGCTACTATTGGCAAGGTTGATGCAGAAATTGAAGGTTTGCCATTTACTTGTAGTTCCCGTTTTCTCCTACCTGCCAGGGTGGCGCTAGACAGCAAGAACATTGTTTGTGAGATTTTTGTAGATAGTGGAGCAGCTGTCAATCTCATTGATAATCAATTTGCAATAACGCATGGTTTCCAGGTATGCACTTTGGAAAAGGATATACCTGTTTTTGCTATCGATTCCGCTCCACTTTCTCAAAGATCGTTAAAGGGCATAGTTCACAATATCCGTTTGACTGTGGGTGACGCTCATGTTGAGGATATGTCATGTTTCGTCTTAAGCGGATTACCTACTCCTCTAGTGTTGGGGCTACCCTGGCTCACTAAACATAACCCCACCATTGATTGGCAAGCAAGGCAAATAAATGGTTGGAGTGAGTTTTGCAGAGAGAATTGCCTCACGGCGTCTCTTTCAGAGATTTCTACCAAGACTGTGCCATCTTTTCTCTCTGAATTTTCGGATGTGTTTTCCGAGAGTGGTGTCCAGGAGTTGCCCCCACATCGGGAGTACGACTGCCCTATTAATCTCATCCCAGGCGCCAAACTGCCAAAACCCTGTTTATACAATCTCTCCCAACCTGAAAGAGTCGCTATGCGTACTTATATCTCTGAGAGCCTGAGAAAGGGACACATCCGACCCTCGAAGTCACCTGTTTCCGCTGGGGTTTTTTTTGTTAAGAAAAAAGATGGTTCTTTAACCCCTTAAGGACCGGGCTCATTTTCACCTTAAGGACCAGGCCATTTTTTGCAAATCTGACCAGTGTCACTTTAAGTGCTCATAACTTTAAAACGCTTTGACTTATCCAGGCCATTCTGAGATTGTTTTTTCGTCACATATTGTACTTCATGACACTGGTAAAATGAAGTCAAAAAAATTATTTTTTTTGCACAAAAAAATACCTAATTTACCAAAAATTTGAAAAAAATTAGCAAATTTCAAAGTTTCAGTTTCTCTACTTCTGTAATACATAGTAATACCCCAAAAAATTGTGATGACTTTACATTCCCCATATGTCTACTTCATGTTTGAATTGTTTTGGGAATGATATTTTATTTTTTGGGGATGTTATAAGGCTTAGAAGTTTAGAAGCAAATCTTGAAATTTTTCAGAAATTTACAAAAACTCAATTTTTAGCGACCAGTTCAGGTCTGAAGTCACTTTGCGAGGCTTACATAATAGAAACCACCCAAAAATGACCCAATCTAAGAAACTACACCCCTCAAGGTATTCAAAACTGATTTTGCATACATTGTTAACCCTTTAGGTGTTGCACAAGAGTTATTGGCAAATGGGGAGGAAATTTGAGAATTTCATATTTTTGTCAAATTTTTCATTTTAACCCATTTTTTCCACTAACAAAGCAAGGGTTAACAGCCAAACAAGATTGTATCTTTATTGCCCTGACTATGCCGTTTACAGAAACACCCAAAATGTGACCGTAAACTACTGTACGGCCACACAGCGGGGCGTAGAGTGAAAGGTGCGCCGTTTGGTTTTTGGAAGGCTGATTTTTATGGACTGGTTTTTTGACACCATGTCCCATTTGAAGCCCCCTGATGCACCCCTAGAGGAGAAACTCCCTAAAAGTGACCCCATCTAAGAAACTACACCCCTCAAGGTATTCAAAACTGATTTTACATATGTCGTTAACCCTTTAGGTGTTGCACAAGAGTTATTGGCAAATGGGGATGAAATTTGAGAATTTCATTTTTTTGCCTAATTTTCCATTTTAACCCATTTTTTCCACTAACAAAGCAAGGGTTAACAGCCAAACAAGATTGTATCTTTATTGCCCTGACTCTGCCGTTTACAGAAACACCCCATATGTGGCCGTAAACTACTGTACGGGCACACAGTAGAGCGTAGAGTGAAAGGTGCGCGGTTTGGTTTTTGGAAGCCAGATTTTGCTGGACTGGTTTTTTGACACCATGTCCCAATTGAAGCCCCCCTGATGCACCCCTAGATTAGAAATTCCATAAAAGTGACCCCATCTAAGAAACTACACCCCTCAAGCTATTCAAAACTGATTTTACAAACTTTGTTAACCCTTTAGGTGTTGCACAAGATTTAATGGAAAATAGAGACACAATTTCAAAATTTCACATTTTTGGCAGATTTTCCATTTTAATATTTTTTTTCCAGTTACAAAGCAAGGGTTAACAGCCAAACAAAACTCAATATTTATGGCCCTTATTCTGTAGTTTACAGAAACACCCCATATGTGGTCGTAAACTGCTGTACGGGCACACGGCAGGGTGCAGAAGGAAAGGAATTCCATACGGTTTTTGGAAGGCAGGTTTTGCTGGACTGTTTTTTTTGACACCATGTCCCATTTGAAGCCCCCCTGATGCACCCCTAGAGTAAAAACTCCAAAAAAGTGACTCCATTTTAGAAACTACGGGATAGGGTGGCAGTTTTGTTGGTACTAGTTTAGGGTACATATGATTTTTGGTTGCTCTATATTACACTTTTTGTGCAGCAAGGTAACAAGAAATAGCTTTTTTGGCACGTTTTTTTTTTTTGTTATTTACAACATTCATCTGACAGGTTAGATCATGTGGTATTTTTATAGAGCAGGTTGTCGCGGACGTGGCGATACCTAATATGTATACATTTTTTTTTATTTATGTAAGTTTTATACAATAACTTCATTTTTAAAACCAAAAAAATGTTTTAGTGTCTCCATATTCTAAGAGCCATAGTTTTTTCAGTTTTTGAGCGATTATCTTGAGTAGGATCTCATTTTTTGCGGGATGAGATGACGGTTTGATTGGCACTATTTTGGGGTGCATATGACTTTTTGATCGCTTGCTATTACACTTTTTGTGACGTAAGATGGCAAAAAATGGCTTTTTTTACACTCTTTTTATTTTTATTTTTTACGGTGGTCATCTGAGGGGTTAGGTCATGTGATATTTTTATAGAGCCGGTCGATACGGACGCGGTGATACCTAATATGTATACTTTTTTTTTTATTTATGTAAGTTTTACAGAATGAGTTCATTTTTGAAAAAAAAAAAATCATGTTTTAGTGTCTCCATAGTCTAAGAGCCATAGTTTTTTCAGCTTTTGGGCGATTATCTTGAGTAGGGTCTCATTTTTTGCGGGATGAGATGACGGTTTGATTGGTACTATTTTGGCGTACATGCGACTTTTTTGATCACTTTTATTACCTTTTTTGGGAAGTAAGGTGGGCAAAATTTCAATTTTCTCATAGTTTTTATTTTTTTATTTTTATGGCGTTCACCGTGCGGGGAAAGTAACATGACCATTTTATAGATCAGGTCGTTACGGACGCGGTGATACCTAATATGTGTAGTTTATTTTTATTTTTTTAATTTTTATTCAGTGATAAATGTTTTTTTTTTATCTTAACTTTTTTCACTTTTTTTTACATTTTTGTGACCCAGACCCACCCTGGTACAACCACTAGAAGCCAACGATCGTTCATGGGGAGGCGGGCGGGGGATCGCGATCCCGCCTGCCGCGACACCCCCCCCCGCGCACCACCCTCCGGCATAAAATCGTGCAGGGGTGCAGGGGGGGGTGAAAAATATTTATTTTAGCCACTCTAAAGTTTCTGATCCCCGCGGTCAGGGACCGCGGCGATCAGAAACTGCAAAAAGCGCAGCAAACCGCAGGTCTGAATTGACCTGCGGTTTGCTGCGATCGCCGATACGGGGGGGTCAAATGACCCCCCCCTGCATTGTTACGGGATGCCGGCTGAATGATTTCAGCTGAAATCCCGTTCCAATTAACCCCTGGGGCGCCGGAATACAGATTTTAAGTCAGGACGTACCGGTACGTCCTGGGTCCTTAAGGACTCGGGAAATAGGGCGTACCGGTACGTCCTAGGTCCTTAAGGGGTTAAGACCTTGTCTGGATTTCAGGGAGCTGAACCGTATCACGGTTCGTGACCCATATCCGCTTCCTCTGATCCCGGACCTGTTTAACCAGATTGTTGGGGCTAAGGTTTTTTCTAAGTTGGATTTAAGAGGGGAATACAACCTAGTCAGGGTCAGGGAAGGGGATGAATGGAAGACTGCCTTCATTACCCCTGAGGGGCATTTTGAGAATTTGGTTATGCCCTTTGGTTTGATGAATGCTCCGGCCGTCTTCCAACATTTTGTGAACAGCATTTTTCATCATTTAATGGGGAAATTTGTACTGGTGTATCTGGATGACATTTAGATTTTTTCTCCTGATTTCAAGACTCATCGAGACCACCTACGTCAGGTCTTGCTGATTCTGCGGGATAATAAATTGTACGTTAAACTGGAAAAATGTGTGTTTGCGGCTCCGGAGATTCAATTTATTGGTTTTCTTCTCTCCGCTTCTGGTTTTCGCATGGACCCTGAGAAGGTCCGCGCTGTGCTTGATTGGGAGCTTCCTGAGAATCAGAAGGCGTTGATGCGGTTTTTGGGTTTTGCCAATTATTACAGAAAGTTCATTTTGAATTATTCCTCTGTTGTTAAGCCACTCACTGATATGACTAAAAAGGGGGTAAATTTTTCTTCGTGGTCGGTAGATGCGCTTAAAGCCTTTTCTAGTATCAAAGAGAGTTTTGCTTCCGCTCCCATTTTGGTACAACCTGATGTCTCTCTACCTTTTATTGTTGAGGTGGACGCTTCTGAGGTGGGTGTGGGTGCGGTCTTATCTTAGGGTCCCTCTCCTGCCAAATGGCGACCGTGTGCCTTTTTCTCAAGGAAACTCTCCTCTGCAGAGAGAAATTACGATGTGGGAGATAGGGAGTTGTTGTCCATCAAATTAGCTTTTGAGGAATGGCGCCATTGGTTAGAGGGAGCCAGACACCATATTACCGTGTTTACAGACCATAAGAATCTGGCCTGCTTGGAATCGGCCAAGCGTCTGAACCCGAGACAGGCCAGATGGTCTTTGTTCTTTTCTAGGTTTAATTTTGGTTGTTACGTTCTGCCCTGGGGTTAAAAATGTGAAGGCGGATGCCCTCTCACTTTGTTTTCCGGGAGGGGGGAACTTTGAAGACCCGGGTCCCATTTTGGCTGAAGGGGTGATCGTCTCTGCTCTTTATCCTGATTTGGAGGCAGAGGTTTAGGCAGCCCAGACAGAGGCTCCTGATCTTTGTCCCCCGGGGAGGTTGTTTGTGCCTCTCGCTTTACAAGGTTTTTAAGGAGCACCATGATACTGTCCTTGCTGGGCACCCGGGGAGCAGAGCCACAGTTGATCTCATTGCTCGGAGATTCTGGTGGCCGGCTCTTCGTAAGACGGTGGAGGGTTTTGTGGCAGCCTGCGAGACCTGTGCTCGTGCCAAGGTCCCTCATTCACGGCCATCGGGTTCTCTCCTCCCGTTACCCATTCATTCCCGTCCTTGGACGCATCTGTCCATGGACTTCATTACGGACCTGCCTCGTTCCTCGGGGAAGACTGTGATTCTGGTAGTAGTGGACTGTTTTAGCAAAATGGCGCATTTCATTCCCTTTCCTGGGTTACCCAATGCTAAGACGCTGGTGCAAGCATTTGTTGATCACATTGTTAAATTGCATGGCATTCCTTCAGACATCATTTCTGATAGGGGCACGCAATTTGTTTCCAGATTCTGAAAGGCCTTCTGTTCTCGCTTGGGGGTTCGGTTGTCGTTCTCTTCTGCTTTTCACCCGCAGTCGAATGGTCAGACTGAACACGTCAATCAGAATCTGGAGACATATCTGCGCTGTTTTGTGGCGGAGAATCAGGAGGATTGGTGTTCTTTTTTATCCCTTGCTGAGTTTGCTTTAAATAACCGTCGCCAGGAGTCCTCTGATAAGTCACCATTTTTTGGTGCATATGGGTTTCATCCGCAGTTTGGGACATTCTCTGGAGGGGTCTTCTGGTTTACCTGATGAGGAGAGATTTTCCTCGTCTTTGTCATTTATTTGGAAAAAGATTCAGGGTAATCTGAAGAGGATGAGTGAGAGATATAAGTGTGTGGCGGATAAGAGACGTGTGCCTGGTCCGGACCTGAATGTGGGCGATCTGGTGTGGTTGTCTACAAAGAATATCAAACTGAAGGTTCCCTCCTGGAAGTTGGGTCCTAGGTTTATTGGGCCTTACAAGATCTTGTCCGTCATCAATCCCGTTGCCTTCCGTCTTGATATTCCTCAGACTTGGAAGATCCATAATGTTTTTCACAGGTCCCTATTAAAACCTTAGGTCCAACCCACTGTACCCTCCTCTTTGCCTCCTCCTCTGATTGTTGTTGATGGTAATCTTGAATTTCAGGTCTCTAGGATTGTGGATTCTCGCATTATCCGCGGTTCTCTCCAGTACCTCATTCATTGGGAGGGTTATGGTCCTGAGGAGAGGATGTGGGTCCCAGTGGCGGACATTAAGGCCACTCGTCTCATCAGGGCTTTCCATAGGTCTCATCCCGAGAAGGTGGGCTCTGAGTGTCCGGAGTCCACCCGTAGAGGGAGGGGTACTGTCACCGCCAGCTCTGTGAGAAGATCTGGCAGACGTTCTTCTTTAACTGTTGTATGATGTTCTTTGTTTTGGTTTCACTTTCTCATCTCCTTTCCTTCTCCCAGCTGTCATCTATTTGCACTGATTGTCTCCCTTTATATTCCCTCCCATACTGCCTCACTTTGCGGTTTATACTTCTTCCTGGATTGTGTTCACTGCTGGAGGCTGCTTCTCCTGATTCCTCAGATAAGTCTGTTTCCTTTATTTGTGTTTCTTGCTGGCTTGATTGTAGGTTAACCTGACTCCGTCCGTATTATGTGCAGGGAGCTGGTGGTCGTGTCCCCTCACTATTATAGGGTTTTCAGGTGTCACATAGTATAAGGTACGAGGGCATGCAATAGTCTAGCATAAAGATCTTTGCATGGGCATAGCAGTCAGGGAGAGCTCTAGGAGTTTTATAGGGCTCACCTATATGCTCCTTAGTTTGGGATCAAGCCAGTCGGATGTTTATTTATAAGTTCCAGCTTTCTGCAACATCATCCGTGACAGGAAGACACAGAAAATCCTGCCATATATCTCCCCTAACAACCATGAGGCCTGTCACTGCCTCACATACTTCCCCTTGTGATCAAGCCCTTGAGGGTGAACACATGCAGAACCACGGGAGGCTGTTGATAGGGCATCCACCTGGCCTATAACTTTCCCTTTGTTCTTGCAGACCCACGCCAGCAGAGCCCAGTTTATACCAAACACCAAGCTCGCAGACTTGCCACTCATCCTGTCAGATTTCACCGACGTCTGGTTGCCACTAGAAACCAGTGATGGCCAGTTCGCAGTGTTCGCCAGCGAACACATGCGGGCTGCCATCTTAACTCACAAGTCCGGCGATGCACAGGTAAGCCGGTCTGAAACAAATACGGTCACCGGGAGCAGGCAGTTCCGAGAACAGCCCGATGAAGGCCCCCGGTGGCTGAGAGGTTACTGGCCCTTTAACCTTCACCCAGCCTTACAGCAGCAGTCAACAGCACCAGCTCGTTTTGCCTTGTCGTTGCTCCCAGCAACACTTACCTCACCGTACAGCAATTTTCACAGCACTCCGCACGGACAATGCTTGCTGGTGCCCTTAGCAACCTGTTGTCATGCCCTTTTGCACGGACACAGTCCTTGCTCGTGTCAGCAGGTGCCCTGGTGCCCTCTTGCATGCATCCTCCTCTAATTGTGAGGGGTAGCTATCCTTCAGGGGATCATTCTCACAGATACGTCTTCAGGACACCAGATTCCAGGTCCAAACAGTGCATTTATTGTAGCACACCAGCACAAGCAAAACAACAAAATAATAAACACTCGGCCGTCCAGGCTCTAACTAATACATTAATAACGTGTCCCTGTCTCACCTTGTGTAACACAGTTCACACCCGTGATGAGATTTGGCGTTCCCAGCCCAACCTCCAGGCTGCTCCCACACCAGTGTCTCTTGGGGGACAGTGGTCTCTCAGCCCTCCCGGCTCAGACCACACAGAACCACTCCAGCCTTCTGTGTGCAAGTCCCCACCCCCTCTCACTCTGGGGATTCCTTGATTCCCCAGGTGATTGCTGCACCTGGTCTTTCTTCAGACCTGGTGATTGTGGGGAAGACACAGCCAATCCTGCCATATATCTCCCCTAACAACTATGAAGCCTATCTCTGTCTCACAATATAGATAGATAGATAGATAGATAGATAGATAGATAGATAGATAGATAGATAGATAGATAGAGTAAAAGTGCAGTAGAAGTGTTAGGGACAATAACAGACGTCCACTGACCAAAAGTAATGGACAGACAATAATGAATGTCCAATGATGGATAGCTATGGATGGACCCTAATAGATGCCCACTTACTGACAGTAATGGACGAACAGTTATATAGATGCCCACTGACCGACAGTAATTGACGGACCCGATTAGATGCCCACTGACTAACAGTTACGAATGGACACTGATGCCCACTTACTAACAGTTACGAATGGACAGTAATTGATTCCCACTGATCGACAGTAGCAAACGGACACTAATTGATACCGACTGACCAACAGTTATGGACAGACACTAATTGATGCCCACTGATTGACAGTAACAGATGGTCAGTGACGGACAGTTATGGACAGAAAAAAACTGATGCCCACTGACCGACAGTAATGGACGGACAGTAATTGATGCCCACTGACCAACAGCAATGGATGGACAGTAATTGATGCCCACAGACAACAGTTACAGACGGACAGTAACTGATGCTCACTGACTGACAGTAACGGACGGACAGTAATTAATGCCCACAGACCGACATTTACAGATAGATCCTAATAGTAAAGGATAGGCAGTAATTGAAGCGCAGTTATGGACAGACACAAACGGACACCTAGTAACAGATGCCCACTGACTGACAGTAACAGATGTACTGTAATGGATGCCCACTGACCGACAGTAACGGATGGAGAGTTTATACATTGATTTAATTGATTTTGTGGGGGGGGGGTTTTCACTTTGAAAGGCAAAGCCAGTAAAGAAGTCTGATCTCTCTCTCCTCCCAGAACAGCTTCACTAAATATACTGTATGTGATATCCATGATAGGGTTAATCATGGAGATCACATGATCAGGGACCAGTAGTAATGGTTCCTAATTGTTACTGTGCTCTAGGCAAAGCTTGAGCACAGTAAATAACTATGCAAGCCTGTACCATTTTGTGTGTTTTTATTTTTATTTTATTTTTTGGTGGGCCTCTGCAGGGGGGATTGGGTGGTGGGAGACCCAGTTGGGGCATCAGAGGCTTTATCTTATGTGAGAGGAGGTAGAAATCATAATGCCAGCAGATACAATGTATCATGACAATCATGGAATCAGAGACCACTTGTTATGGTTCCCCAGAGCCCTCAACTACCTCTAGGAGCTCCATCGCTTAGGATACTTTCACACTTGCGGCAGAGGATTCCGGCAGGCAGTTCCGTCGCCGGAACTGCCTGCCGGATACGTCAAAACGCATGCAAACTGATGGCATTTGTCAGACGGATCAGGATCCTGATCCGTATGACAAATGCATTAAAATGCCGGATCCGTCTCTCCGGTGTCATCTTGAAAAATGGATCCAGAATTTATTTATTTTCAGATTTTTTGCGGTCTGAACACTTGGGGACGGATCCGGCATTAATACATGTCAATGGGAAAAAATGCTGGATCCGGCATTCCGGCAAGTGTTCCGGAATTTTGGACAGAGATAAAACTGCAGCATGCTGCGGTATTATCTCTGTCCTGAAAAGTCAAAAAAACTGAACTGAAGACATCCTGATGCATCCTGAACGGAATGCTATCCATTCAGAATGCATTTGGATAAAACTGATCAGTTCTTTTCCGGTATTGAGCCCCTAGGACGGAACTCAATGCCGGAAAAGAATAACGCTAGTGTGAAAGTACCCTTACATTAAACGTTAACTTGGGCTGAATCGCCGCCTTAGTGACCGCTGTAAAATGGCGTATGGTGGTCACTAAGGGATTAACCAAAATGCATCAGAATTCTGGCAGAATTTGCAGCAGAAAACTGGGCAACATGCTTTTCAACACTTTTTTAAGCATTTTAGACACCTTTACAGCCTTTTTGCGACTTGTACGATAAAGGGGGCGTAACATACTGAGAAAAGGTGTGTCCTACCATAAAAAAGGTATTCCAGTGTAAAATAAGCCAACTAATAGGTGGTGTAAAGTCACACTAGTCATACTAAAGGTCTTAATTTACACAAAATATAAGAAATTTTTTATAAATATGACCCATTTAGTTATTTTAATACTTTTTTTTAAAGAACATATATAGCATATTTTGCTCACCTGTTTTGGATGAATCTTCTGAATAAATAATCCCTGGTGGTTTCCATGTTTAGAAGCAGCCATGTACATATTGTTCAAGGCATGAGCAACAGCATAAACTGCCAGGTAGACACTGTATGTGGTCCGAAAGTTGTCAACATCATAGTCCACATTAGAAAGAGATGTTAGTGTATGATTTGTCCTGCACTGAAATATTTTACTTAAATTGTACTCTGAAGGTAAACAATTAAAAAGAGAGAACCATGTATTTTTTAGAATTTTGTTATCTGGGTAAGTTGAAGGGCTGGCTTTTTGAAGCACTTCTTTGAGGCCAATAATGGTACCTGAGAGAGGAGCGAAAAACAATGATTCATTCAAAATAACTTTGTTTCTTTCACTTAAGAAATACAAAATGGGAATGGGATCTGCTGTAAGAATGAACATTTTTGAGTATGTCTTTATGTGTTTAATTATAAAGCCGTATATAGAAGGTCCAGTATTAAGAACAATAACTTTTGCTCTTGACTTTGATATGACCTGTAAATCTTCTTCTGAAGATGTCAACTTCATTGTAATGACAAAATCAACACAAATTCCATTTTTAAGACCTTCCTCCTTAAGAATTTCATTGGCTTTTTGAAATTCCTCTTCTTTTTCACTTAATATTCCAATCCAGGTCCAGCCAAAGTACTTAAGGAGCTCTACAATGGCTTTCATCATAATATCTGCCCCATATGCAGTGTGGTAAGAGAAAGGAGAGTTATTGTTAAAATGTGCAGGCCCGTAACTTATCTGTCAAACACACACAAAAAAAAGAAAAACATTTACAATGGGAATATTCGTGTTAGTATCCAAAACATGTTATAGTTTTTTTTTTAATTGAGGTAGTTCAGTTGTCATGCAATTATTTAAAGGGGGTATTCTGGTTATATCAAGTGATCCCCTATCTAATAGATATGAGATAATTAAATGGTCTGACCACTGGGCCCCCACCAGAGAAAGGAGCCCTCATGCCCCACAGAGACTCCCGAAAAATGGTTGGAAAGGCAGGTCGGGCATGTGCACTGCTGCTTCATTTATCTCTACTGGACTATCAGAGAGAGCAGAGTACAAGCTATTCATTTCAGGGGTCTCTGTTCTTGTGAATACTGGGGGTCACAGTGGTTGGATCCCTACCGAATCTAATACTGTGGATATGGGTTATAATCTGAATACCCCTTTAAAGGGGTTGTCCCACGAAAAAAATATTTTTAATTTTACAGTTTTCAAACCAGCACCTGGATCTGAATACTTGAGTAATTGCATGTAATTAAAACATTTATATAGCCACTGACTTATTCAATATCTGTATAGTTCCACCTGCTCTGTTTTTTTAAATTAAGAGCTCCAGCAGAAAAGACACGCCCCTGAGCTGCAGCAGAAAAGACACTCCTCTTGACCTGTCAGCATATATAAATCTAGCAGAGCAATGAATGGGGAGATTTCTGGATCTATGCTAGGTACAAGGCTTGTTCTAGCTTTGTAACAAAGAGGTTGTCATATACTATATGAAGTCATTTTTTTACATTGGTCATGGGATAACCCGTTTAAGGGAATTGTGCAGGGTTACAGAAACATGACTGCTTTCTTTCACTAAATACTTCACATCTGCCCACAGCTCATGTACAGTGCATTTGGAACTTCTTCAGACGATGACCCTTTAACTTTTTTCACATTTTGTTAAGTTGCGGCCTTGTGCTAAAATAAAAATCAAGTTTTCCCTCAACAATCTGCACATTAATGAAAAAGTAAAAGTAGAATTTTAGAAATTTAAAAAAGGAAAAACTAAAATTTTGCATGGACATAAATATCCCAACCCTTTGCAGTGACTCAGGAAATTTAGCTCTAGGGGACTATCACCTTTGAGATTTTTTTACACCTTGATTGGAGTCAACCAGTAGTAAATTCAGTTGACTGGATATGATTTGAAAAGACTCACCCCTGTCTATATGAGGTCTCACAAATGACACAGCTTATAAAAGCAAAAAGCAAGCCATGAGGAGAAAATAACTGCCTGTAGAGATCAGAGACAGGATTGTATAGAGGCACAGATACTGAGAAGGATATAGAACATTTTTGCTGCATTCCAAGTGCACAGTGGCCTCCATAATGGAAGACATTTTGAACAACAAGGACTCTTCCTAGAGCTGGTCACCCAAACAAACTAACTGATTGGGGGCAAAGGGCCTTGGTAACAGAGGTGACCAAGAACCCAATGGTCACTCTGGCTGAGCTCCAAAGACCCTGTGTGCAAGTGGGAGAAACTTCCAGAAGGTCAACCATCACTGCAGCATTCCTCCAATTTGGGTTTTGTAGCAAAGTTGCCAGAAAGAAGCATTTCCTTGTTTAAAAAAAAAAATAACTCTCAGACTGTAAGAAACAAGATTTTCTGGTCTGAAGAAATTAAGAATAAACTTTTCTGTCTCAGTTCTTATCATAACGTTTGGAGGAAACCAGGCACTGTTCAATACTATCCCTTCAGTAAAGCATAGTGGTGGCATCATGCCCCTACACGGCCCCTCCGCTCCGCCAATAAGATGAATTTGGTTATTCCCATGATCCACTTAAAATCATTTGGTGCACGGGCATTTTCCTATGCAGCCCCTACTCTGTGGAACTCACTCCCACAATCAGTGCGAGAGGCCCTTTCTGTGGACAACTTTAAGATAAGGCTAAAAACCCACCTCTTTTCCCGAGCCTTTGAGACTGCAGAATGCAGAGTCACAGCGCTTTGAGTCCCCAGGGAGAAAAGCGCTATAAAATTATTATTATTATTATTATTATTATTATCTTGCTGTGGATGTGTTTATAAGCAGTTAAGACAGGGAGACTGGTCAGAGTTGAGGGAAAGTTGAATGGAGCAAAATACCAAAATACAGAGATATTCTTAACGAAAACCTTATCAGGAGTGCTCTGGATCTAAACCTGGCAAAAAGTTTATCTTTTTAAACAGACAGTCAAGACACCACAGAAATGGCTTAGGGAAAACCCTGTGAATGTTTCTAAGTGGCTGAGCCAGAGCCCAGACTTGAACCTAATTAAACATGAAAATGGTTGTCCCTCAACAGTCCCCATCCAACCTGACAGAGCCTGAGTGGACCTGCCCAGAAGAATGGCATAACATCCCCAAATCTGGGTATGCAGACCTTGTGTCATCATACCCAAAAAGACTGAAAACTGTAATCACTGTCAAAGGTGCTTTAACTAAGGGCTCTTTCACACTTGCGTTATTGTCTTCCGGCATAGAGTTCCGTCGTCGGGACTCTATGCCGGAAGAATACTGATCAGGATTATCCTAATGCATTCTGAATGGAGAGTAATCCGTTCAGGATGCATCAGGATGTCTTCAGTTCCGGTACGGAACGTTTTTTGGCCGGAGAAAATACCGCAGCATGCTGCGCTTTTTGCTCCGGCCAAAAATCCTGAAGACTTGCCGCAAGGCCGGATCCGGGATCAATGCCCATTGAAAGGCATTGATCCGGATCCGGCCTTAAGCTAAACGTCGTTTCGGCGCATTGCCGGACCCGACGTTTAGCTTTTTCTGAATAGTTACCATGGCTACCGGGACGCTAAAGTCCTGACAGCCATGGTAAGTGTAGCGGGGAGCAGGGGAGCAGCATACTTACCGTCCGTGCGGCTCCCCGGGCGCTCCAGAGTGACGTCAGGGCGCCCCAAGCGCATGGATCACGTGATCACATGGATCACGTCATCCATGCGCATGGGGCGCTCTGACGTCATTCTGGAGCGCCCGGGGAGCCGCACGGACTGTAAGTATACCGCTCCCCCGCTCCCCGCTACTACTATGGCAACCAGGACTTTAATAGCATCCTGGGTGCCATAGTAACACTGAAAGCATTTGGAAGACGGTTCCGTCTTCAAATGCTTTCAGTACACTTGCGTTGTTACGGATCCGGCAGGCACCTCCGGCAACGGAAGTGCATGCCGGATCCCAACAACGCAAGTGTGAAAGAGGCCTAAGTCCAGAGTAGAAATAAGCGAACCACTCGAGATTCAGTTCAGTTAAGGGTCGCCAATTTTTTTTAAAAGTTTGGTCTGGACCCAAATCAATTTGGACCAAACCAAAATGGCTCCAATTGCCCTTAAAATTGGAGGACTCCTAGGACTCTAATTATTAGGAAAAGTTGTTATCTCTTTTAATTTATTTTTTATTATTTTTTATTTTATTTTTCTCTCCCCCCTTTCCAAGATCTTGAACGCATTGGCAGCAATAGTAAATCATGTCTGAGTGATAGTGTTAAGCGAATTGAAGTTCACGAAGTGGACTTCGATCCGAATGTCAGGAAAAATTTGATTTGCCGCAAAGCCGAATCTCCTCTCCTCTTCAGGGTAATGAATCGATTTGCCCTGAAATGGTGGTAAAAAAAAAAGAAACTTATACTTACCTCATCTATTTGAGTGTGAAGAGGCCGCCGCAGCCATCTTGCTTGAAGATCCTGCGCAAAGTCTCGTATGACGTCACTATGCTGCGCAAGATTTTGCGCTGGATCTTCAAGCAAGATGGCCGCAGCAGCCTCTTCACAATCAAATGGATAAGGTAAATACAATTTATTCTTATTTTTTTTATTGCAAACACTAAAATGCTTTAATATGGATCTCAGATGCTGTGATCAGCGATGAATACGGTATCTGAGGGGTTCAATGATGGGGGGCGGCGCAATCACTGTTCCCTGTCATTTCACCCGCTATTTAAAAAGAAATGCGCTTCATGATGAGAAGTAATTCTTTTGTAATTTTGTAAAATTCAGCAAAGCAGCCGAATCGAACTTTGCCCATCTCTACTGAGTGACACTGACCTACATAGCTATGGGTAAATGCACATTGTCCAGATGTTGTACACACACAGTGTTATGGGATAAAAAAAAAAAAAAATTACATTAAAAAAAAAGTGGTTTTGGGGACCAAGCATTCAAAAATGATGCCTTGACAGGGTCAGAATGCCTGCCTATATGACACACACGTGTTAACTGTGAAGTAGCCTAGAAAACGTCTCACTTTTAATTGGGGGCAGAAGCAGTGAAGTGTAGATATGGAAAGGGTAGGGAGACTAGTAGTAGTAGTGGTGATAGTTGTGGTAGTGGCAGTTGCATTGCGCTACTACTGGTGTCAGTAGGTATTAGCAACAAGGAGCAGTGGCAAATGAGGCAGTGACGGCAGCAGCAGCAATATGGTACATGCTGGCAAGCAGGCAGCAGCATGATGGAAGCAGCAGAAGTAGCATGATGGCAATGGTGACATGATGGAGGCAGCAGCAGCTCTACAGAACATAATGGTAGGCAGGTAGCAGCAAGATAGAGGCAGGACGGTAGGCAGCAACAGTAGCAAGATGGGGCACCACCAGCAAGGCCAGAACAATTCATTGGCCTTAGCAAGAGGAGTGTGAAAATCTTCCCAAAACCAGGCTTGGTTCATTTTGACAAAAGTGATGGACACTGGCAGAGGACAACTTGGTCTGTTTGGGTGTCACCCCGCTCCCCGCGATGCTGAAAAACCCTTTCAGATGTGACACTGGAATCTGGGCAAGAGAGAAGAAAAAGTGCATGCTGTGCCAGTTTGGGCCACTGCCTGCCCAGAAATCCATGGGGTCAGAGTTTAGGTAGGCCTGAACCTGGGATTTGAGGTGAGAGACGTCAGCTTGCTGACTGGCCACGTAGAAAAGCTGCTCCACCATATTGATGAGATGGAAATGGTTGATTCTGGTACTGCTGCTGTAGCTTCAGCTTCTGCTGGGGGTGGAGAGGGGCCTCCCCTTTAGACACGCTGGTGGCAGGCATCTGCCTGCTGAAAGCTGCGGCAAGCTGCATACACAGTGTTTCCTGGTAATAACATCATTTGGCCTCCCATTCAGAGGTAGGAAAACATTCCCCCATTTTGCTTTGACAGCAAAGGTCTAAAACCATGGTTATCCAGTAATCATCAGACTGCGTGATGTCAACGATATGCCTGTCACTGCATAAGCATACAGCTCGCCATTCTGACAGTGTGCCCGAATAGCCAATTCTTTCCAGTTCTGCCCCCAGTGAGATGATTGGGTTTCCGGGCCGATGCCATCGCCATCATTGTCCTCTTCCTCCTCTGACTCATCCTCATCTTGCAGTGGCAGCTCCTCATCCTCATTCTCCTCCATGTCAGAATCCCTTTGTGAACCCCCAACAGCTACAGGGAGGACAGCAAGATGCGTCAGCTGTTCTTCTTCCACCGTTGTCCTCTGCTGCATGAGCTTCGGCGTCTGTTCTTAGATAAACTTGAGGGGTATGACATTGTTCATGCCGCAATTGTCCCTGCTGATAAACTTTGTGGCCTTTTCAAAGGGCTTCAGCACTCAACAGGCATCTCGGATTAGCTGCCTCTTTCT
The DNA here is from genome assembly GCF_905171765.1 of Bufo bufo. Taxonomy (NCBI): domain Eukaryota; kingdom Metazoa; phylum Chordata; class Amphibia; order Anura; family Bufonidae; genus Bufo; species Bufo bufo. Next base: position 65,948,420 of record NC_053397.1, on the reverse strand, counting down.
GACTTTGAAGCAACACATGCTTCCTGCTGCTGAGGCTGTGTGGTACAAAATCGTTCACAGCTTTCCGCTGCTCGTACAGACGCTTGAGCATATGCAATGTTGAATCCCAGCGAGTTGGCATCTCACGGATTAAGTGGAGTAGTGGAAGGCAGTTCTGTTGCTGCAAGTCCAGGAGAGCCTTCCTCATCACGTAAGAATGGGTGAAATGTTTGGACAGTCTCCTGGACATTGTCAGCACCAAGTCAGTGTACTTGTTTAGAAAGAGTTGCACAACTAGGTTGATGACGTGCGCCATGCAGGGAGCATGTGTCATTTCCCCCAGGTTCACGGCGACCAGGATGCTGCACCCATTTTTTCTGTCCACCATGCCCAGTTGGAGTTGGTGGGGTGACAGCCAGCAGGATGTTTGCTGTTTGATGTACTTTAGCAACTGCTCGCCAGTGTGACTTCTCTCGCACAGTCCGATCAGTTCCAATCTCATAGCAAAGCTTGACTTGAAACATGTGATAAGAAGGAGGGGTAGTGTGAGCAGTGTGTCATGCTGCTGTTGTGCACAGGCGAGTGTCCATGGAGGAGGAGGCAGATAAGTGCCTTGTGTGGGAGCCAGGCCAACACAATCGTGGGAAGGGGGTGTTGAAAGGACCTGGCCTAGTTGCCGGGGTGCTGCCTCGCCACAAAAAACATTGACCAGCTGCTCTAGGTGTCCACCATGGTGTGAACTTTTCTGCACAGCAAGAATCGCAGGGAGTAACCCATGTTGTCTGCCATGTGATATTTTTCCCGATATTTAATAATATTTTCTATGCCCCATAACGACTGTCAATATATTTATTATACCCAATTCTTCACTTTACCCTATTACCCCAGAACCCCCTTATATCATAATCATAACCCCCTAGTCTTATTTTTAATATTTATTATATATATATATATACACAACAATTATTCATCACAATTATATTCCACTCTAAATCCCAGATAAGAAGAAAGCCTGCCCTCTTTCCCTGACGCGTTCCACAGTGGCACGCATCGGCATAAAGCTCGTCCCTCCCATTCATCAGTGGGTTGGGACTAGCCTTTCTCTAAACTCCTATATAGAGTTAAACCAACACGCAAATAACAAATAAATCCATCTATATTATAACAGATAAAATGACATTCATGATAAAAGATCAAGAAATGCAGAGAAGTGAGGATAAAACCTCCAGACCCAAGAAAAATGCAGCTATAAATATAAATGCAAAGATCACTGTTGTATGTGCAGTACGCCAGAACAAGAAATGTGCCAAGTGTGGCCCTACACACATGTATATAAATACGCCACAATAGTGGCATGTACAGGACAATAAATAATCAAACAGGGTGAGGGCAACCTACCATACATATGAATAACAGCTGTAATGGTGGCAAAAACACCAACAGTGAGCAGCATGGATACATATGATGATAACAGACCTGGCTGGAGGAACGGCCCAACGTCCGTTTCGCTGTCACGCTTTTTCAAAGGGCACTAGCCTTTCTCTGCTGACTCCGCCCCCCTGACCTAGGACACTTCCTGCCTGATGCATTCCACAGTGGAACGCATCGGCGTTCATAGACTCTGCCAGTCCCTGGATTATAAGTAGCTCCCCCGATGTGCTCCACGATTGAGCGCATCGGTATCCAATTCTACAAGTTCACTTTCTACCCGCATTGCCGGCTCTGTGTTGTGTTCCACCGTGGAACGCATAGCGGTAAGTCCATTATGGATCCCTGCTGCATTCCACGGTGGAACGCGGCACACGCCCAGTTCCTGTCACGGCGGAGAGTGGGATGTTAAAGGGATAATGGAAAGCTGCTAGGCCAGGACAGGAATCAGGGAGCAGGTCACCTCCTAATGCATCCCTAACTCTGACCCTGACTCCTAACCATATGAGCCAACCCAGATGGTAGGAGGGCTCATACTCCGGAACCTTGGGTCCCTACTAGCCCTCAGGAAATCCCTGGACTAGGAGCAGGGTAAGACAACCTGTTCCTCCTAGACACGGACGAACAGGAGTCTCACTGGCCAAGCTGCAAGGAAAGGGGAACATATACAGCATATGGCAATGGCAGGTAAGTGAAACTAGTACCACACCTAGCTGCCACAGACACACAGCCTGGAACCCGTGCACAAGTACTGATGTCCACACCAACATAAAAGGACACAGCACACACCACAAAGGAACCAAGGAAACCATAGCTGCAAAAGGTGAGACACCACAAGAACATAAAGTTAACATCTTAACATATTCTTAACATCTTAACGTCTATGACCACAAGGGTGGCCCTCACTGGATAGATGGCATAAGAAGACCAGGAGGATGACTCCAGCATACAGCATGGCTGGAGTACCCCTCTGCTTCAGGCATCCAGCAGAAGCTAAATAGCCCAAGTAGCCACACTCACACAGACACACACTAGGAAGGGAGTTAACCCTTCCAACACCAGACAAGGTAAGGTAGCCACTTAAAGGGGAAGTGCACATACAACTTAATCCCGTGCATACCAAGCAAAGAAAGTGCACACATACAAACACACGTTGCCTGATGCAACCGCATGCATAGACAGTGGACCGCCTAGCAACCAGCTCAGGATGCTCCACTGCCCACAACCTCATGTTGCCAACGGCAACCACACGTGAGGCAACATACTAACAGCCCTCATCTGTGGTTGACAACAAAAGCAGACCGCAGGCAACTGCATGCGGCTCAAGGAGTCGCGACCATGACCATGGTCGTGACAGTTCAGTTTTTTTTCTTTGTTATGGATTGCTCACATGTACATAAGTAAAGAAATATACAACCAATATCCACACAAAGCTTTATTATTTATTCACTTTTATTTGAAAAAGAGCTATCATAACACCATTGGATTTATTATTATTATTATTATTATTATTTCTATCAAATACAATAGTATGCAGGAAATGAAATCATTTTGGGCCACTACTCCCCCCCCCCCCCCCTTCCAGGTGATGACCCCATACCATGTTCTTTTATTCCCCTATATAAGTTTGTCCTATTTTGCTGTATGTATATAGTAACATAGTAACATAGTACATAAGGCCGAAAAAAGACATTTGTCCATCCAGTTCGGCCTGTCATCCTGCAAGTTCCCTAATTACCCGTGCATATGCTCTTGAGAAAGGGAATTTTCCTGAAACGCGCCAAGCTGAACCAATAAAAGACTTCCTTTTTACCTTGGAGCCCCGGTGTCATCTCTTTGGGGACCAGGAAGCCACTGTTACATCTTGCAAAGCGATCTCGGTGGGGGAGGTGATGGTATAGGTGTCCTGAGCTTTATCCTATGCCCTTCTCCGCGGTGAAGTAAGTGCGACACTCTGTTATTACTTAATAGAGATATCTGCTAAAACTCAATAGAGAATATTGGAGTTTATGTGGTGCCCTCTGGGTATTATCAGGAACCCTGAGATACTCTGCCAACCTACGAATTTTCATTTATACATCAGTCCACAAGAGGGTACTGACTTCTTTCTTTTTTTTGGCTTGGGGAGCTGCCTAATATTCCCACTATACTCATCTGTACTCTTTCCTCTTTTATTTTCCAACACTACTTTTATATTCCAATACTATTTTTGTGGTTATCCCTTGGCGCCTCATCTTCCATCCTCCCTCTACCTTTCCCTAATTACCCGTGCATTTCACTCCTTTTTATCTTCGCATAATGTGATATTACAAGGGAGGGATGGCGTTTTGGAAGAAATAATTGTGGCTAGGTATCTTCCAGCAAGGCTGAGCGCCCGCCATCAGCTTCCTAAAGGCAAAAGACTCAACTAAATGGCAGCAAGTAACTTAGCCAGGTGGGGATTGAGTTTACACACCATCAGATTGCTGGCTGATGATGGAACGGAGGAGGAGGAGCAGTCTGAGCAGGAGAAATGGAAAGGGATGATGATGATGTGAAATATACTGCCCATGGATGCGACCTGGCTGCCTGAAGGGGGTCTGGGAGAAGGAGGGAACTCCTGTGGCAGTAACTGGCAGCCACCTTGCTTGCCCACCAGATAAGGTGATGCAGCTTTATGTGGTTCAATAGTGCTGTGGTGCCTACATTTGTGTTTGCCTGCCCACATCTTAAAAACTGCTAGACAGGACATACTCATTCAGAGATAGAGGCAGCTAAGCTTGGCTTAGTTCTGGCATGTTTTGGGCCTAACCCACCCACAGTGTCACCTGCATCTCCAGATCTCAATGCAGACATGGCCCTGGCTGTTCTTTTTTTGGAGGTACGTAGCTTCTGCTCTTTATTGGTGCCACCACCACCCTACTCCTCTAATTTTACCTCCTTCTCCTCCTCAGCACCCCAATCCTGCTCCCAGTTCCCACAGAATTGTTAGAGTCCTCACCCCTCCTGCCACTTCAATCAGACCGTGAGATATCATGGTGGGTTCTTTGGCCCCACTCCCCTCCTTTGCATTTGCCCTGACTGCCATTGTCACTGCCTCCAATGTCAATTCCATAGCTATGGGTGCCATTACTACCTTCACCAACACTTCTATACCTGGGGTCTGCAACCTCCTCCTAAACCTCCTCCTCAATTCAGTACAAACAGTGAATACTCTCATAAGTCGTCAACAGGGAGACTCTCTTTACTATTTGCCGTAAGATGTGGTAGGATTTTCTTTTCACTTCTTAGGGAAAGGGAAGGTTCCCCACTAGGAAGGGGAGGTGAAGACTGAGAGGAGTCCACTGAACGCCTTCTCTGGAGCTGCAAGAAGAAAGAGCAGGAGGAAAGCTGTGACCCCTTGCTCCACGGCACTGTGTCGGACTCCGAAGTCACCTCCATGTCATTCTGCAGCGACTGAAAGGAGGAGTGAGCCACCCAATCCACAATCTCATCCTCTTTCTCCTCAACAGTAATGTTGCACCTTCCAAAGCCAGGAACAACTGTGGCTTACTACTACTGCTACTACCACTTCTGGATAGCGGGTTCTGCTACTACTCACATTCCGGCTCAGGGTCTTTCATTTGAAACCCTTACGTAACCTTTACATATTTGGGCCTTAACGACAATGTTGTGCACTGCCCTGTGTATTTGTGTAATAATCATGTATACGCTGGTTTGAATAAATTTAACACCCCTCCCCCCCCCCCCCCCCAAAAAAATATAATAATAATTTGGAACCGTGTGGAGATGGAAATAAAGGGAAACGGATTTAGACCTAATATTACATTGATCAATCATCAATCATTTTGCGGATCCGCAAAACACGGATGGCATCCGTGTGCGTTCCGTAATTTGCGGAACGGCATGGAGAGCCATTGATATAACTGCCTATTCTTGTCTGCAAAACGGACAAGAATAGGACAGGTTATATTTTTTTGCGGACCACGGAACGGAGCAACGGATGCGGACAGCACAACGGAGTGCTGTCTGCATCTTTTACGGCCCCATTGAAGTGAATAGGTCTGCATCCAAGCCGCAAAAACTGTGGCTCGTATGCGGACCAAAACAATGGTCGTGTGCATGAGGCCCTACTCTGTGTATTGGTGTAGTAATCACGAATATTTAATTAATTGAACCCTCCCCAAAAAACCTTAATTGGAAGCATGCGGAGACAGAGATAAACAGAAATAGATTGTGACATTATCACTCACAAAATATGGTGTGAACTACCCTGCGTATTTGTGTAAAAATCACTTACCGTATATGTTGGTTTTAATAAATTCAATAACCACCCCCAAAAAGACTCGGAACTGTGTGGAGAATGTATTTAGCCCTAATATTACATTATCACTCACTGACGGTTTTTGTCCGACCCCTGATTTATACAGTTTTTAAAAGTTAAACAAAACAAAAAAAATAATAACTATGTGGAGATGCCCTGACATGGAGTTTGGACTAGGATTTCAGGTGTTTTCACAGAGAATGCTACAGATGCAGCCAAGCTAAACTTGATGGTTAATGAGTTAAGTAAAGAATGGAAAGAAAATGTTAACTTTCAATGGCTTTTGTCAAGAGATAACACTGTGACATATGTTATCAGAGTCAATTTTAGCTTGGCTACATCTGTACATTGATGGTAGAGCTCGTGTTGTACAGTTTTGAGCTTATTCCACCCCCTCTCAAAAATAAAAGGATTTCTGTTAAAATGGGAAAAAATGTAAGTAATGTCCTTGCAGGTAGCTGTCTGGGGTTTGCAGCAGCTGCAGTTGTGCTGGGAGATACACTAAGCTTCAGCTCCTCACTTCTCACTCCCTGGCTGACAGCTTTTCCTGCATGTACCTATTGTACACACACAAATCTTCTTCTTTGTACTTCTAGCCTTTTCCTTCACTGTCCCTGGCAGTAGAATATAAGCTTGATTGTGACTTCTGACTGTCCCTGACTCCCAAAGATCATTTTCGTGGCAGACACTTTAAGACCCATCCACACATTTAAAACCCCTACACAGAATGACATTCTGATTGTTCTGCTAGGGCACCTCCCTGCTACAACACTGATTGGCTCATCCAGGCTGTTTGTCGGCCTGAGAGCCAATCAGGGCAAGTTCTCCACTTCACTTCCTCTGAGAGTCACATGAGCATCCTACTTTTTCCCTAGTGCTTTTTGCCCAACTACATGTGCAGTAAAATGGCACTAAACACTGTTTTACTGGATTCGTCCGAAACTAATCTGAAAAGGTTCAGGTTCGTTTGCAAGCTGAAAAATTGTGTGAGTGCGTAAGGAACCCAGTTTGTTACGAACTGGTTCGCTCATCTTTTTATTTGGTGCACTTTAGTGTTGATCAAGCACCATAGTGCTCGGGTACTCGGTCCAAACACATCGGGATGCTCTGTTGCTCTACCGAGCACCGAGTATAATGGAAGTCAATGGGAGAACCCAAGCATTAAACCCAATGTTTTGGGAACAGCATGGGGAGGATGTCTGGATGCATCTTGGACTCACAGGTCGCTGCTGGGAATCATGTTGTCCGAACAGTACGCCACTTTTACAGACTAAAATGCGCACGAAACCAAAGAAAAAAATTAGATTTTAGAGGAAAAATTGTTAGGAAACATTCTTTCCTGTATATTTACTTGTATATAAAGTGCAAGTACTGCCAAAAATTACAAGGAAGAGGCACTCCGATACAACCTGTATATCACATAAAGGAGGGCCTCATTCACATTGTGGTACAATTGTTCATGTAGTGGGACTCCTACACTCATAAAGCCTATGCACTAAGTGAAATGTCTGCCAAAAATTACAAGGAACCGACACTCCAATACACCCTTTGTTACACATAAAGGAGGGCATCATACGCAGCCTTGAAAAATTATGATTGATTGCCTGCTGGTGACCATCAAAAACATTTGGAGCAAGGGCCTGCTGATCTGACCATCGCTTTGGTGACTCTAGATAACCTGGGGTCGATTGCACATCCCCGTTATGGCGGCGATTTATTCGGATGTCTGGCCTATCAATTTTCGATGTTATTGTCAGCGCAAACTATAGTGACTATGGGTAACGGGGAATCAGGGTTTGAATCCGGAGAGGGAGCCTGAGAAACGGATACAGCTACCACATCCAAGTAAGACATCATGCGCGCAAATTACCTATTAGGTATAATTAGATGAGGGCCTGTAGGTGAGCTGACCCTGTAAAAGATTTTAGGTGCAGGCCTGCAGGTGAGCTGACCCTGTATAAGATTTTAGGTGCGGGCCTGCTGGTGAGCTGACCCTGTAAAAGATTATATGCGAGGGCCTGCTGGTGAGCTGACCCTCTAAAAAATTATATGCGAGGGCCTGCTGGTGAGTTGACCCTGTAAAACATTGTAGTTGAGGGTCTGCTGGTGAACTGACCCTATAAAAACATTATATGCGAGAGCCTGCTGTCATGCCCCACTCTGACGATGTGCGGAGGTCAGCCAGGATTGCAGCACGAGTTTAGTTTTTGTTTTTATGCCGTGCTGGATCCGCCTCGCATCAGGTGCACTGGGTGGAGTCATTAGTTTAAATGGTCTCCAGCTAAGTGCTCTGAGCGGATTATACTGTTCATTTTGGTCTGGGAAGTTTGGAGGGAAGGTTGGCTGTCAGTTCCTGCTCTCAGCAGATAAGTGTCATTTCTTGTTTGGTTGTTTATGTCATCTATCCCATCCAGGTTCTGTGCGAGCAGGCTGCTCCTTTCTCCCCACTTCACCATCTCAGGGAGTTCAGGGTTCTGTCAGTACAGGCTGGAGGACACAGCAAACCTATCTTCAAGGTCTGTCTGTGGGCTGAGCAGTGCAGGGAAAGAGGTCAGGGATAAACTAGGAGGTGACCTTTCCCCTGTCTCTCGTCCAGAGCCTGGTTGGTGTGTTTTCTGTTATACTGTGCACGTCCGCCGTGACACCTGCTGGTGAGCTGACCCTCTAAAAAATTATATGCAAGGGCCTCCTGGTGAGCTGACCCTGTAAAACATTGTAGGTGAAGGCCTGCTGGGGAGCTGACCCCGTAAAAAATTATGTGCGAGGGCCTTCTGGTGAACTGACCCTGTAAAACATTATATGCGAGAGCCTTAAGGTGAGCTGACCATGTAAAAGATTGTAGGTGACGGCCTGCTGGTGAGCTGACCCTGTAAAAATCATATGCGAAGGCCTGCTGGTGAGCTGACCCTCTAAAAAATTATATGCGAGGGCCTGCTGGTAAGCTGACCCTGTAAAACATTGTAGTTGAGAGCCTGCTGGTGAGCTGACCCTATAAAAAATTATATACGAGGGACTGCAGCTAAACTGACCCTGTAAAACATTATATGCGAAGGGCATATATTCGAGGGCATTATATGCGACGAATAAGCATGTTGATATGATGGAAGAGGAGGAGAAGGATGAGAAACTGAAGATTCAACCATATACCCTTGTTTGTGGTGGAAGGGGTGCATGGGAATACAGTGTATTCAGTACATTATAAACAACACATTTAAAGTGCCTTTATGTTCATCAGCTTTCCTCTGGTGGAGGCAAGAAGTCGTGGTCAATCCAGGCCTTGTTCATTTTTATCTGAGTCAACCTGTCAGCATTGCAAATTGACAGGCGGATACGCTTATCTGTTATAATGCCACCGGCAGCACTAAATACCTGCTCAGACAAAACGCTGGCGGCAGGGCAGGCCAGCACCCCCAAGGCGTAGAGCGCCAGTTTGTGAGACATGTCCGGCTTGGACACCCAGTAGTTGTATGACACTGAGGAATCATTGAGGACGCTGACACGGTCATCTATGTACTCCTTCACCATCTTCCAAAATGTTTCCCTCCTTGTGACACTAGGCCATGCATCAGGGTGAGGGAGCTGGCGGGGTGTCATGAAACTGTCCCAGGCTTTGGAAAGTGTTGCCCTGCTTCTGTTGAAACTGCTGTGTGTTCCACTTGTCTTCCCTCCTCGGTTGGCCAAGGAACTACAGACTCTGCCGCCAGCGTTGTCAGATGGAAATTTTTGGAGCAATTTTTCAACAAGGATATTCTGGTTTTGCACCATTTTGCTCATGCTCTCCACCAGAGGAATGAGAGACGAGAAAATCTCTTTGTAGCAAGGGTCGAGAAGGGTGAACAACCAGTGATCCGTGTTGTCTAAAATGCGTATAACACGCGGGTTGCTGGAAAGGCAGCCTAACATGAAGTCAGCCATGTGTGCCAGAGTCTCAACAGGCAAGACTTCGCTGTCATCATCAGGAGAATCACTCTCAATCTCCTCATCCTCTTTCTCCTTTTCTGCCCCCCCACGCAGAACAGATGGAATTAAACTTCCATGGGTACTACCCTCTGTAGTGGAGGCAAATGTCTCCTGCTCCTCCTCCTCCTCTTTATCGTCCAATTCGTGTTAAGAAGAAGAACCAAGGGTGGTCTGGCTATCACCCAGTGTAATGTCTTCCCCCATTTCCTCCTCTTTTACATGCAAAGCGTTGTCCTTAATTGTGAGCAGCGAGCGTTTGAGTATACACAGAAGTGGGATGGTTACGCTGATAATAGCGTTATCGCCGCTAACCATCTGTGTTTATATCTCAAAGTTTCTTAAAACCTTACAGTGGTCAGACATCCATGCCCACTCCTCGCTTGTGAATAGCGGAAGCTGACTGGAAAAGCGACAACCATGTTGCAGCTGGTATTCCACTACTGCCCTCTGCTGCTCACAAAGCCTGGCCAACATGTGGAACGTAAAGTTCCAGCGGTTGCTCATGTCGCACAACAGCCGGTGAGCTGGCAATTTCAAGCACTGCTGCAGCATTGACAAACCGTCTGAAGCTGTCGATGACACACACGGCGCAACTTCACCAGTAGCTCAGGCAAATTGGGGTAGGTTTTGAGAAATCGCTGAACCACTAAGTTTAAGACGTGGGCTAGGCATGGGATATGTGTGAGCTTGCCGAGCTCCAAAGCCGCCACCAAGTTAGGCCATTATCAGACACAACCATGCCTGGTTCTAGGTTGAGTGGCGAGAGCCACAGCTCAGTCTGGTCTCTAATACCCTGCCACAGCTCTGCGGCGGTGTGCTGTTTGTCCCCTAAGCATATCAGCTTCAGCACGGCCTGTTGCCACTTCCCACTGCAGTGCTACACTGCTTCCAGCTGATGACTGACTGGTGCTGCACGCGGATAATTCGGAGGTGAAGTGGAGGAGGAGGAGGAGAAGTGGGGGTTGGAGCCACTAACGTAGGTGCTGGCGGAAGCCCTGATCGATGTAGGGCCTGCAATCCTTTGAGTCGGTAGCACCTGTGCTATCCCAGGGTACGACTCCCTCCCGGCCTCCACAACATTCACCCAGTGTGCCGTCAGGGAAATGTAGCATCACTGGCCGAATGCACTTGTCCATGTGTCCATGATTAAGTGGACCTTCCCAGTAACTGCGTTGGTCAGGGCACGTGTGATGTTACGGGACACATGTTGGTGTAAGGCGGGCACACCACCGGTAATGTCACTGTCCAAAGCGTGTACGTAAAAAGTATACTGGATGTCACTGATATTTTAGGGATGCGCACACTTTACACAGGAGATGTGGCGCTGATAATTTAACTGTCCGCAGCGGCCTATTAGACGCTATTCAGCGCAGAATGCGCTAAAAATATATATTGCTGCTGTCACACACAATAGTCCTTAACCTCTTACGAACACAGGGTGATCGGAACTGGGTGCCTGCTGAAATCAATCAGCAGGCACCCTGGGTCAATGCTGAGGGGGGTCCTGGGCCCCCCCCCCCCCCCCCTCATAAAAATGGTGTAAAAAAATTCCACTTTTGTCACCTTACATCACAAAAAGTGCAACACCAAGTTATCAAAAAGGCGTATGCCCCCAAAAATAGTACCAATCTAACCGTCACCTCATCCCACAAAAAATTTGCCCCTACCTAAGCCAATCGCCCACAAAATTTAAAAACTATGGCTCAGAATATGGAGACACTAAAACATAATTTTTTTTGTTTCAAAAATGCATTAAAATTTAAGTAAATAAAAAAAGTATACATATTAGGTATCGCCGCATCCGTAAGAACCTGCTCTATAAAAATATCACATGACCTAACCCTTCAGATGAACACCATAAAAAAGGTGTAAAAAAGCAATTTTTTGTCACCTTACATCACAAAAAGTGTAATAGCAAGCGATCAAAAAGTCATACACACCCCAAAATAGTGCCAATCAAACAGTCATCTCATCCCAAAAAAAATGAGCCCCTACACAAGACAGTCATCCAAAAAATAAATAAAGACTATGGCTTTCACAATGTGGAGACACTGAAGTATCATTATTTTTTTTAAATCCTTTGTTAGGTAAAACTGAAACAAATAACCAATATTTGGTATTGTCGTGTCCATGACAACCTGCTCTATAAAAATACCACATGATCTAACCTGTCAGAGGAATGTTGTAAATAACAAAAAATAAAAATGGTGCCAAAACAGCTATTTCTTGTTACCTTGCCTCACAAAAAGTGTAATATAGAGCAACCAAAAATCATATGTACCCTAAAATAGAACCAACAAAACTGCCACCCTATCCCGTAGTTTCCAAAATGGGGTCACTTTTTTGGAGTTTCTACTCTAGGGGTGCATCAGGGGGGCTTAAAATGGGACATGGTGTCGGAAAACCAGTCCAGCAAAATCTGCCTTCCAAAAACCGTATGGCATTCCTTTCCTTTTGCGCCCTGCCATACGCCCGTACAGCAGTTTACGACCACACATGGGGTGTTTCTGTAAACTACAGAATCAGGGCCATATATATTGAGTTTTGTTTGGCTGTTAACCCTTGCTTTGTAACTGGAAAAAATGGATTCAAATGAAAAATCTGCCAAAAAAGTGAAATTGTGAAATTTTGTCTCTATTTTCCATTAATTCTTGTGGAACACCTAAAGGGTTAACAAAGTTTGTAAAATCTGTTTTGAATACCTTGAGGGGTGTAGTTTGTAAAATGGGGTCATTTTTGGGTGGTTTCTATTATGTAAACCTCACAAAGTGACTTCAGACCTAAACTGGTCCTGAAAAAGTGGGTTTTAGAAATTTTCGGTAAAATTTTAAGATTTGCTTCTAAACTTCTAAGCCTTATAACGTCCCCAGAAAATAAAATTGCATTCCCAAAATGATCAAAACATGAAGTAGACATATTGGGAATGTAAAATAATAACTATTTTTGGAGGTATTACTATCTATTATAAAATTAGAGAAATTGAAATTTGGAAATTTGCTACTTTTTCAAATTTTTGGGTAAATTTGGTATTTTTTTATAAATAAAAATGATTTTTTTTTTTACTCCATTTTACCAGTGTCATGAAGTACAAGGTGTAATGAAAAAACAATCTCAGAATGGCCTGGATAAGTAAAAGCGTTTTAAAGTTATTCACACATAAAGTGACACTGGTCAGATTTGCAAAAAAAATGGCCTGGTCCTTAAGGTGAAATTTGGCCTTGTCCTTAAGGGGTTAAAAGGACTTTTGGGTCTCTGAAAAGTTTTTCTAATAAAAATCTTCCAATAACACTCCCTACACTGTCTTTCCCTTCCTATGCTCAGCTCTCCCTGACAAAGACTGAGCCGACCAGAGTCCACAGAAAATCTACTACTAAACGAGATAGACGAGGCGGCAAATCATAATGAGGTGGTTATTATGGGGGACTTCAACTACCCAGATATAGACTGGGAAACTGAAACTTGTATATCTCATAAGGGAAACAGGTTCGTGGCAATAACCAAAGACAATTACCTCTCCCAACTGGTTCAGGACCCGACTAGAGGGACGGCCATACTGGACTTAGTATTAACCAATAGACCTGACAGAACAACAGACGTGCAGGTTGGGGGACACCTGGGAAATAGTGACCATAAAGTAATAACCTTCCAATTATCATTCAAAAGAGCGTTTCTACAGGGAGGAACAAAAATACCAAACTTCAAAAAAGCGAAATTTAGCCAACTAAGAGAGGCCATAGGCCAAACTAACTGGGACAAAGTCCTCACAAATACAGCCACAAAATGGGATATCTTTAAAAACATCCTAAAAACTCATTGTGAGAGGTACATACCGTATGGTAATAAAAGGTTAAGGAACAAAAAGAAACCAATGTGGATAAATAGAACTGTAAAGAAAGCAATAAATGACAAAAAGAAAGCATATAAAACACTAAAACAGGAGGGTAGCACGGAAGCACTGAAAAACTATAAGGAAAAAAATAGAACATGTAAAAAACAAATAAAAGCGGCCAAACTAGAGACCGAGAGATTAATTGCCAAAGAGAGTAAAACTAACCCTAAAATGTTCTTCAATTATATAAATGTTAAAAAGTATAAATCTGAAGGTGTTGGCCCTTTAAAGAGTAATGAGGGGGGAGGCGCAGAGAGCGACGAGGAGAAAGCAAAGCTGTTAAATATTTTTTTCTCCAATGTATTCACTGAGGAAAATAAATTGTCAGATGACATGCAGAATGCAAAAATAAATTCCCCATTAAAAGTGTCCTGTCTGACCCAGGAAGAAGTACATCAGCGACTTAAAAAGATTAAAATAGACAAATCGCCAGGACCGGATGACATACACCCCCGTATCCTAAAGGAATTAAGTAATGTCATAGCCAGACCCTTATTTCTGATATTTGCGGACTCTATACTGACAGGGAATGTCCCACAGGATTGGCGCGTGGCATATGTGGTGCCAATATTCAAAAAGGGGCCAAAAACAGAGCCTGGAAACTATAGGCCGGTAAGTTTAACATCTGTTGTGGGTAAACTGTTTGAAGGTTTTCTGAGAGATGCTATATTAGAGCATCTTAACGGAAATAAGCAAATAACGCCATATCAGCATGGCTTCGTGAGGGATCGGTCATGTCAGACTAATTTAATCAGTTTCTATGAGGAGGTAAGTTCTAGACTTGACAGCGGCGAATCAATGGATGTCGTATATATGGACTTCTCCAAAGCATTTGACACTGTACCGCATAAAAGGTTAGTATATAAAATGAGAATGCTCGGACTGGGAGAAAACATCTGTATGTGGGTAAGTAACTGGCTGAGTGATAGAAAACAGAGGGTGGTTATTAACGGTACACACTCAGATTGGGTCACTGTCACTAGTGGAGTACCTCAGGGGTCAGTATTGGGCCCTATTCTCTTCAATATATTTATTAATGATCTTGAAGAAGGCTTGCATAGTAAAGTATCAATTTTCGCAGATGACACTAAACTGTGTAAAGTAATTTACACTAATGAGGACAGTATACTACTACAGAGGGATCTGGATAGATTGGAGGCTTGGGCAGATAAGTGGCAGATGAGGTTTAACACTGATAAATGTAAAGTTATGCACATGGGAAGGAAAAATGCAAGTCACCCGTACATACTAAATGGTAAAACACTCGGTAACACTGACATGGAAAAGGATCTAGGAATTTTAATAAACAGCAAACTAAGCAGCAAAAACCAGTGTCAGGCAGCTGCTGCCAAGGCCAACAAGATAATGGGTTGCATCAGAAGGGGCATAGATTCCCGTGATATGAACATAGTCCTACCACTTTACAAATCGCTAGTCAGACCACACATGGAGTACTGTGTACAGTTCTGGGCTCCTGTAAACAAGGCAGACATAGCAGAGCTGGAGAGGGTTCAGAGGAGGGCAACTAAAGTAATAACTGGAATGGGGCAACTACAGTACCCTGAAAGATTATCAAAATTAGGGTTATTCACTTTAGAAAAAAGACGACTGAGGGGAGATCTAATTAATATGTATAAATATATCAGGGGTCAGTACAGAGATCTATCCCATCAGCTATTTATCCCCAGGACTGTGACTGTGACGAGGGGACATCCTCTGCGTCTGGAGGAAAGAAGGTTTGTACACAAACATAGAAGAGGATTCTTTACGGTAAGAGCAGTGAGACTATGGAACTCTCTGCCTGAGGAGGTGGTGATGGTGAGTACAATAAAGGAATTCAAGAGGGGCCTGGATGTATTTCTGGAGTGTAATAATATTACAGGCTATAGCTACTAGAGAGGGGTCGTTGATCCAGGGAGTTATTCTGATTGCATGATTGGAGTCGGGAAGGAATTTTTTATTCCCCTAAAGTGGAGAAAATTGGCTTCTACCTCACAGGTTTTTTTGCCTTCCTCTGGATCAACTTGCAGGATAACAGGCCGAACTGGATGGACAAATGTCTTTTTTCGGCCTTATGTACTATGTTACTATGAAAACCGAAAGACAACAAAACACATATGCATGAATAATTAATTTATTAAATGGTCACATAAAGGACAACAACATGGACAATAATAAATAAAATAGATGAACAAAATAGCAGTAATGTAGTGGTACTGTGGACCAGCGCCTCGCTGAGGTACCAAATGGTATGTCTATCCCCAAAGCATACGTCACCAATTGGTCTGATTAAGCATTAGGCTTAATCAGACCAAGTGCTTGATGCTTGATCACCACTAGTGCAGTTTACTCAGCTATTTTTATTTATTTGTGGAATAATGCCATTAATATGAAGTCATCATGGAACCATGTAATATTAACTGTAACCAAACAGTGCGATAGGATTAAAATCTTACCTGTGGGTAACTGTATAGACTGAATATCTGTGAAATTGATTCCGATGGTAAAAACAACAGATGTCCAATAAGTGCTATCATTTTTCCTCTGTTACCACACCTGTAATTCCAATAATGCTTTAATCCTCCCGACAGAGCCCTCATTGTGGCTTGCATTGCTTGTTCAATGAAGCTGCAGGTGTCATATACATCATATCCCAGAGTGATGTTGGGTAAAATATTTGGATTCATGTTAATCTCATTAATAGCAAAATCAAATGCGAGGTAGTGACGCAAGTATTGCACAGATATTCTGCAAAAAATATATATTTTTATTTTTATTCCATAGCACAAAGAATATTCTGTTATATTTATCTTTAATAAGTCATTCATGAATAAGGGTAATATAGGTTAAAAAGGTTATCTAAGAGTAAGAATATCCATCGATGGGGGACACGTGACTGCAGCAGCCAATCACAGGCCACAGTGTTAAACTTCTCCCCTTGCATCATGACAACTGTTCACATCATTCAAGGGTTGTGTTTGTCCCCTGTCGATGGATGTTGATCTCAGCACGGCCAGGAGAGGAAGAGCCAGCCCAGGAGCATCAGACACCAAAACCAGGGGCGACCAGGTAAGTATGATCTCCACCACAGGTAGGCCATTCTGGGAGGACCGTCTTAGGCTGAGTTCACACTTCAGTTATTTGATTAGTTATTTCAATCAGTTATTATGAGCCAAAATCAGTGGTGAAGTCGAAGGTATAATGAAAAGATTTGCACCTTTTTTGTGTTTCTGACCCTAATTTTGGCTGACAATATCTGATGGAAATAACTGACCAAATAACTGAACTGTGAACTCAGCCTTACTCTTGGATGACTCCTTTAAAGGGTGAACTCAGCAAAAATAAACTAACTTTTTTTAAACATATTTTTATTTAACTTGACCGCTAGAGGTATTGGGCATTAAATCACTAAAGCCCATGATTGGCGGCAATGCTCATGAGCCATATAGGTTTATGTTACTGCTTAGGATTGTGCATAAACACCGCAAGGAGAAGTCATGCTGTGGCACTAGAAATGGTGGCGGAGTAAGGGCTGTTTCGCACGAGCGGATGCCGTGCGTGTCATCCGCAGCGTGAATGACAGCCAAGCCCCCCACTGGACAGCAGAGACACGGAGCATTAACATGATTGATAATGCTCCGTGCCTCTCTGTGATCTTTTTACTACAAAATCACGGTGACAACTTTATCTCACTGTGATTTTGTAGTAAAAAGATCACAGAGAGGCACGGAGCATTATCAATCATGTTGATGCTCCGTGTCTCTGCTGTCCAGTGTCCGGCTGTCATTCACGCTGCGGATGACACGCACGGCATCTGCTCGTGTGAAACAGCCCTAAGGCCCCTTTCACACGGGCGAGATTTCTGCGCGGGTGCAATGCGTGAGGTGAATGCATTGCACCCGCACGGAATCCGGACCCATTCATTTCTATGGGGCTGTGCACATGAGCGGTGATTTTGTCGCATTACTTGTGCGTTGCGGGAAAATCGCAGCATGCTCCTCTTTGTGCGTTTTTCACGTAACGCAGGCCCTATAGAAATGAATAAGGGTGCGTGAAAAACTCAAGCATCCGCAAGCAAGTGGGAATGCGGTGCGATTTTCACGCACGGTTGCTAGGTGATGATCGGGATGGGGACCCGATCATTATTATTTTCCCTTATAACATGGTTATAAGGGAAAATAATAGCATTCTGAGTACAGAATGCATAGTAAAATAGGGCTGGAGGGGTTAAAAAAAATAAAAAATAATTTAACTCACCTTAATCCACTTGTTCGCGCAGCCGGCATCTCTTCTGTCTTGTTCTGTGAGGAATAGGACCTTTGATGACGTCACTACGTTCATCACATGGTCCGTCACATGATCCATCACCATGGTGAGGGATCATGTGACTGACCATGTGATGAGCGTAGTGACGTCATCAAAGGTCCTTTTCCTCACAGATGAAGACAGAAGAGATGCCGGCTGCGCGAACAAGTGGATTAAGGTGAGTTAAAAAAAATATATTATTATTTTTTTTTAACCCCTCCAGCCCTATTTTACTATGCATTCTGTATTCAGAATGCTATTATTTTCCCTTATAACCATGTTATAAGGGAAAATAATACAATCTACACAACCTTGAACCCAAACCTGAACTTCTGTGAAGAAGTTCAGGTCTGGGTACCACAGTCAGTTTTTTATCACGCGCGTGCAAAACACATTGCACCCGCACGATAAAAACTGAACAACGGAACGCAATCGCAGTCAAAACTGACTGCAATTGCGTACCTACTTGCGCGGGTTTGCCGCAATGCACCGGGACGCATCCGGACCTAATCCGGACACGCTCGTCTGCAAGGGGCCTAACAGTTTGATATGCTCATTATAAATTTTATGATATTTACTGACTTGTGTGTAGTTTCTAATTACAGTATCTCACAAAAGTGAGTACACCCCTCACATTTTTGTAAATATTTTATTATATCTTTTCATGAGACAACACTGAAGATATGACACTTTAACATATTAACATATGTAGTTTATAAGGCTGAAAAAAGACATCTGTCCATCTACTTCAGCCTGTTATCCTGCAAGTTTCTGCAAGATGATCCAGAGGAAGGCAAAAAAAAAACTGTGAGGTAGAAGCCAATTTTCCCCTCTTTATGGGAAAAAAATCCTTCCCGACTCCAATCAGGCAATCAGAATAAGGCTACATGCATATGACCATATGTGTTTTGCGGTCTGCAAATTGAGGATCCGCAAAAAAAAAAACATCCGTATGCCGTCCATTTTTTTTTTTGCGGATCCATTGTAACAATGCCTAAAACAGACACGAATAGGACATGTTCTATTTTTTTTGCTGGGCTACGGAACGGACATACTGATGCGGACCCATTGAAATGAATGGGTCCACATCCTATCCGCAAAAAAAAAGGAACGGACACGGAAACAAACAACGTTCGTGTGCATGTAGCCTAACTCCCTAGGTCATTGACCTATCTCTACTAACTATAACCTGTAATATTATTACATTTCAGAACTACATCCAGGCCCCTTAGTGAACTCACCATCACCACCTCCTCAGGCAGAGAGTTCCATAGTCTCACTTCTCTTACTGTAAAAAATCCTCTTCTTTGTTTGTGTACAAACCTTCTTTCCTCCAGACGCAGAGGATGTCCCCTCGTCACAGTCACAGTCCTGGGGATAAATAGATGATGGGAGAGCTCCCTGTACTGACCCCTGATATATTTATACATAGTTATTAGATCTTCCCTCAGTCATCTTTTTTTTTAAGTGAATAACCCCAATTTTTATAATCTTTCAGGGTATTGTAGTTCACTCATTCCAGTTATTACTTTAGTTGCTCTGCTCTGAACCCTCTCCAGCTCTGCTATGTCTGCCTTGTTTACAGGAGCCCAGAACTGTACACAGTACTCCATGTGTGGTCTGACGATTTGTAAAGTGGTAGGACTATGTTCTTATCACGGGCATCTATACCCCTTCTGATACAACCCATTATCTTATTGGCCTAGACAGCAGCTGCCTGACACTCGTTTCTACAGCTTAGTTTGCTGTTCACTAAAATTCCTAGGTCCTTTTCCATGTCAGTGTTACCGAGTGTTTTATCATTTAGTATGTACAGGTGACTTGCATTATTCCTTCCCATGTGCATAACCTTACATTTGTCAGTGTTAAACCTCATCTGCCACTTATCTGCCCAAGCCTCCAATCTATCCAGATATATCTGTAGCTGTATAGTGTCATCTTCAGTGTTAATTACTTTACATATTTTAGTGTCAGCTGCAAAAAATGAAATGTTACTGTGCAAACCTTCAACAAGATCATTAATAAATATACTGAAGAGAATGTGGCCTAATACTGACCCTGTGGTACCCCACTAGTGACAATGACCCAATCTGAGTGTGTATTATTAATAATCACCCTCTGTTTTCTATCATTGAGCCAGTTACTTACCCACATACAGACATTTTCTCCCAGCCCAAGAATTCTCATTTTATATACTAATCTTTTATGTGGTACAGTGTCAAATTCTTTGGAGAAGTCCAGATATCCGACATCCATTGATTAGCCGCGGTCAAGTCTAGAACTTACCTCCTCATAGAAACTGATTAAATTAGTTTGACATGACCGTTCCCTCATGAAACCATGCTGATATGGCGTTGTTTGCTTATTTTCAATAAGGTACTCCAAGATAGCATCTCTTAGAAAACCTTCAAACAGTTTACCCACGACAGATGTCAAATTTACCGGCCTATAGTTTCCGGGCTCTGTTTTTGGACCCTTTTTGAATATTGGCACCACATTTGCTATGCGCCAATCATGTGGAACACTCTCTGTCAATAAAGAGTCCTTAAATATCAGAAATAATGGTCTGGCTATGACATTACTTAACTCTCTTAGGATACAGTGGAGAAAAAAATATTTAATAGCTTTGCTTTTTCCTAATCGCTCTCTGCAACTCCCCCTCATTACTCTGTAAGGCTCAATTCACACCTGAGCGTTCTGAAAGGAGCGCTCTGTATGCGCGATTGTACGGACGTTTACAAGCGCGCATACAGAGACAAGTGTGCACACAGTGTCGCGCGTTCCCGAAAGTCTATGTACGGGAACGCGCGACAAGCGCCCAAAAAAACGCTCCTGTACTTGTGTGAGCGTCGGGCGTTTTACAGCGCGATCGTACGCGCTGTAAAACGCCCAGGTGAGAACCATTCCCATAGGGAAGCATTGGTTTCTCCTTGTTGAGCGTTTTACAGCGCGTAGGAACGCGCTGTAAAACGCTCAGGTGTGAATTGAGCCTAAAGGGCCGACACCTTCAGATTTATACTTTTTACCATTTATATAATTGAACATTTTAGGGTTAGTTTTACTTTCTTTGGCAATTAATTTCTCTGTCTCTAGTTTTTGGCTGATTTTATTTGTCTTTTACATATTCTATTTTTTCCTTTTCTATAGTTTTTCAATGCTTCCTCGCTACCCTCCTGTTTAAGTGATTTAAATGCTTTCTTTTTGTGATTTATTGCTTTCTTTACAGTTGTACTGTATTTATCCACAGTTTTTTTCTTGTTTTTTAACCTTTTATTCCCATAAGGTATGTACCTCACAATTATATTTTAGGATGCTTTTAAAAATCTCCCATTTTGTGCCTGTATTTTTATTTTTGAGGACTTTATCCCAGTTAGTTAGGCCTATGGCCTCTCTTAGTTGGCTAAATTTAGCTTTTTTGAAGTTTGGTATCTTTGTTCCTCACTGAAGAAACACTCTTTTGAATGACAATTGGAAGGTTATTACTTTATGGTCACTATTTCCCAGGTGTCCCCCAACCTGCACATCTGTTATTCTGTCAGGTCTATTGGTTAATACTAAGTCCAGTATGGCCGTCCCTCTAGTCGGGTCCTGAACCAGTTGGGAAAGGCAATTGTCTTTGGTTATTGGGTGTTCGGGTGTTTGGCCCGAACACATTGCTATATTCGTGTGCTCGACCGAGCACCCGAGTATAATGGAAGTCAATGGGAGACAACTAGGCACCCCTTGCTCTGCAGAGGCCTCCCTGAGGCCTGGTCCATTGGAAAAGAAAGTGACAGAAACACCACTAAAAACATATAAAGGAGGGCCTCATTCACATTGTGGTACAATTGTTCAGGTAGTGGGACTCCTACACTCAAAGCCTATTAACTAAGTGAAAGGGCTGCCAAAAATTACAAGGAACCGGCACTCCAAAACACCCTTTGTTACACATTAAGGAGGGCATCATACACACACTTGTAAAATTATGATTGATGGCCTGCTGGTGACCCTCAAAAACATTTGGAGCAAGGGACTGCTGATCTGACCATCTAAAACCTTAGGGGCGAGGGCCTGCTGCCACATTGGTGAATCTAGATAACCTCTGGGCGATTGCACGTCCCGTGACAGTGAAGATCCATTTGGATGACTGCCCTATCAACTTTCGATGTTCTTTTCTGCGCCTACCATGGTGATCATGGGTAACGGGGAATCAGGGTTCGATGCCGGATAGGGAGCTTGAGAAAGGGATACCTCATCCAAAGGAAGTCAATGGCTGAAATCTGATTGGCTGTTGTTGCCTTGCCGCTTTTTTTTTCTAATTGTGAACCACCCAGAGAGGGTGGGTCAAGTTATTAAAGCAGAAGCATCCAAGGAAGGCAGCAGGCACGCGGCAATTACCCACTCCTGACTCAGGGAGGTAGTGACGATAAATAACAATACAGCACTACTAAGCGACCCTGTTATTGGAATGAGTACACTTTCCGTTAACGAGGATCTATTGGAGGGTAAGTCTGGTGCCAGCAGCCAACTTGCTCCAGGCCTCCACAACGTACACCCAGTGTGTCATCATGGTGAGGATTGTGTTGACCAGACTCTTGGCTACTGAGACTGGACTTGTAGGTGAGGGCCTGCTGCCGCTTTGTTGACTCTAGATAACTTCTAGGCGATCGCACATCCCTGTGACAGCGACGATCCATTTGGATGTCTGCCCTATCAACTTTGGAGCAATTTTTCAATAAGGACCTTCTGGTATAGCACCGTTTTGCTTATCCTCTCCACCAGAGGAATGAGAGATGAGAAGTTCTCTTTGTAGCGGGGGTCGAGAAGGGTGAACAACCAGTAATCCGTGTTGTCGCAGGAAAGGCAGCCTAACATGAAGTCAGCCATGTGTGCCAGAGTACCAACAGGCAAGACTTCGCTGTCATCATCAGAAGGTGTGCTGACCCTGTAAAACATTATATGTGAGGGCCTGCTGCTGAACTCACCCTCTAAAACATTAGGGGCGAGTGCCTGCTGGTGAGCTGACCCTCTAAAACATTATATGCTAATGCCTGCAGGTGAACTGACGCTGTAAAACATTATATGTGAGTGTCTGCAGGTGAGCTGACCCTGTAAAACATTATATGCGAGGGCCTTCTGGTGAGTTGACGCTCTAAAACATTATATGCGAGTGCCTGGTGGTGAGCTGACGCTCTAAAACATTATATGCGAGGGCCTGCTGGTGAGCTGACCCTCTAAAACATTATATGCTAATGCCTGCAGATGAGCAGACGCTGTAAAACATTATATGTGAGTGCCTGCAGGTGAGCTGATGCTCTAAAACATTATATGCTAGTGCGTGATGTTCAGCTGACCCTATAAAAAATTTGAGGGCCTGCAGTTGAGCTGACCCTATAAAAAAAATTTGAGTGGAGGGAATATATACAATCTGGATGAGGAGGAGGAGAAAACAAGATTCAACCATATACTCTTTTTTTTTTGGGGTGGAAAAGGTGCATGGGAATACACTACAGTAGATTGAGTACATTATAAATGATAGATTGAAATTACCTTTATGTTCATCATCAGCTCAGCTCTCCTCTGGTGGAGTTGAGAAGTCAGGGGCAATCCAGGCCTTGTTCATTTTTATCTGAGTCAACCTGTCTGCATTGCCAGTGGACAAGCAGATACGCTTATCTGTTATAATGCCACCAGCAGCACTAAATACACGCTCAGACAAAACGCTGGCGGCAGGGCAGGCCAGCACCTCTAAGGCGTAAATCGCCAGTTCATGCTACGTGTCCAGCTTGGACACCCAGTAGTTGTAAGGCACTAAGGGATCATTTAGGATGCTGACACTGTCTGCTATGTATTCCTTCACCATCTTCCAAAAAGTTTCACTCCGTGTACCACTAGGCCGCGCTTCAGGGTGAGGTTGCTGGAGGGGTGTCATGAAAGTGTCCCATGCCTTGGAGAGTGTTGCCCAGCCTTTGTTGGAACTGCTGTGTGTTCCCCTGGTCTCCTTTTCTTGGTTGCCTAAGGAAGTACGGACTCTGCCGCCAGCGTTGTCAGATGGAAAATTTTGGACCAATCTCTCAACAAGTACCTTCTGGTATTGCACTGTTTTACTCGTCCTCTTCACCACAGGAATGAGAGATGAGAAGTTCTCTTTGTAGCGGGGGTCGAGTAGCGTGAACACCCAGTAATCCGTGTTTTCTAAAATGCGTATAACGCGAGGGTCACGGGAGAGGCAGCCTAACATGAAGTCAGCCATGTGTGCCAGAGTACCAACAGGCAAGACATCGATGTCGACATCAGGGTGACTCTCCATCTCTTCATCCTCCTCCTCTTCTGCCCATCCACGCTGAACAGATGGAATTCAAGTTCCATGGGTACTACCCTCTGTCTCCAGCTCCTCCTCCTCCTCATGGTCCAATTCGCGCTGAGAAGACGAACTGTGGGTGGTCTGGCTATCACCCTGTGTAATGTGCTCCCCCATTTCCTCGTCACATTTAGAGCGTCCTCCTTAATTGTGAGCAGCGATCGTTTGAGTAGACACAAACATGTGGAATGTAGAGTTCCAGCACGTTTTCATGTTGCACAACAGTCGGTGAGCTGGAAGCCGCAAGCGCTGCTGCAACGTTGACAGACCGGCTGAAGCTGTGGACGACTTGAGGAAATAGGCACACACGCGGCGCGCCTTCACTAGTAGCTCTGGCAAATTGGGGTAGGTCTTGATAAACTGCTGAACCACTAAGTTTAAGGCGGGTGCTAGGCATGGGATGTGTGTCAGGTTGCCGAGCTCCAAAGTCGCCACCAAGTTACGGCCATTGTCAGACACAACCATGCCTGGCTGTAGGTTGAGTGGCGAGAGCCACAGCTCAGTCTGGCCTCTTATACCCTGCCACAGCACGGCCTGTTGACGCTTACCCACAGCAGTGCTACACTGCTTCCAGCTAGCGACTGATGGCTGACTGCTGCTGGAGGTGGAAGTGGAGGAGGAGGCGGAGGAGGAGAAGGGGGGGGTTGAAGCCATAGCTGCTAGCGGAGACCCTGATGGACATAGGGCCTGCAATCCTGGGCGTGGGTAACACCTGTCCCATCCCAGGGTACGACTCACTCCCGACCTCCACAACATTCACCCAGTGTGCAGTCAGGGAAATGTAGCATCCCTGTCCACCAGCACTTGTCCATGTGTCTGTGGTTAAGTGGTCCTTTCCAGTAACTGCGTTGGTCAGGTGATGTTCTGGGACACATGCTGGTGTAAGGCGGGCACGGCACACTGTGAAAAATAGTGGCAGCTGGGGACTGCGTAGCGAGGGACGGCCGCCGACATCAGGCTGCGGAAGGCCTCAGTGTCCACAAGCCTAAATGGCAACCTTTCAAGGGCCAGTAATTTCAAAAGTTGCTCATTTAGTGCTATGGCTAGTGAGTAGGTGGGTGGGTATTTGCGCTTGCGTTCAAATGACTGTGTTATGGACATTTGGATGCTGCGCTGGGACAGGGAAGTGGATGTTGTTGCTGATGGTTCATGCTAAGGTCCAGGTGCAGGGCGAGGGGCATCCGGGCCTGCACCTTTGACAGGGGATTGGCCAGTAGTGCGTAACACAGGGGAAGAGGAGGCAGTGGTGTGACCCGCAGACCTAGATTGTGGACCCAGGCGTTCGGCCCACTTCTTAGGGTGCTTGGATACCATGTGGCGGATCATGCTGGTGGTGGTGAGGTTGCTAGTGTTCACGCCCTGGCTTATTTTGGTACAGCACAGGTTGCAAACTACCACTCTTTTGTCGTCTGCACTTTCCTCAAAAAAGCACCATACTGCGGAACACCTACCTCTTGGCAAGGTAGATTTACGCAAAGGGGGGCTCGGTGTAACAATTGCGGGCCTGTTTGGTGTGGGCTGACATATGCCTTTTGCAATCCCACTGCCTCTTCCAGCCTGTTGTGGTGCTGCGGATCCCTCCCCCTCTGTACTGCTGTCCTTGCTCGGCTTTTCACCTTCCCATGTTGGGTCAGTGACCTCATCGTCAACCACTTCCTCTTCCACTTCCTCACTCTGCTCATCCTCCTGACTTGACCTAACCACAACCTCAGTGATTGACAACTGTGTCTCATCATCATCCACCTCGTGAACAAATGATTGCCATTCACCACCGTCATCTTCTTGAGACTATGAAGGCTCAAGAGGTTGGGAATCAGGGCACAATATCTCAGGTCCCTCTTCAAGCATGCTGGGCGCGAGTGCTAAATGTAATAGTGGTGCTGGAAAGAGCTCCTCAGAATATCCGAGTGTGGGATCACTCATTTGGCAAGCCTCTCCATGGTGGGATGAAGGATGATCAGAGTGAGGATTCAGTTGACCAGACTCTTGGCTACAGAGACTGGACTTGGTGGAAGAGAGGGTGGTGCTTAACCGACTGGACGCATTATCTTCAGCAATCCAACCGACCAACTGTTCACACTGGTCTGACTTGGACAGTGTTGTTCTGCGCCGCACAGCTAACGTGGAAATTTTTTTTTTTTTCTGGTGCACTGGCAGAAGGCACAGTTTCATTGCACCCAGGGCCACGGCCACTGCGTGCACCATCAGCATCACGCCCACTTCCCCATCCCTTAGTGCTCGCCTGCTTCATATTAATGTTTTGTCAATAGATGTCGCGCATATTTTTTTACTGTACACTAAAGACACAGTTTTCGGATGCAGAACAGTATATGTCACAGTACACCACAGAATATGGACACTATTTTAGGCACAGATTATTGGAATCTGCAGTACAGACACTGTTTTCTGATGTAGTTTATATTTATATTTTTCACTATATCTGGGCCTGACAACCACACAAGGTGTTGAAGCACAGATCACACAATTCACGGATTACACCGTTGACAGCAAAAATGTGGATAGATTATAGGGGGAAAAAAATAGTGTTTTCTGTATTATAATGTTTTCCCTATATCTGGGCCTGACAACCACACAAGGTGTTGAAGCACAGATCACACAATTAATAGATTACACCGTTGGCAGCAAAAATTGGGATAGATTATGGGAGAAAAATTATTGTTTTCACTAATATTTTTCCTATCTCGGGCCCCTGACACACAGAAGGTATTGCTGCACAGATGTCACAAGTCACTGCAGACACCTTCTATATAGCAAAAGAATTGCTATTTCGCAAAGTATAAAAAAAAAAAAAATTGAGTACTACTTTGCACAATTTAATTGCTGCCACCACACACTATAGTCCTTAAAAAGACTTTTGGGTCTTTGAAACATTATTCACTGGAATATATTGTGATCACAATCTCCCTACACTATCTGTCCCTTCCTAAGCACAGCTCTCCCTGACTCTCAATGAGCCGAACCCGCGTCATCGGGTGCTATAGCACCCGATGACGCGTTCCGGCCAACCAATCACTGTAATGGCAGTAGCCAACATGGCTACTGGCATTACAGTGATGGCAGTACTTACCTCCACGTTTATTGGCTGCTTAGCAGCCGCGAAACGTGCGGTAAGGAGCATCGGTTGAGCATGCTCGCTTATCACTAGTTATTGCTAAGAACCTGTTTCCTTTATGAGATGTACAGGTTTCAGATTCCCAGTCTATGTCTGGGTAGTTGAAGTCCCCCATAATAATGACCTTGTTATGATTTGCCACCTGGTCTATTTCCTTTAGTAGTAGATTTTCTGTGGACTCTGGTATACTATGTGGTTTATAATAAACTCCTATTAGTATTTTATTATTGTTTTTGTTTGCCTCCATCTATTTTTACCCACAGTGACTCCACATGTTCATGTCCCTCATTTATATCTTCCCTGAGTGTGGACTTTAGACAGGACTTCACATAAAGGCAGACCCCCTACCCCTCTCCGGTTTTGGCAATCCTTTCTAAACAGACTGCAACCCTGTATGTTAACTGCCCAGTCATAGCTATCATCCAGCCATGTCTCAGTTATTCCCACTATGTCATAATCCTCCTCACACATCACTAGTTCCAGTTCACCAGTTTTATTAGTCAGGCTTCTGGCATTAGTGTACATACAATTAAGAAGTTTATGCATATTTTTTACCCTACACCTTTCCTTCCGAACTGTTCTAGTTCCTCCTTCCATTCATCCCCCAGTTCCATTACATTGCCCGAGTCCTCTCTCTGCACTATCTTCCCCTCCTATAATGTAATTTAAACAGTCCCTAGTTTAAACACTCCTCCAACCTTCTAGCCATCTTCTTCCCCAAAACAGCTGCACCTTCCCAATTAAGGTGCAGCCCATCCCTACGATAGAACCTGTAGCCGACAGAGAAGTCGGCCCAGTAATCCAGGAACCCAACCCCCTCCTTCCTACACTAGTCTTGAGCCACTTGTTAACCTCCCTAATCTCCCGCTGCCTTTCTTGTGTACAATGATACAATGTAAAGTAGTCAGTGTACAGCTTGTATAACATTGTAAATTTGGGGTGCCCTCAAAATAACTCAACACACAGCCATTAATGTCTTAACCGCAGGCAACAAAAGTGTGTACACCCCTAAGTGAAAATGGCCAAATTGTGGGCATAGTGTCAATATTTTGTGTGGCCATCATTATTTTCCCGCAATGCCTTAACTCTCTTGGGCATGGAGTTCACTAGAGCTTCACAGGTTGCCACAAGAATCCTCCTCCAATCCTCCATGATGACATCATGGAGCTGGTAGGTGTTAGACACCTTGCACTCCTCCACCTTCCGTTTTGCTGATGCCTCACAGATGCTCATTAGGGTTTAGGTATGGAGACATGCTTGGCCAGTCCAGCACCATTACCCTCAGTTTCTTTAGCAAGGCAGTGGTCGTTTTGGAGGTGTGTTTGGGGCATTATGTTGGAATACTGCCCTGCGGCCCAGTTTCCGAAGGGAGGGGATCATGCTCTGCTTCAGTATCTCATAGTATATGTTGGCATTCATGGTTCCCTCGACAGCCGACATCACTCATGCAGCCCCAAACCATGACACTCCCACCACCATGCTTGACTGTAGGCAAGACACACTTTTCTTTGTACTCCTCATCTGGTTGCTGCTACACACGCTTGACACCATCTGAGCCAAATACGTTTATCTTGTCTCATCAGACCACAGGACATGGTTCCAGTAATCCATGTCCTTAGTCTTCAGCAAACTGCGGGATTTCTTGTGCATAATCTTTAGAAGAGGCTTCTGGGATGACAGCCATGCAGACCAATTTGGTCTGAGCACTGACAGGCTGACAACCCCACCCCTTTAACCTCTGCAGCAATGCTGAGCACGGGCACTCAACTTTTTTGGTCGACCATGATGAGGCCCGTTCTGAGTGTAACCTGTCTTGTTAAACCACTGTATGGTCTTGGTCACCATGCTGCAGCTCAGTTTCAGGGTGCTGGCAATCTTCCTATAGCCTAGGCATCTCTATGTAGAGCAACCATTCTTTTTTTCAGATTCTCAGAGAGTTCTTTGCAATGAGGTGCCATATTGAACTTCTAGTGACCAGTATGAGAGAGTGTGAGAGTAAACACCAAATTTACCACACCTTCTCCCCATTTACACCTGATACCTTGTAACACTAAAGAGTCACATGACACCAGGGAGGGAAAATGGCTAATTGGGCACAGTTTGGCCATTTTTATTTAGGGATGTACTCACTTTTGTTGCCAGCAGTTTAGACATTAATGGCTGTGTGTTGAGTTATTTTGAGGGCACACCAAATTTACAATGTTATTCAAGCTGTACACTGACTACTTTAAATTGTATCAAAGTGTCATATCTTCAGTGGTATCCCATGAAAAGATATAATAAAATATTGACAAAAATATGAAGGTTGTACTCACTTTTGCAAGATACAGTAACTTGGACAACCCCTTTTAACTCTAGATATAGTAAAAGTGTGTTCAAGTCTGTGTATATTTTACTGTGTAATTCTGGGGCCACTTGTACCTTTAAAGGGCCAAATCCTTCTATTGTAAGGCCTCTATAGATGAGTGAATCCATTCTAAATCATATTTGTCTCAGATTTTCCAAAAATTCAGATTCCAATTTTGTGATTTGATTTGGTGGAATCTCTCAAAATGCCAGCCACCATTTCACAGGTCAGAAGACAGGGAGGAAGACATCTGCCACTAAAAAGGGATCATTTGTAGACCATGTTTTGATTTAAAAACTAAATCTGCCAGTACAAACAGTTGTACAAAATAAACTCCTGCCCGTCTGCGCTCTACCTAAGCACATAGGTTTCCCTGACTCACCTCTAAGTACCGTTTGGTGTCAGGGTCTCAGGGTCTAAGCCTTAGCAGGTTCCACTCATCAAGCGTCAGTCCACATAGAGGAGAGATCAGGCTTCGCATAGCCTTGTAGCCCCTCAGTCTTCCTGACTGAGACCACACACAGAGCCTCTGCTCCAGTAACACAGACACTTCTCCCTCCCCAGACTGACCTACTCTGAGGCGCTTTATGCAGGCCTGATTACAGCAGGCCTCACCTGCGATCACCTCAGGTAGAAAGGAAAACCCATACTGGAACGTGTGGACTGGGAACTCCCTCTCCCAAGACTAGCCACCAGTCCAAGTAAAATCCAGCCCAGAAAATGTATACAGAAATGTCTCAGCAAACTATGCTTTGCTGAGACTACTGCCACTCTCTGGATTTTATCTGTCTCACCCATCTGAGGTACCTGAAGTGGGACAACACACCTTCCAGCACTGTTCACATTACCACACCATCAACACATTTGGTTTGGACTACTCCTAAGGGTATTATCCTGTCAGCAATGCCGCATCCAGAGAGCGTGTGAAACTAGCCTAAACCTACTTTTACTTTCCCTTCATGTGTATGATACCGCAGTATACTGTCACACACAAAAATAAGGTGGAATTACTGGAGTTGTCTTGTGCAGGATGAGCATTTTCCACCCATCAAGACATACAGTAAGTGCATTATTGCTAATGGTACGTATAACACTTAAAGGCTACGTACACCTTTGGAGGCAATTTTTAATTTATTATTGCATTGTACTTATTTTGAGCTAAAATTATTTTTAAATAGGTCTTTATTAAAAATATGGTATCCTTTTTTATGTATAGAGGTGAGATGCTCTAGTAGCACTCTTTGGATTTTCTGTCTTTTCCGTCAGACCAAGAGCTGTTGGACTCCTTATCTCTTCTCTCTTCAAAGGATGCACAGCTGGTTGAGTGGCTCATTCAACCTTCCGCTTCTGCACCCTCCTCATCCTCTGTATCTGCACTCTCCTTACTCTCTGCTGTGTGCACCCCCAAAGACACCACCACCACCATAGCTCCTCCACTCGAGTCAGAGGAATTATTTTCCCATCCATTCCCAGACCTTACCGATGCACAGCCATTCTTGACATCGGATGAGGAAGAGGAGGTAGCAATGGCATCCAACCAGCGGTCTGATGACAGTACCCAGATCAGACCAAGGAGGGAGGTCCCCACTGTTGCTGCCTACTCCGAGATCTCAAATGTCAGTGGTGGTGAAGGTGACGATGATGACGTGTTTATGGACGTCACGTGGGTGCCCACAAGAGAGGAAGAGGAGGGGTATTGAAAGGGTGAGACAGAGCAGCAGAAAGGAAGGAGAAGCAGGTAGAGCTCACAGGGCACAGGAGGAAAAAAGCAGACTGCAAATGTATCTGGAGCAAGCCATCCACCATGAACGGTCACTTCTGGCGCTCCCAGGAAGCCGGCACATGACTCCGCAGTGTGGGCTTTTTTTAATGTGTCAGCTGTTGACAATAGTGTTGCCATCTGCAGCCTATGCTGTCAACACATAAGTCGCGGTAAGCCCAACATTCACCTAGCGACAACCGCCTTAAGAAGGCAGCTGGCCTCCCATCACCGAGCCCAGTGGGAGCAACGCCATCAGAACCCACAAAGCCACACTCCCGGTGCTCCACGTCCTGCCTCTTCTCCTTCTCCTCTCTCTATCTCCCATTTGTCCTCTACTCAACCTTCCACCATGCAGTCTTTGCGTTCATCTGGCAGAAGGCAGGCTTCCGTGGCCCAAATGTTCGAGCGTAAAAAGTTGATGACGCCGGATAACCCTCTTGCCCAATGGCTGACCGCTGGCTTGTTGGAACTGCTAGCCCGCCAACTACTGCCATATAAACTGGTGGACACAGAGGCCTTTAGAAAATTTGTAGCCATTGGCACACCGCAATGGAAGGTCCCCGGAAGCAAATATTTACCAGAGCTATATGGTCACGTTCAGCGGGAAAGTTAATATATCTCTGGCACACAGTGTTGGTGCCAAGATACATCTGACCACAGACATAAGGTCTAGCAAACACGGACAGGGACGGTACATAACTTTTACTGCCCAATGGCTGAACCTTCTGACGGCCGTCAAGCATTAACCCGTGGCTCCCATGTGGATTTGGTGTTACCGCCACGGATTGCATGCAGGCCTGCCTCTTCTTCTCCTCCTCCTACTCCATCCTCCGTTTCCTCCTCGGCTGACTCCTCCTTTTCCACTGCTACCTCCTCTTCCGCTGCGCCCCCCCAGCTCCCCAGAACCTATTCGACGTGCCAGGTGAGACATTGCCATGCTGTGCTGCGACTGTTGTGCCTGGAAACCAAGAGCCACACCGGTCCTGCACTGCTTTCAGCTCTGTGGTCACAGGCCGATCAGTGGCTAACCCCGCTCAATTTGACAGTTGGTAAAGTGGTGTGCGACAATGGTGCCAATCTGCTGAGCATGCTGAAACAGGGCAAAATGACACACTGCCGTGCATGGCACACATCCTGAACTTAGTCGTGCAGCGATTCGTTGCCAAATACCCCAGGGTCCAGGACGTCTTGCGGCAGGCCAGGAAAATCTCTGGCCATTTTAGAAGATCTTACACCGCCATGGCTCACCTTGCTGACGTTCAGTGGCGACACCACCTGCCCATCAGACGTCTGATTTGTGACAGTCCGGCGCGCTGGAACTCCACCTAATGACTGCCTAATGTGCCTCCAGCCACATCATCAAAAGTTATTTTCTGTCAGGTGAATGCCTAATTTTTGGGGCCTGTACTGGCCTACAGTAAAATTTGTATCCAGTGACCGCCTAATGTACCTCTAGCCATATCATCACAAGTTCTTTTCTGCCAGGTGAATGCCTAATTTTTGGGGCCTATACTGGCCAACAGTAAAATTTGTATCCAGTGAGTGACCACCTAATGTACCTCCAGCCACATCATTATAAGTTCTTTTCTGTCAGGTGAATGCCTAACTTTTGGGTCTTGTACTGGTCTACAGTAAAATTTTTAGCCAGTGACCGCCTAATGTACCTCCAGCCACAGTATCACAAGTTATTTTCTGTCAGGTGAATGCCTAATTTTTGGGGCCTGTACTGGCCTACAGTAAAATTTTTAGCCAGTGACCGCCTAATGTACCTCCAGCCACATCATCACAAGTTCTTTTCTGTCAAGTAAATGCCTAATTTTTGGGGCCTGTACTCCAGTGGCCTGCAGTAAAATTTGTATCCAGTGACAACCTAACCTGTACTCCAATGGCCTACAGTAAAATTTGTATCCAGTGACCGCCTAATGTACCTCCAGCCACATCATCACAAGTCTTTTTTTCTGTCAGGTGAATGTCTAATTTTTGGGGCCTGTACTAGCCGACAGTAAAATTTGTATCCAGTGACCGGCTAATGTACCTCCAGCCACATCATCACAAGTTCTTTTATGTCAGTTTGAATGCTCATTTTTGGGACCTGTACTCCAGTAGCCTACAGTAAAATTTGTATCCAGTGACCGCCTAATGTACCTCCAGCCACATCATCACAAGTTATTTTCTGTCAGGTGAATGCCTAGTTTTCAGGGCCTGTACTGGCCTACATTAAAGTTTTTAGCCAGTGACCACCTAATGTACCTCCAGCCACATAATCACAAGTTCTTTTCTGTCAGGTGAATGCCTAATTTTTGGGGCCTGTACTGGCCTACAGTAAAATTTGTATCCCGTGACCGCCTAATGTACCTCCAGCCACATCATCACAAGTTCTTTTCTGTCAGGTGAATGCCTAATTTTTGGGACCTGTACTCCAGTGGTCTACAGTAAAAATTTGTATCCAGTAACCGCCTAATGTACCTCCAGCCACATCATCTCAAGTTCTTTTCTGACAGGTGAATGCCTAATTTTTGGGGCCTGTACTCGCCTACAGTAAAAATTTTAGCCAGTGACCGCTTAATGTACCTCCAGCCACATCATCACAAGTTTTTTTCTATCAAGTGAATGCCTAATTTTTAGGGGCTGTACTCCAGTGGCCTGCAGTAAAATTTGTATCCAGTGACCGGCTAATGTACCTCCAGCCACATCATCACAAGTTCTTTTATGTCAGTTTGAATGCTCATTTTTGGGACCTGTACTCCAGTAGCCTACAGTAAAATTTGTATCCAGTGACCGCCTAATGTACCTCCAGCCACATCATCACAAGTTATTTTCTGTCAGGTGAATGCCTAGTTTTCGGGGCCTGTACTGGCCTACATTAAAGTTTTTAGCCAGTGACCACCTAATGTACCTCCAGCCACATAATCACAAGTTCTTTTCTGTCAGGTGAATGCCTAATTTTTGGGGCCTGTACTGGCCTACAGAAAAATTTGTATCCCGTGACCGCCTAATGTACCTCCAGCCACATCATCACAAGTTCTTTTCTGTCAGGTGAATGCCTAATTTTTGGGACCTGTACTCCAGTGGTCTACAGTAAAATTTGTATCCAGTAACCGCCTAATGTACCT
Organism: Bufo bufo; assembly: GCF_905171765.1. Lineage (NCBI taxonomy): Eukaryota > Metazoa > Chordata > Amphibia > Anura > Bufonidae > Bufo > Bufo bufo. The sequence continues at coordinate 65,913,861 of NC_053397.1, read as the reverse complement.
CCAGCCACATCATCTCAAGTTCTTTTCTGTCAGGTGAATGCCTAATTTTTGGGGCCTGTACTGGCCTACAGTAAAATTTTTAGCCAGTGACCGCCTAATGTACCTCCAGCCACATCATCACAAGTTCTTTTCTGTCAGGTGAATGCCTCATTTTTGGGGCCTGTACTGGCCTACAGTAAAATTTTTAGCCAGGGACCGCCTAATGTACCTCCAGCCACATCATCACAAGTTCTTTTCTGACAGGTGAATGCCTAATTTTTGGGGCCTGTACTCGCCTACAGTAAAAATTTTAGCCAGTGACCGCTTAATGTACCTCCAGCCACATCATCACAAGTTTTTTTCTATCAAGTGAATGCCTAATTTTTAGGGGCTGTACTCCAGTGGACTGCAGTAAAATTTGTATCCAGTGACCGCCTAATGTAACTCCAGCCACATCATCAGAAGTTATTTTCTGTCAGGTGAATGCCTAATTTTTGGGGCCTGTACTGGCCTACAGTAAAATTTACACAGACAGATTCCTATTTGCTGCTGGCAAACAATGTTTTTATGTCCAACAAAGATTGTACATTTCTTGCAGCACTGTATTAAAATTCAAGATTTCATTGTTACACCTTTAAAACATAAAATGTTCAGCCATGGATGCGCATGTGTTTCGAGCAATAAAAAACAAGTTTTTGCTCATTTGTTGGGTGATCAATGGCACATTTAGATTGGGCAATGTTAGGAACAAACATTCGTACAATTGCTCATACCTGATAGTTACCCTGATGGCTGGTGTAGAAGGGCCTTTAGTTTGATGATATCAATGAACAGAGATAACAAGAAACATACCTATATTATGCAGTAATATATTTTCAGCACACATTCAGAAAAGCCTTCATTTTGACACCATCCCAGAGGTTATTGTGCAATTGGAGTAAATAATCTCTATTCATTGTGATCATTATATTCTTGCACTTACAAATAAATAGTAAAATATATTGAACTCTGTACAAGACTAACTCAGTGATGCCACCGGGGTGTAGCTAAAGGCTAATGGGCCCTGGTGCAAGAGCTCAGGTTGGGCCCCCCTTCCCTCAGTGCTTTGTGGCCAGTGGCAGGGAAGCACATAGCCTTTGTCTGCCTGATGTAAAAATTGAAACAGCAACCCCCCATGCTAAGTTCACCTAACCCCTTCCCTCCAGCCAGAGGTGTAACTTGACCAGCATGTACTTTCAATATTCCTGGTCGTCCTCAGAGAAAAAAAGCAGCGATAGACGCATATGCGATTTTTCCATAAAACAATTCATACTGCTGTCTAGAGTATCCATATATAATACAGTGCATATAAATAAAATATAAAAACATGAAAAAAAAAATGTAAAAACATATATAATTAAATCAATATATGTCCCATTATGGGTGAACGCAAAAAATAGACCAAATACATGAAGAAACGCATATGCGATTTCCTCGCGTTTTCAGTGCGTTTTTTTCTAAAAATGTTAAGATCGGAGACTGAAGATTGTGTACTGGGGTCTAAATAACATGTTCGTCCTCATAGAATGTGATGTGCACAATGATGTAGAGATGAAACAACAGTTTGTTGATAAACAATATCCAGCCCATCAGTTGGAAAAGTCACTGGGGGAAGTCAGGACAATGAAAAGGGAGGACTTTTTTGCCCGCAGAAACAAGCGGCTGATGAAACATTGAGAATGATCTTGCCATTCCATGCGCAGTACAAGAGTATGGAAAGGATCATTGGGAAGCATTGGCATCATCTGCTTGGGGACAAGATAGTCGGACCAATGCTTACAAACATACCGCAGATCACTTATACTAGGGTCTCTAATTTGGGTCTAAAGGTTGCCCCTTCAATAAAAAATAAAAATCTAAGTACACAAAATAAACAGAGTTGGCTATCCTCTAATGGTTTCCACAGATGTGGACGTTGCTCCAATTGTAGAATCACTACATTCCCTAAGAAAATCCTGAGGGCAGTTTCAACTCAAAATACATTTACATTAGACATCAAAGAGGGTTTAACATGTGATTCAACCAATGTGATATACCTAATTGAATGTCCGTGTAGAAAACAATACATAGGACGGACCAAACGAACCTTAAAAAAGAGATCATGAATCAGAACATGTCACCAATATAAAAAAGGGATATGAATTGCACTCTGTCCAAGCATTATAGGGATTATCACAAAAGTGATCCATCTACCCTTGTATATATGGCACTTGAGAGGGTTAGATACCCATGGAGAGGGGGGAATCATATCCTTCAGATGTCAAGAAATGAATCAAAAAGGATATTTGAGTTTGATTCCTTAATTCCAAAGGGTCTGAATGCTGATATGGAGCTTTTTGGGTTCCTTTAAAGGGGCGTTGGTCTATCATGAATGGGACATCTGTGTCAGGCTGTTTCCCAGCACCCAGATCTCCCCTTCCTGGTAGGCCCGCGTCCCCATACATCTCATCCCTACATCATTGTGCACATCACAATCTATGAGGACGAACATGTTATTTAGACCCCAGTACACAATCTTCAGTCTCCGATCTTAACATTTTTAAAATTTTAACATTTTTAGAAAAAACCTCACTGAAAACCCCATTTTGGCAAGAAGACACCCCAAGGTATTTCGTGATGGGCATAGTGAGTTCATGAAAGTTTTTATTTTTGTCACAAGTTAGTGGAATATGAGACTTTGTAAGAAAAAAAAAATCATTATTTTCCGCTAACTTGTGACAAAAAATAAAACATTCTAGGAACTCGCCATGCCACTCACGGAATACCTTGGGGTGTCTTCTTTCCAAAATGGGGTCACTTGTGGGGTATTTATACTGCCCTGGCATTTTAGGGGACCTAATGCGTGAGAAGTAGTTTGAAATCAAAATGTGTAAAAAATGCCCTGTGAAATCCTAAAGGTGCTCTTTGGAATGTGGGCCCCTTTGCCCACCTAGGCTGCAAAAAAGTGTCACACATGTGGTATCGCCGTACTCAGGAGAAGTTGGGAAATGTTTTTTGGGGTGTTTTTTTACATATACCCATGCTGGGTGAGAGAAATATCTCTCTAAAAGACAACTTTTCCCGATTTTTTATACAAAGTTGGCATTTGACCGAGATATTTATCTCACCCAGCATGGGTTAGTTGTACAAACCGGATTCCAAAAAAGTTGGGACACTATACAAATCGTGAGTAAAAACTGAATGCAATGATGTGGAGGTGCCAACTTCTAATATTTTATTCAGAATAGAACATAAATCACGGAACAAAAGTTTAAACTGAGAAAATGTACCATTTTAAGGGAAAAATATGTTGAATCAGAATTTCATGGTGTCAACAAATCCCCAAAAAGTTGGGACAAGGCCATTTTCACCACTGTGTGGCATCTCCCTTTCTTCTTACAACACTCAACAGACGTCTGGGGACCGAGGAGACCAGTTTCTCAAGTTTAGAAATAGGAATGCTCTCCCATTCTTGTCTAATACAGGCCTCTAACTGTTCAATCGTCTTGGGCCTTCTTTATTGCACCTTCCTCTTTATGATGCGCCAAATGTTCTCTATAGGTGAAAGATCTGGACTGCAGACTGGCCATTTCAGTACCCGGATCCTTCTCCTACGCAGCCATGATGTTGTGATTGATGCAGAATGTGGTCTGGCATTATCTTGTTGAAAAATGCAGGGTCTTCCCTGAAAGAGATGACGTCTGGATGGGAGCATATGTTGTTCTAGAACCTGAATATATTTTTCTGCATTGATGGTGCCTTTCCAGACATGCAAGCTGCCCATGCCACACGCACTCATGCAACCCCATACCATCAGAGATGCAGGCTTCTGAACTGAGCGTTGATAACAACTTGGGTTGTCCTTGTCCTCTTTGGTCCGGATGACATGGCGTCCCAGATTTCCAAAAAGAACTTCGAATCGTGACTCGTCTGACCACAGAACAGTCTTCCATTTTGCCACACTCCGTTTTAAATGATCCCTGCCCCAGTGAAAACGCCTGAGCTTGTGGATCTTGCTTAGAAATGGCTTCTTCTTTGCACTGTAGAGTTTCAGTTGGCAACGGCGGATGGCACGGTGGATTGTGTTCACTGACAATGGTTTCTGGAAGTATTTCTGAGCCCATTCTGTGATTTCCTTTACAGTAGCATTCCTGTTTGTGGTGCAGTGTCGTTTAAGGGCCCGGAGATCACGGGCATCCAGTATGGTTTTACGGCCTTGACCCTTACGCACAGAGATTGTTCCAGATTCTCTGAATCTTCGGATGATGTTATGCACAGTTTATAATGATAGATGCAAAGTCTTTGCAATTTTTCGCTGGGTAACACCTTTCTGATATTGCTCCACTATCTTTCTGCGCAACATTGTGGGAATTGGTGATCCTCTACCCATCTTGGCTTCTGAGAGACACTGCCACTCTGAGAAGCTCTTTTTATACCCAATCATGTTGCCAATTGACCTAATTAGTGTTAATTGGTCTTCCAGCTCTTCGTTATGCTCAAATTTACTTTTTCCAGCCTCTTATTGCTACTTGTCCCAACTTTTTTGGGATTTGTTGACACCGTGAAAATTGGAATCAACGTATTTTTCCTTTAAAATGATACATTTACTCGGATTAAACGTTTGATCTGTCATCTACGTTCTATTACAAATAAAATATTGACATTTGCCATCTCCACATAATTGCATTCAGTTTTTATTCACAATTTGTTTAGTGTCCCAACTTTTTTGGAATCCGGTATGTATTTCTGGCAATGTGCGGATACGCAAAATGCGGAAAGCACATTGCCGGTGTCCGTGTTTTGCGGATCCGTGGCTCCGCGTATCTGCAAAACACATACGGACATCTAAATTAAGCCTTACAGGGGGGTGATCAATGACAGGAGGTGATCAGGGAGTCTATATGGGGTGATCAGGTGTTAATAAGTGACGGGGGGTGTAGTGTGGTCTGGTGCTTGGTGCTACTTACAGAGCTGCCTGTGTCCTCTGGTGGTCGATCCAAGCAAAAGGGACCACCAGAGGACCAGGTAGCAGGTATATCAGTCTAATATACCTTACTGATGTTGAAGCATCTACAGCCTGCCAGCGAATGATCAGCGCTGGCAGGCTGTAGTTCAACTTGTTTACTTCGCGATCCTGTGAACGCACGCTACTGTGAGCGCGCGTTCACAGGAAATCTCGGGTCTCACGAGATGACGCCTATTAGCGTCATCGAGACCTGAGAGAGCCGCTGCACTGACGCCTATCGGCGTTAGTGTGACGGCAAGAGGTTAAGGACGATGAGAAGGGGGGGAAGTGGTGCAGAAAACAATCTTCAAACTTTTTACTAACCATTCTAACCTCTCAACTGTCAATCAAATTTCTAACCTAGTAGGGAATTGCGTTAAGAACCATCACAACTGCCTTTTCTTTGACGGTACTTGGGTCAGATTTTTGCAAAGAAGGTAAAAATCACGGCCGATCCATGGCCTGAATGTTCCGCTCTAACCCTTTATTCCATCAGGGATGCTCCCAGGTAGCCCCACGGGTTATCACCCGATGTCTACTACCGGGTTCGGGAGTTTCTCCCGGACCCAGACTGTCGGGATTCGAACCAGTGACCAGCCATGTCTCAGGCAGTAGCTCTAGCCACTAGACTACCAACCCTTCTGGACATTTCCTTCTACTGAACTCTTTGATCTACCTTGTTCCAGCCTTGCCTTGTTAATCTCTGTGATTCCTTGCACCTGCTACTTCCTCTTTATAAGCCCAGCCTCTTGCACCAGATCCCTGCTGGTTATTGTTCTTCTGGACTTGATCCTGCTGCATCTACTGCTGTTCCTCTGCTGCTACTGCTACCAACTTGACTGCTGCCGACCTTGGAATTGTCCCCGACTACTCTTCTGCTTGTCCCTACCAACTGACCTGCTTCCACCGTTCCCGATCCGGATTGTCTGACCACGCTCACTGCCGCCTGCCCTGACCCACCGCCTGCTAACCGATTACGCCTCTGTCTGACTACGCTGCAACTACAACCTGCCTGCGGTCCTTGCCACTGGGCTCCACCTCCAGCCAGCTATCCTCTGACTCAGGTGAGCCTGTAGGATTGTAACAGAATAACCAGCCCAAAATGGAGTCCGCGATGGCCACCCTGCGCAAACAAGTCTCCGAACTTCAGGAGTTTGGCACCTCTGCCCAAAAGGAAATGACTCAACTTCAAGGCGCAATCCAGAGTCAACAGAGAGAAATTATCGATTTACAGCGTCAACTACTGGACGTACGCAGCGCGGTCACAGACTCCCGCATGCCTCTCCCGTCAAAGTTTAACGGCGATCGGAGCCAGTTTCGGGGGTTCCTCAACCAGTGCCGTATCTACTTTCAGATGCAGCCGGGCTCCTTTTCCTCGGACAGAAAGAAGATCCTGTTCATCATTAACCTTCTAACTGACGAGGCCCTGGCATGGGCATCCCCATATGTGGAGTCCCACAGTCTCTTATTAAATAATCTAGACAACTTCACCGCAGCCATGAGCCAAGTCTTCGACGACCCTAACCGCTGCGCGACTGCCGAGGCTAGGCTGCACAGTCTACGGCAGGGAAGACGCTCTGTAGCCGAGTATTCCTCCGAGTTCCGCCGCTGGGTCACGGACACCACCTGGAACCCCGCTGCTCAGAAAAGTCAATTTCGCCGCGGACTCTCCGAACTTATAAAGGATGAGCTCGCCAGGGTAGACGCCCCAGACGATCTGGATGACTTCGTCCAACTGTGCATCCGAATTGACCGGAGACTCGCGGAAAGAAGGAGAGAAAGACTCTGGTCCTTAGATAACAGGCCCGCGTACCCTTTCACTCCAATGACTCAGCCGGCTCACCAACCCTCCACCGAACCGATGCAGGTCGACACACTGCGCAAGACTCTATCGGCTGCTGAAAAGGAGAGACGACTGGCCGCGGGCCTCTGCCTTTACTGTGGCGAGCCAGGGCACTTCGCTATTAGGTGCCCCAATAAGACTTGCCGAACCATTGCTGTCACTGAATTACGGGAATTACAACAAGCTACAATTTCACCCTTGGCCTCTGAAACCATGGACACTACAGGTACCGGGTCCCACTTCATTGTTCCCATCCTTATCACCATTGGGGAACGACAGCTTCCCTGCTCCGCAATGCTTGACTCGGGGGCTGGCGGAAATTTCATGGACTTGACCTTCGCTCATGAGAACAACATACCACTGGTAACCAGGGCAGCCCCCATCGATCTGGAAACCGTCGATGGGACCCCGCTCTCTTCTGGGCCGGTTACGCACCAGACCGCTGATCTTCAACTTCTCGTCGAACCCGATCATCAGGAAACCATTCACTTCTCCCTGATCACCTCCCCTAAGTTTCCGGTGATCCTAGGCATCCCTTGGTTGGAAACTCACAACCCCTCGGTGGACTGGGATGCCCGCTGCATACGGTTCCGCTCGGACTTTTGTTCTCAGAACTGTTTACGTAAATCCGTCCCTTCTCCGCCCGAAGAACCTACCATATTCGGACTATCGACCAAGGAGCTTTTACCCCCTCAATATCTGGAGTTCCAGGATGTCTGTGACAAAAGAAATGCAGACAAACTGCCCCCGCATCGGCCTTATGACTGCCCGATTGAGCTGCTACCTGGAGCCGAAATACCATTCGGCAGTATATACTCCCTCTCCGAGCCGGAACTAAAGGCCCTGAAGGAGTACTTAGACGAAAATCTAAAAAAAGGTTTTATCCGACCTTCCACATCCCCTGCAGGGGCCCCTTTCTTCTTCGTGGAGAAAAAAGACTCTTCTCTACGCCCTTGCATAGATTATCGAAAGCTCAACAACGTTACTGTGAAGAACCGGTACCCTCTCCCCCTGATTTCTGAACTCCTTGAGAGACTTCGGGCGGCAAAAGTCTTCACTAAGCTCGATCTCCGAGGAGCCTACAACCTGGTCCGAATTCGCCCGGGGGACGAGTGGAAAACCGCCTTCCGAACCCGCTATGGTCACTTTGAGTATCTGGTCATGCCTTTCGGCCTCTGCAATGCCCCTGCTACCTTCCAACATTTTATCAACGACGTCCTCAGGGACATGCTTGACCAATTTGTGGTAGCATATCTGGACGATATTTTGATTTTCTCAGAAGACCCTGAACAACATCGTGGGCATGTCCGCAGGGTGCTACAGAAACTCCGTGAACAGTCTCTCTATATTAAGCTGGAGAAGTGCGAATTTGAACAGACTTCCACCCAATTCCTCGGCTATATTATTTCACCGGAGGGCTTAAGTATGGATCCCCGGAAGATCCAGGCCGTGACTGAGTGGCCTGCCCCGAAGAACGAAAAGGAGGTCCAGAGGTTTGTAGGTTTTGCAAACTTTTATCGGAAGTTCATCAGGAACTTTTCAAAAATCATCGCCCCAATCACTCAACTAACAAAAAAGACTGTCCCCTTCGGGTGGACTCCGGAGGCACAGGAGGCCTTTGCTAAACTGAAGTCCCTCTTCACCTCTGCCCCGATCCTGGCCCACCCAAACCCTGAATTACCATTTACGGTCGAGGTGGACGCCTCCGACGCTGCGGTGGGCGCAATTCTGTCTCAACGTTCAGGGGAAAAGATGCTCCTACACCCTTGCGCTTTCTTCTCCCGCCAGATGTCCCCCGCTGAACGGAATTACGACATCGGGAATAAGGAACTGCTGGCAATCAAGGACGCTTTCACCGAGTGGAGACACTTGCTGGAGGGGGCCCATAATCCCATCTCTGTATACACTGACCACCGGAACCTAGAGTTTATCCGCAGCGCCAAGAGACTCACCGCCAGACAGGCCAGGTGGAGTCTGTTTTTCTCCAGATTCAATTTTGTTATCTCCTATCGCCCTGGGTCGAAGAACGGCAAAGCGGATGCTCTCTCAAGGATGTTCTCTGAAACCTCTCAGATCAATGAGGCTCCGGCCGGTATCCTTCCCGACAGAAGCATCATAGGAGCCACCTACTTGAAGGAACTTCTGGGTTCCCTCAAGGAAGGGTATGAGAACGATCACCTCCTCACCTACCCACCTGGAGCTGTAAACCTTACTCTTAAGGGTGGCTACTGGTTGTACCGGGATCAGCAGTTGTACGTACCAGAATCTGCACGACTTGACGTACTTAAACTCAACCACGATTCCAAACCGGCCGGCCATCTGGGTATCAGAAGGACCCAGGAGCTCCTCTCCCGTTTCTTCTGGTGGCCAACTTACAGAAAAGATACCGAGAGGTTTGTCTCCTCATGCACGACGTGCGCCCGCAACAAGACCCCCCGCTCCTCCCCCGTGGGCTTGCTATGTCCACTCCCGGTTCCCTCCCGCCCCTGGGGTTCAATCTCCATGGACTTTATTGTGGAACTTCCTCCCTCCAAAGGCATGAACACCGTTCTGGTCGTCGTCGACCGTCTCACCAAAATGGCCCACTTCATCCCCTGCAAGGGCCTACCTACCGCCAAACAGACGGCCGATCTCGTACTCCGAGAGGTTTTTAGGCTACATGGGGCCCCGGACGATGTTGTTTCGGATCGGGGAGTACAGTTCACTTCCAGGTTCTGGAGAAACTTCTGTCAAGCCCTTGGGATCAAGGTGAACCTGTCTTCTGCGTTCCACCCCCAATCCAATGGGCAGACCGAGAGAACGAATCAAACCCTCGAGCAGTATTTGCGCTGTTTCGTCACCCATCTGCAGGACGACTGGCTGGACCACCTCTCTACGGCCGAGTTTGCCTATAACAATGCGGAGCACAGTTCTACCCAATACAGCCCGTTCTACGCTAACACCGGCCTACACCCAACCTTCATCCCTCACTTGCCCATTTCCACCACAGTCCCAGCTGTGGCCGAACGTCTTGCAAGTCTACAACAGGCACAGGAAAATATTCGGGACAATCTACATCGAGCCCAGAGCCGCTTCAAGCAGGCAGCGGATAAACACCGCAAACCCGCTCCGGAATTCCAGGTAGGGGACAAGGTGTGGCTCTCCACCAGAAACCTAAGCCCAAAGGTTCCCTCCCGGAAGTTGGGCCAAAAATACATGGGTCCTTTCCGGATCACGGCTCGAATCAACGAAGTCACCTTCCGACTCGACCTTCCCGACTCCATCCGAGTGCACCCGGTTTTCCACTGCTCTCTCCTGAAACCACATGTTGAGAACACTTTCCCAGGCCGCCACCCCCCTCCTCCTCCTCCGGTAAGAGTACAAGACCAGGAGGAATACACTGTGGCCAAGATCCTTGACTCCAGACTCCACCGTGGAAGGCTGCAGTATCTAGTTGGGTGGAAAGGCTATTCCCCCGAGGATAACTCCTGGGAGCCGGAGGAAAATGTCCATGCCCCCAGACTGGTAAAATCTTTCCACCAAAGACATCCCGATAAACCATCATCTGCGGTGCCCGGAGGTCACCTTGGAAGGGGGGGAGTACTGTCGGGATTCGAACCAGTGACCAGCCATGTCTCAGGCAGTAGCTCTAGCCACTAGACTACCAACCCTTCTGGACATTTCCTTCTACTGAACTCTTTGATCTACCTTGTTCCAGCCTTGCCTTGTTAATCTCTGTGATTCCTTGCACCTGCTACTTCCTCTTTATAAGCCCAGCCTCTTGCACCAGATCCCTGCTGGTTATTGTTCTTCTGGACTTGATCCTGCTGCATCTACTGCTGTTCCTCTGCTGCTACTGCTACCAACTTGACTGCTGCCGACCTTGGAATTGTCCCCGACTACTCTTCTGCTTGTCCCTACCAACTGACCTGCTTCCACCGTTCCCGATCCGGATTGTCTGACCACGCTCACTGCCGCCTGCCCTGACCCACCGCCTGCTAACCGATTACGCCTCTGTCTGACTACGCTGCAACTACAACCTGCCTGCGGTCCTTGCCACTGGGCTCCACCTCCAGCCAGCTATCCTCTGACTCAGGTGAGCCTGTAGGATTGTAACACAGACTCAATAACCAGTGTTCATTCTAGTCAACCAGGTCATTGGGTCATGCTAAAGAAACATCCGAGGACGAGACTAGAGCCAAGATTTCTTGGGCCATTCCAGGTGCTGCTGATGACGCCAACCTCTCTGAAGTTCGAGGGACGAGGCAACTGGATCCACACCAGTCACTGCAAGAAGCTGCTCAACTACATCAAAGAATGAAGAGTATCACTTTTGTTTATTTGTTTAGTTTAATTTTTAGGGAGGGAAACGCACCTCAAACTAGCCAGGGCCACAAGGAGACATTTGTTGATAACACATAACGATACTTTCCTAGAGGATAATATCAGCTATAGGTTTAATAATAGCTCTGGCTCCGGCTCCTCGCTTGTTAATCCTGTATGGGTGTCTGGGCAGCTAGGCGGCCCGTAGATGTGGTAAAGGGCATAAATATGTGGGATCCTCCAGTTGTGAGGAAGGTATAATGGTCAACCTTACTAATGAAACCCCCTATCTCTTTAATAACACCCATAGACCAGATTATATCTGCTGGAAAGAAGGGTGTGACGTTCAGACTCAGGGAGCGATCCCTCAGTCTATTCAGTTATTACTGGAGGCCCGTGACCGTCAGAAGTTCTTGTGTGGAGTTGACGGGTCTGTACTATTTCCTATGCGAGTTAGCCGCTTATAAGGTAATTCCCCCTAATGCCAGAGGTTCATGTGTCCTGGTGAAGTTTGTCCCTGCATCTTACGTTGCAGACGATTGGGAGGAACTGATGGTGTGGACGGAGGTAAAAAGGGCAAGGAGAGCTGGAAGGGAGTTGTTTTCTGGCTGGACGGGATGGGAAGTTGGACTTATGAAGAGATTGAACAATTTCTCGTCTATGGTGGATGAGATGTTCAAAGAAACCATTAAGGTAGTGAGAGAGATCACTGAGAAACGTCAGTAGAGCGTCCAAAGGAGGGTTTCTGTGAATTAGATGACGAATGATTAGAATGATTTTCAAAGCTTTGGGAGGTCTTGGGGCTCACTGGTTTTCCATTGGATCCGGGCTAAAGGAAATAGGACATGTACTTATGTTTTTTTGTTTCAATTCCTTCTATACGCCGGAGTGAGATGTTCCTGATGTCTAATCGACCGAGTTACCGAAGCCCGAACAGACAAGACGCCCTGAAGACCAAATCATGGACCAGATGCAGAGTATTCCAAACCACTTGGCGACCAACGCGAAAAGCCGCCTCCTGAGTCACCTCCGGAAGAAAAGAATCTCGGAGTCAAGATTTGTTTTTAAGCTACGTGTCAAGATTGACTTTCTGTTTTCCATCATCTGTTTTGTTTTATGGATTCAGGACTTTCGTAGACAAGAATATCGAGATTCATCGAGGGACACTGGGGAGCATATGACAAAGAGGAGGGACTGTTGTGGAAATTTTATTAGGATGTGTTTTTAATATATTGTGTATTGTCATCATGTATCTCAATGTCAGGGTAAACCATTGGAGTGGATATTTTCCTGTGTATATGGAGACACAGCTGCCGGGCGAATGGTCCAATGTGCTATGTACTGGGCAGTGGGCCGGGGGAGACTGATGTATTCAGTAGAGCAATGTTTTCTTGTCGAATGTATGGACGCCGGCTAGGGCCCCCGTGCAAGGTGTGGATTTATTGGTTTGGCGTGGACACATTTGTTAAGACAACAATATATGAAAGGAACATGTGTTTATTGTCTCTAGTGCGCCTGATCAGCCACTGGAGATAATGACGTTGTCCTGTAAATAAACATGCATGAGGATCATAGTAACTTTATTTGGCATTGATCACTGAGCAAGGCTGGATAAAGTTCCCTCCAGTGGTAATGGGAGATTATTGTATCTAGTGTTTGTTAGCTGGCTATGTTATTTCAAATGATGGTGGTTTCTCATATTCCTGTATCATCACTTCCTGTATGTCATCACTTCCTGTATCCTTGTTACATGAAGTAAGTGGTCGGGTGACGGGCCGGCCCCTTTTCTATTGTTAGACCCTTTTGTGAGTAAGAAATAAAAGTGAAAGAGACTGGGCAGACAGGGAGGCAGTGCTCAGGAGAACTCAACATGAAAACACCTTTGTCTGAGTCTTGACGAAGAGATTTACCTTTCCTTACACAAAGTCTGATGCAAGCGAATTTCTACTACAAATATTTCTATTACACCTCCAGACTCTGCCGCCACCTCCAGACTCTGTCATTGGGCCACTCTATAGTCTCCTTATGCTGCTGCCACCTCCACACTATGTCACCTTCCTATTCTGTGGCCTTCTCATGCTACTGCCACCCCCACAATATGTCACCTTGCCACTCTGTGGCCTTCTCATACTGCTGCCACCTCTACACTGTCATTGTGCCACTCTGTGGCCTCCTGATGCTGCTGCCACCTCCAGACTCTGTCATTGGGCCACTCTGTAGTCTACTTAAGCTGCTGCCCCTCCACACTATGTCACCTTCCTATTCTGTGGTCTCCTCATGCTGCTGCCACCCCCACAATATGTCACCTTGTCAACTTTTTGGTCTTCTGATGCTGCTGCCACCTCCATACTATGTCACCTTGCCACTCTGTGGCCTCCTCATGCTGCTGCTACCTACATACTGTCACCTTGCCACTCTGTGGCCTCCTCATGGTGCTGACACCTCAACACTATGTCACCTTGCCACTCTGTGGTCTCCTGATGCTGCTGCCACCTCCACAATATGTCACCTTGCTACTCTGTGGTCTTCTGATGCTGCTGCCAGCTCCACACTGTCATTATGCCACTCTGTGGTTTCCGGATGCTGCTGCCAGCTCCACACCGTCATTGGGCCACTCTGTGGTCTCCTCATGCTGCTTCCAACTCCACACTATGTCACCTTGCCACTCTGTGGTCTTCTGATGCTGCCGCCACCTCCACACTTTGTCATTGTGCTACTCTCTGGCCTCTTGATGCAGCCGCCACCTCCAGACTCTGTCATTGGGCCACTCTGTGGTCTCCTGATGCTGCTGCCATCCCCACCCTATGTCACCTTGCCACTCTGTTGCCCCCTCATGCTGCTGCCACCAACATACTGTCACCTTGCCACTCTGTGGTCTCCTCATGCTGCTGCCACCTCTGCACTATGTCACCTTGTTACTCTGTGGGCTCCTGATGCTGCTGCCACCTCCACATTATGTCACCTTGCCACTCTGTGGCCTCCTCATGCTGCTGCCTCCTACACACTATGTAATCTTGCCACTCTGTGGCCTCCTCATGCTGCTGCCACCTACACACTATGTCACCTGGCCACTCAGTGGTCTACTCATGCTGCTGCCACCTCCACACTTTGTAACCTTGCCACTCTGTGGCCTCCTCATATTGCTGCTTCCTCCATACTATGTCACCTTGCCACTCTGTGATTTTCTGATGCTGCTTCCACCTCCACACGATGTCACCTTGCCACTCTCAAGTCTCCTGATGCTGCTGCCACCTCCACACTATGTCACCTTGCCACTCTGTGATTTTCTGATGCTGCTTCCACCTCCACACAATGTCACCTTGCCACTCTGTGGTCTCCTCATGCTGCTACCACCTCCACACTATATCACCTTGCCACTCTCTGGTTTCCTCTTGCTGCTGCCACCTCCACACTATGTTACCTTGCCACTCTGTTGTCTTTTGATGCTTCTGCCACCTCCACACTGTCATTGTGCCACTCTGTGGTCTCCTCATGCTGCTGCTACCGCCACACTATGTCACCTTGCCACTCTGTGGTCTCCTCATGCTGCTGCTGCTACCTCCACACTATGTCACCTTGCCTATCTGTGGTCTCCTCATTCTGCTGCCACCCCCACACTATGTCCCATTGCCACTCTGTGGCCTCCTCATGCTGCTGCCACCTCCACACTGTCATTGTGCCACTCTGTGGCCTCTTCATGCTGCCATCACCTCCAGACTCGGTCATTGGGCCACTCTATAGTCTCCTCATGCTGCTGCCACCTCCACACTATGTCACCTTGCCACTCTATGGTCTTCTCATGCTGCTGCTACCTCCACACTATGTCACCTTGCCACTCTGTGGTCTCCTCATGCTGCTGCCACCTTCACACTATGTCACGTTCCCACTCTGTGGCCACCTCCACACTGTCATTGGGCCACTCTGTGGCCTCCTCATTCTGCCGTCACCTCCAGACTCTGTCATTGGGCCACTCTATAGTCTCCTCATGCTGCTGCCACCTCCACACTATGTCACCTTGCCACTCTGTGGTCTCCTCATGCGGC
Organism: Bufo bufo; assembly: GCF_905171765.1. Classification (NCBI taxonomy): domain Eukaryota; kingdom Metazoa; phylum Chordata; class Amphibia; order Anura; family Bufonidae; genus Bufo; species Bufo bufo. The sequence goes on along the minus strand of NC_053397.1, from coordinate 65,898,671 downwards.
TGCCACCTCCACACTATGTCACGTTGCCATTCTGTGGCCGCCTCATGCTGCTGCCACCTCCACACTGTCATTGTGCCACTCTTTGGCCTCCTTATGCTGCCGCCACATCCACACTTTGTCATAGTGCCACTCTGTGGCCTCCTGATGCTGCTGCCATCCCCATGCTATGTCACCTTTCCACTCTGTGGCCTCCTCATGCTGCTGCCACCTCCACACTATGTCACTTTGCCACTCTGTGGTCTTCTGATGCTTCTGCCACCTCCACACTGTCATTATGCCACTCTGAGGTTTCCTGATGGTGCCGCCACTTCTAGACTATGTCATTGGGCCACTCCATGGTCTCCTCATGCTGCTGCCACCTCCATACTATGTTACCTTGCCACTATGTGGTCTTCTGATGCTGCTGCACCTCCACACTGTCATTGTGCCACTTTGTGGCCTCCTGATGCAGCCGCCACCTCCAGACTCTGTCATTGGGGCACTCTGTGGTCTCCTCATGCTGCTTCCAGCCCCTCGCTATGTCACCTTGCCACTCTGTGGCCTCCTCATGCTGCTGCCCCCTCCACACTATGTCACCTTGCCACTCTGTGGTCTTCTGATGCTGCTGCCACCTCCACACTGCAATTATGCCACTCTGTGGTCTCCTGATGCTGTCGCTACCTCCAGATTGTCATTGGGCCACTCTGTGGTCTCCTAATGCTGCTGCCACCTCCACACTATGTCAACTTGCCACTCTGTGGTCTTCTGATAATGCTGCCACCTCCACACTATGTCATTGTGCCACTCTGTGGCCTCCTGATGCTTCCACCACCTCCACATCTGTCATTGTGCCACTTTGTGGCCTCTTGACGGAGCGGCCACCTCCAGACTCTGTCATTGGGCCACTCTGTGGTCTCCTCCTGCTGCTGACACCCCCACACTATGTCACGTTGCCTCTCTGTGGCCTCCTCATGCTGCTGCCACCTCCACAATGTAATTGTGCCACTCTGTGGCCTCCTTATGCTGTCACCACTATCACATTCTATCATTGTGCTACTTTGTGGCCTCCTGATGCTGCCGCCACCTCCAGACTCTGTCATTGGGCCACTCTATGGTCTCCTCTTGCTGCTGCCACCTAAACATTATGTCACCTTGCCACTCTGTGGTCTTCTGATGCTGCTGCCACCTTAACACTATGTTACCTTGCCACTCTGTGGTCTCCTGATGCTGCTGCCACCTCCACATTATGTCACCTTGCCACTCTGTGGTCTTCTGATGCTGCTGCCAACTCCACACTGTCATTATGCCACTCAGTGGTTTCTTGATGGTGAAGCCACCTCTAGACTGTCATTTGGCCACTCTATGGTCTCCTCATGCTTCTTCCACCTCCACACTGTCACCTTGCCACTCTGTGGTCTTCTGATGCTGCTGCCACCTCCACACTGTCATTGTGCCACTCTTTGGCCTCCTGATGCTGCTGCCACCTCCAGACTCTGTCATTGGGCCACTCTGTGGTCTCCTCATGCTGCTGCCACCTCCACACTATGTCACCTTGCCACTCTGTGGTCTTCTGATGCTGCTGCCACCTCCACACTGTCATTTTGCTAATCTGTGACCTCCTGATGCTTCCGCCACCTCCACATTCTGTCATTGTGCCACTCTGTGGCCTCCTAATGGAGCCGCCATCGCCACACTTTGTCAACTTGCCACTCTGTGGTCTTCTGATGCTGCTTCCACCCCCACACTATGTCGCCTTGCCACTCTAAGGCCTCCTGATGCTGATGCCACCTCCACTCTATGTCACCTGGCCACTCTGTGCTCTCCTGATGCTGCTGCCACCTCCACACTATGTCACCTTGCCACTCTGTGGTCTCCTGATGCTGCTGCCACCTCCACACTATGTCACCTTGCCACTCTGTGGCCTCCTCATTCTGTTGCCACCTCCGTACTGTCATTATGCCACTCTGTGGCCTCCTCATGCTGCTGCCCCCTCCACACTATGTCACCTTGCCACTCTGTGGTCTTCTGATGCTGCTGCCACCTCCACACTGCAATTATGCCACTCTGTGGTCTCCTGATGCTGTCGCTACCTCCGTACTGTCATTATGCCACTCTGTGGCCTCCTCATGCTGCTGCCACCTCCACACTATGTAACCTTGCCACTCTGTGGTCTTCTGATGCTGCTTCCACCTCCACACTATGTCGCCTTGCCACTCTAAGGCCTCCTGATGCCACCTCCACTCTATGTCACCTTGCCACTCTGTGCTCTCCTGATGCTGCTGCAACCGCCACACTATTACACCTTGCCACTCTGTGGTCTCCTGATGCTGCTGCCACCTCCACACTATGTCACCTTGCCACTCTGTGGTCTTCTCATGCTGCTGCCACCTCCACACTATGTCACTTTGCCACTCTGTGGTTTCCTCTTGCTGCTGCCACCTCCACACTATGTTACCTTGCCACTCTGTTGTCTTCTGAAGCTGCTGCCACCTCCACACTGTCATTGTGCCACTCTGTGGCCTCCTGATGCTGCTGCCACCTCCACACTGTCATTGTGCCACTCTGTGGCCTCCTGATGCTGCTGCCACCTCCAGACTCTGTCATTGGGCCACTCTTTAGTTCCTAATGCTGCTGCCACCTCTACACTATGTCACCTTGTTATTCTGTGGTCTCATCATGCTGCTGCCACCCCCACACTATGTGATCTTGTCACCTTTTTGGTCTTCTGATGCTTCTGCCACCTCCGCACTATGTCACCTTGCCACTTTGTGGTCTCTTCATCCTGCTACCACCTCCACACTATGTCACCTTGCCACTCTGTGGCATCCTCATGCTGCTGCCACCTACACACTGTCACCTTGCCACTCTGTGGCCTCTTCTTGCTGCTGCCACCTACACACTATGTCACCTTGCCACTCTGTGGTCTCCTGATGCTGCTGCCATCTCCGCACTATATCACCTTGTTACTCTGTGGTCTCCTGATGCTGCTGCTACCTCTACATTATGTCACCTTGCCACTCTGTGGCCTACTCTTGCTGCTGCCACCTACACACTATTTCACATTGCCATTCTGTGGTCTCCTCATGCTGCTGCCACCCCCACACTATGTAACCTTGCCACTCTGTGGTCTCCTTATGCTGCTGCTACCTCCACACTATGTCACCTTGAAACTCTGTGGTCTCCTGATGCTACTGCCACCTCCACACTATTTTACCTTGCCACTCTGTGGTCTCCTCATGCTGCTGCCACCTCCACACTATGTCACCTTGCCATTCTGTGGTCTCCTCATGCTGCTGCCACCCCCACACTATGTAACCTTGCCACTCTGTGGTCTCCTTATGGTGCTGCTACCTCCACATTATGTCACCTTGCCGCTCTGGGGCCTCCTCATGCTTCTGCCACCTTCACACTATGTCACTTTTCCACTCTGTGGCCTCCTATACTTGCCGCCATCTCCACACTATCATTGTGCCATTCTGTGGCCTCATCCTGATGCTTCTACTTCTGCCACCTCCACACTTTGTGATTGTACGACTCTGTGGCCTCCTGATGATGTTGCCACCTCCACACTGTTATTGTGCCACTCTGTAGCCTCCTCATGCTGCTTCCACCTCACCACTATGTTATAGGGCCACTTTGTGGAATTCTCATGCTGTTCCCACCCTCCCCACTTCATGACTAGGCCACTATTTTGCCTTTTGGCCTGGCTGACATCATCATTTATTTGACCCTTCTTCTGATCTGTCAGAAGGAAGGAAAAATGAGACGCACAACGGATTCTGTATGTGTACCAGCTGTAAGGCCTCTATGGTCCCATCAGAATTGGCTTGTGATTTGGTAGCCAAAAGCAGGAATGGGTACAAAACACAGAAGACATGCAAATATTCTATTTCCGTGTCATCTCTGTTTTGGGTCCACTTCTGTTTTTTTGGCATTAGCAATACTGATGGATTACTGAACATATGCTGACCGAGTGAAGGCAGATGCTCCACAGACAGGACTAGAGATGTCTCGAACTATTCGCCGGCGAACAGTTCCCTGCGAACATAGCTTGTTCGCGTTCGCCGCGGCGTGTGAACATATGCAATGTTTGGTCCGCTCTCTATGCATCATCATTGAGCAAACTTTGACCCTGTACCTCACAGTCAGCAGACACATTCCAGCCAATCAGCATACCCTCCCTCCAAGACCCTCCCACCTCCTATCAAAAAGCAAGGACAGCATCCATCTTAGATTCATTCTGAAGCTGCAGTGTCACAAATTTGACTAAGTTGTAATCGCAATGCGATTAATACAGGTTATATTAATCACATTGCGAATTCAACTTAGAGCTGGGTTCCTAATGGTTGTATTGCTAGAATATAACGAACATTGAGAATATAGTGCTATATTCGTTATATTCGTCAATTCTAGCAATATAACCATTAGGAACTTAGCTCTAAGTTATATTAATCGCATTGCGAATTCAACTTAGAGCTGGGTTCCTAATGGTTGTATTGCTAGAATATAACGAAGATTGAGAATATAGTGCTATATTCGTTATATTCGTCAATTCTAGCAATACAACCATTAGGAACTCAGATCTAAGTTGTAATCGCAATGCGATTAATACAGGTTATATTAATCGCATTGCGAATTCAACTTACCACACTCTGCGTCAACTACGTAATTTTCCATGGGAGTTTTGCCATGGATCCCCCTCCGGCATGCCACAGTCCAGGTGTTAGTCCCCTTGAAACAACTTTTCCATCACTATTGTGGCCAGAAAGAGTCCCTGTGGGTTTTAAAATTCGCCTGTCTATTGAAGTCTATGGCGGTTCGCCCGGTTCGCGAACATTTGCGTAAATTTGCGTTCGCCGTTCACGAACGGAAAATTTGATGGTCGTGACATCTCAAGACAGGGCCTGTTTTTTGGGGGTTATTTTCCTAATGGATCAGAGGAAGGGCAAAATAATCAGTGACGTCAATACAAACTTACTGCTGACACCCTCTCCACTCTATCTGGGGGGGCTATACTTGTATAAGCTTTTAATAGAACAGGTTCTGTAGACATCTTTGTGGAATCAGCTGACGACGATGTAAAAGGAGTGCGCTTCATCTTGTCGCTAACATCGACCTGTAAAGGCTGAGTTCATACTTGAGTTATTTGGTCAGTTTTGGCCCAATGACTGCCCAAAAAAGTGAAGTGTGCAGTGATTCTAAGAGCGACGCCTGTCATCTGCATGTCATACGGACTCACAGTATTATTTCACTACCAAAGCAGACTCCCTATGCGTGTTACTGCAAGAAACAGTGTTCTACGCCACTAAAAAAGGCTCTCTGCAACCAGGAAATAGCAGTTTTTCAACTCAATTCACCGCAAATAAATTTGGATCGAACCGAATTTTTCCCAAAAATTTGGTGAATTGGCCGAATTTTATTTTTTAAATATTCGCTCATCTCTAATTGTGACCTTTCATAGGGAATCTGACTTGTGTTTAATTGAATCTAATTATTGTTCTGTTCTTCTATCCACTAGGGGAAGTCAAAACTTAACATATTGTGCTGCCTTTGGACTACAGGAAACAAAATTTTTGGTAAGTAAATTTTTATAATACCTCTTCTTATGTGGCACAAGGGTCTTTGGGCCCCCTCAGGCTCCTGGACCCGGTAGCGACTGCTACCTTTTCACCCCCTATAGCTATGCCCCTGAATGCCACCTTATCCTGTTGTGTTAGTCATTTTAATTATATCTAGTATGTGTGGATTTGGTGATACTCAGAGCCAAAGTACAAACTGGATAGTGGAACTAAAACCCATTCCTGGTGAAATATTTTCCTTATAACATATTCTGTTCATATAACTAACATATTCATAATTTTTTATTTATTATATTATATTTTCTGTCCAGGATTTATGAGGGCAGCGATCTTGCATAAGCTGCTGTTACCAGCAATTAGGGAAATGCTTTACAGCAGCCTCATGGCCCATCGGCTTATTAGAATGAAAATCATAAGTGACCTTATATGGCAAAAGTTTCTAGGTCATTGTGCAGGGAGGACAGAGTAGATAGCCTGTGAGCATGAACTATTATGAATAGACGATACTGTTATCTATTCAGATGTATTATCTCTCATTGTAAGCCTGCGTGAGATGATAATAAGATGACTGCAAAAAAATCTATACCGAACAGGAAGTGTATTAATAGGCTTAGTGGCCCATGTGCAAACTGCAGTATTCTAGGATTTACTATCAAAAATTCTTTCAAATTATGTGTAACATAAAATCGATTTAAATAACAAATTTTCTGTTGTCAAGAAGTTAAATATATATTTAAAAAGAATTGTGATCACTTTACTTACTTGGAACATATTTTATCTTCGGGGGCGATCTGGAAGCTAGTTGGACTATAAGTATATCCCATCATAATATAAAATATTCCACCCAAAATTACATCTCCATCTTTAAAACACATAGAATTATCTCCTGAAGATTGAAGTAAGCAAGGTTTCATGATTTTAGCTGTATGTGTTACAGGAAAAAGCAATAATACTAATGCTGCGATCTTTAGCAAGTTGAATCTGAAAAAAAAATTAAATATATATATATATATATATATATATATTTGTAATTTAAATTGAGTAATAATATATTTAGGATCATTACATTATTACACTTACAATTTGCACTGTTAAAGGCTATGTACATCCTTGAGGACAGTTTTTTCTTATTATTGCATTGTACATATTTTGAGCTGAAAATACATTTTTTTTAATTGTTCCTTAATAAAATTGTTGTCCCTTTCTCTGTGGAGCCTTGAGATTCTCTGGAAGCAGGCTCCTTCAGACAGCTCAGCTGACGCTTCCTTATCTCTTCTCTCTGACTTCCTAAGCTCTGGTGAATGAAAGGAGGATGTTACCAGCCTAACTGCATTGCAACAGGTAAAGTTTGGTGAAAGAAGAATGATGATAGTGAATGTTTTTCAGGGATTTGTCTACGCTCCTTAGTTCCACCTGAGGAAGCTGGAGGCGAAACATGTCGGTTTGGAGCTATACTGGTCTGTATTTTACTCTATACTTCCCTATTGGTTTTGTTTACACTCTGCACTATCTGACTACCTTATTAACCATACATGCAAACTGTCTGATTACTTTTGGCACTTGCCCTTCAATTGTCATTTTATAGTCTACCATAGATTTATATTTTGAATTTGGCACATGCTACCAATTTCTGGTTTTATAAACCTAATAGGATACGGAGTTGTTGTTACTGCATGTCCAGTATATTTTCCTTTTTCTGTATATGTAGCGCGCCACTATATAATCTATTTTATAATTATTTAACCACCTCAGCCCCCAGTGCTTAAACACCCTGAAAGACCAGGCCACTTTTTACACTTCTGACCTACACTACTTTCACCGTTTATTGCTCGGTCATGCAACTTACCACCCAAATGAATTTTACCTCCTTTTCTTCTCACTAATAGAGCTTTCATTTGGTGGTATTTCATTGCTGCTGACATTTTTACTTTTTTTGTTATTAATCGAAATTTAACGATTTTTTTGCAAAAAAATGACATTTTTCACTTTCAGTTGTAAAATTTTGCAAAAAAAACGACATCCATATAGAAATTTTGCTCTAAATTTATAGTTCTACATGTCTTTGATAAAAAAAAAATGTTTGGGTAAAAAAAAAATGGTTTGGGTAAAAGTTATAGCGTTTACAAACTATGGTACAAAAATGTGAATTTCCGCTTTTTGAAGCAGCTCTGACTTTCTGAGCACCTGTCATGTTTCCTGAGGTTCTACAATGCCCAGACAGTACAAACACCCCACAAATGACCCCATTTCTGAAAGTACACACCCTAAGGTATTCGCTGATGGGCATAGTGAGTTCATAGAACTTTTTATTTTTTGTCACAAGTTAGCGGAAAATGATGATTTTTTTTTTTTTTTTTTTTTTCCTTTCAAAGTCTCATATTCCACTAACTTGTGACAAAAAATAAAAACTTCTATGAACTCACTATGCCCATCAGCGAATACCTTGGGGTCTCTTCTTTCCAAAATGGGGTCACTTGTGGGGTAGTTATACTGCCCTGGCATTCTAGGGGCCCAAATGTGTGGTAAGGAGTTTGAAATCAAATTCTGTAAAAAATGACCTGTGAAATCCGAAAGGTGCTCTTTGGAATATGGGCCCCTTTGCCCACCTAGGCTGCAAAAAAGTGTCACACATCTGGTATCTCCGTACTCAGGAGAAGGTGGGGAATGTGTTTTGGGGTGTCATTTTATATATACCCATGCTGGGTGAGAGAAATATCTTGGCAAAAGACAACTTTTCCCATTTTTTTATACAAAGTTGTCATTTGACCAAGATATTTATCTCACCCAGCATGGGTATATGTAAAAAGACACCCCAAAACACATTCCTCAACTTCTCCTGAGTACGGGGATACCAGATGTGTGACACTTTTTTGCAGCCTAGGTGGGCAAAGGGGCCCATATTCCAAAGAGCACCTTTCGGATTTCACTCCTCATTTTTTCCTGAATTTGATTTCAAACTCCTTACCACACATTTGGGCCCCTAGAATACCAGGGCAGTATAACTACCCCACAAGTGACCCCATTTTGGAAAGAAGACACCCCAAGGTATTCCGTGAGGGGCATGGCGAGTTCCTAGAATTTTTTATTTTTTGTCACAAGTTAGTGGAAAATGATGATTTTTTTTTTTTTTTTTTTTTTTCATACAAAGTCTCATATTCCACAAACTTGTGACAAAAAATAAAAACTTCCATGAACTCACTATGCCCATCAGCGAATACCTTGGGGTCTCTTCTTTCCAAAATGGGGTCACTTGTGTGGTAGTTATACTGCCCTGGCATTCTAGGGGCCCAAATGTGTGGTAAGTAGGTAAATGACCTGTGAAATCCGAAAGGTGCTCTTTGGAATGTGGGCCCCTTTGCCCACCTAGGCTGCAAAAAAGTGTCACACATCTGGTATCCCCGTATTCAGGAGAAGTTGAGGAATGTGTTTTGGGGTGTCTTTTTACATATACCCATGCTGGGTGAGATAAATATCTTGGTCAAATGCCAACTTTGTATAAAAAAATGGGAAAAGTTGTCTTTTGCCAAGATATTTCTCTCACCCAGCATGGGTATATGTAAAATGACACCCCAAAACACATTCCCCAACTTCTCCCGATTACGGAGATACCAGATGTGTGACACTTTTTTGCAGCCGAGGTGGGCAAAGGGGCCCATATTCAAAAGAGCACCTTTCGGATTTCACAGGTCATTTTTTACAGAATTTGATTTCAAACTCCTTACCACACATTTGGGCCCCTAGAATGCCAGGGCAGTATAACTACCCCACAAGTGACCCCATTTTGGAAAGAAGAGACCCCAAGGTATTCGCTGATGGGCAAAGTGAGTTCATGGAAGTTTTTATTTTTTGTCACAAGTTAGTGGAATATGAGACTTTGTATGAAAAAAAAAAAAAAAAAAAATAAGCATTTTCCACTAACTTGTGACAAAAAATAAAAAATTCTAGGAACTCGCCATGCCCCTCACAGAATACCTTGGGGTGTCTTCTTTCCAAAATGGGGTCACTTGTGGGGTAGTTATACTGCCCTGGCATTTTCCAGGGGCCCTAATGTGTGGTAAGTAGGTAAATGACCTGTGAAATCCTAAAGGTGCTCTTTGGAATATGGGCCCCTTTGCCCACCTAGGCTGCAAAAAAGTGTCACACATCTGGTATCGCCGTATTCAGGAGAAGTTGGGGAATGTGTTTTGGGGTGTCATTTTACATATACCCATGCTGGGTGAGAGAAATATCTTGGCAAAAGACAACTTTTCCCATTTTTTTATACAAAGTTGGCATTTGACCAAGATATTTCTCTCACCCAGCATGGGTATATGTAAAATGACACCCCAAAACACATTCCCCAACTTCTCCTGAGTACGGCGATACCAGATGTGTGACACTTTTTTGCAGCCTAGATGCGCAAAGGTGCCCAAATTCCTTTTAGGAGGGCATTTTTAGACATTTGGATACCAGACTTCTTCTCACGCTTTGGGGCCCCTAGAATGCCAGGGCAGTATAAATACCCCACATGTGACCCCATTTTGGAAAGAAGACACCCCAAGGTATTCAATGAGGGGCATGGCGAGTTCATAGAAATTTTTTTTTTTTTGGCACAAGTTAGCGGAAATTGATATTTTTAATTTTTTTCTCACAAAGTATCCCGTTCCGCTAACTTGGGACAAAAATTTCAATCTTTCATGGACTCAATATGCCCCTCACGGAATACCTGGGGGTGTCTTCTTTCCGAAATGGGGTCACATGTGGGGTATTTATACTGCCCTGGCATTCTAGGGGCCCTAAAGCGTGAGAAGAAGTCTGGAATATAAATGTCTAAAAAATTTTACGCATTTGGATTCCGTGAGGGGTATGGTGAGTTCATGTGAGATTTTATTTTTTGACACAAGTTAGTGGAATATGAGACTTTGTAAGAAAAAAAAAATAAAATTCTGCTAACTTGGGCCAAAAAAATATCTGAATGGAGCCTTACAGAGGGGTGCTAAATGACAGGGGGGTGATAAATGACAGGGGGGTGATCAATGACAGGGGGGTGATCAATGACAGGGGGGTGATCAATGACAGGGGGGTGATCAATGACAGGGGGGTGATCAGGGAGTCTATATGGGGTGATAACCACAGTCATTGATCACGCCCGTGTAAGGCTTCATTCAGACGTCCGGATGCGTTTTGCGGATCCGATCCATCTATCAGTGCATCCGTAAAAATCATGCGGACATCTGAATGGAGCTTTACAGGGGGGTAATCAATGACAGGGGGGTGATCAGGGAGTCTATATGGGGTGATCACCACAGTCATTGATCATGCCCCTGTAAGGCTTCATTCAGACGTCCGGATGCGTTTTGCGGATCGGATCCATCTATCAGTGCATCCGTAAAAAATCATGCGGACATCTGAATGGAGCTTTACAGGGGGGTAATCAATGACAGGGGGGTGATCAATGACAGGGGGGTGATCAGGGAGTCTATATGGGGTGATCACCACAGTCATTGATCATGCCCCTGTAAGGCTTCATTCAGACGTCCGGATGCGTTTTGCGGATCGGATCCATCTATCAGTGCATCCGTAAAAATCATGCGGACATCTGAATGGAGCTTTACAGGGGGGTAATCAATGACAGGGGGGTGATCACCACAGTCATTGATCATGCCCCTGTAAGGCTTCATTCAGACGACCGGATGCGTTTTGCGGATCCGATCCATGTATCAGTGCATCCGTAAAAATCATGCGGACATCTGAATGGAGCTTTACAGGGGGTGATCAATGACAGGGGTGTAATCAATGACAGGGGGGTGATCAGGGAGTCTATATGGGGTGATAACCACAGTCATTGATCATGCCCCTGTAAGGCTTCATTCAGACGTCCGGATGCGTTTTGCGGATCCGATCCATCTATCAGTGCATCCGTAAAAATCATGCGGACATCTGAATGGAGCTTTACAGGGGGGTAATCAATGACAGGGGGGTAATCAATGACAGGGGGGTGATCAGGGAGTCTATATGGGGTGATCACCACAGTCATTGATCATGCCCCTGTAAGGCTTCATTCAGACGTCCGGATGCGTTTTGCGGATCCGATCCATCTATCAGTGCATCCGTAAAAATCATGCGGACATCTGAATGGAGCTTTACAGGGGGGTAATCAATGACAGGGGGGTGATCACCACAGTCATTGATCATGCCCCTGTAAGGCTTCATTCAGACGACCGGATGCGTTTTGCGGATCCGATCCATGTATCAGTGCATCCGTAAAAATCATGCGGACATCTGAATGGAGCTTTACAGGGGGGTAATCAATGACAGGGGGGTAATCAATGACAGGGGGGTGATCAGGGAGTCTATATGGGGTGATCACCACAGTCATTGATCATGCCCCTGTAAGGCTTCATTCAGACGTCCGGATGCGTTTTGCGGATCCGATCCATCTATCAGTGGATCCGTAAAAATCATGCGGACGTCTGAATGGAGCTTTACAGGGGGTTGATCAATGACAGGGGGGTAATCAATGACAGGGGGGTGATCAGGGAGTCTATATGGGGTGATCAGGGGTGATTAGGGGTGATCAGGGGCTAATAAGGGGTTAATAAGTGATGGGGGGGGGGTGTAGTGTAGTGTAGTGGTGCTTGGTGCTACTTTACTGAGCTACCTGTGTCCTCTGGTGGTCGATCCAAACAAAGGGGACCACCAGAGGACCAGGTAGCAGGTATATTAGACGCTGTTATCAAAACAGCGTCTAATATACCTGTTAGGGGTTAAAAAAAACACATCTCCAGCCTGCCAGCGAACGATCGCCGCTGGCAGGCTGGAGATCAACTCTCTTACCTTCCGTTCCTGTGAGCGCGCGCGCCTGTGTGCGCGCGTTCACAGGAAATCTCGCGTCTCGCGAGATGACGCGTATATGCGTGACTGTGCGCAGCGCTGCCACCTCCGGAACGCGATCCTGCGTTAGGCGGTCCGGAGGTGGTTAATATAGAAACATAGAAACATAGAATGTGTCGGCAGATAAGAACCATTTGGCCCATCTAGTCTGCCCAATATATCTGAATACTATGGATAGCCCCTGGCCCTATCTTATATGAAGGATAGCCTTATGCCTATCCCATGCATGCTTAAACCCCTTCACTGTATTTGCAGCTACCACTTCTGCAGGAAGGCTATTCCATGCATCCACTACTCTCTCAGTAAAGTAATACTTCCTTATATTACTTTTAAACCTTTGCCCCTCTAATTTAAAACTGTGTCCTCTTGTGGTAGTTTTTCTTCTTTTAAATATGCTCTCCTCCTTTACCGAGTTGATTCCCTTTATGTATTTAAAATTTTCTATCATATCCCCTCTGTCTCTTCTTTCTTCCAAGCTATACATGTTAAGGTCCTTTAACCTTTCCTGGTAAGTTTTATCCTGCAATCCATGTACTAGTTTAGTAGCTCTTCTCTGAACTCTCTCTAGAGTATCTATATCCTTCTGGAGATATGGCCTCCAGTACTGCGCACAATACTCCAAGTGAGGTCTCACCAGTGTTCTGTACAGCGGCATAAGCACTTCACTCTTTCTACTGCTTATACCTCTCCCTATACATCCAAGCATTCTGCTGGCATTTCGTGCTGCCCTATTACATTGTCTTCCCACCTTTAATTACTCCTAGATCCCTTTCCTCAGATACTGAGGTCAGGACTGTGTCAAATATTCTATATTCTGCTCTTGGGTTTTTACGCCCCAGGTGCATTATCTTGCACTTATCCACATTAAATTTCAGTTGCCAGAGTTCTGACCATTCTTCTAGTTTTCCTAAATCCTTTTCCATTTGGCGTTTCCCTCCAGGAACATCAACCCTGTTACATATCTTTGTGTCTTCAGCAAAAAGACACACCTTCCCAGCGAGGCCTTTTGCAATATCACTTATGAAGATATTAAACAAAATTGGTCCCAGTACAGATCCCTGTGGAACCCCACTGGTAACATGACCTTGTTTTGAATGTTCTCCATTGACTACAACCCTCTGTTGTCTGTCACTCAGCCACTGCCTAATCCACTCAACAATATGGGAGTCCATGCTCAATGACTGCAGTTTATTGATAAGTCTTCTATGTGGGACAGTGTCAAAAGCCTTAATAAAATCTAGATATGCGATGTCTACTGCACCTCCACCGTCTATTATTTTAGTCACCCAGTCAAAAAAATCTATAAGATTTGTTTGACATGATCTCCCTGAAGTAAACCCATGTTGTTTTTCATCTTGCAATCCATGGGATTTTAGATGTTCCACAATCCTATCCTTTAATAGGGTTTCCATTAATTTGCCTACTATTGATGTCAGACTCACTGGTCTATAGTTGCTCGATTCCTCCCTACTACCTTTCTTGTGAATGGGCACGACATTTGCCAATTTCCAATCTTCCGGGACGACTCCTGTTACTAATGATTGGTTAAATAAATCTGTTAGCGGTTTTGCCAGCTCACCACTAAGCTCTTTTAATAATTTTGGTTGTATCTCATCAGGCCCCTGTGACTTATTTGTCTTCACCTTAGACAGCAAACTTAGAACATCTTCCTCTGTAAAGATACATGCATCAAATGATTTATTAGTCATCCTTTCTAGTGGAGGTCCTTCTCCTTTTTCTTTTGTAAAAACTGAACAGAAGTATTCATTAAGGCAGTCGGCTAGCCCTTTATTCTCTTCTACATACCTTCCGTCCTTTGTTTTTAATTTAGTTATTCCTTGTTTTAATTTCCTTTTTTCATTTATATATCTGAAGAATGTCTTATCCCCTTTTTTCATAGACTGAGCTAGTTTTTCTTCTGCCTGCGCTTTAGAAGTTCTTATAACTTACTTGGCCTCTCTCTGCCTAATCTTGTAGATTTCCTTATCTTCATTGCTCTGGGTTTTTTTATAATTACAAAATGCTAGCTTTTTATTTTTAATGATTTGGGCCACTTCTGCTGAGTACCACAGTGGTCTCTTCCTTTTTTTGCTTTTACTGACAAGTCTAATGCAATTTTCTGTTGCCTTCAATAATGCACCTTTTAAGTAGTCCCATTTCTCCTGGACTCCATGTAATCCGTTCCAGTCTGATAAGGACTCATTTATTACTAATTTCATTTTTAAAAAGTCTGTTTTTCTAAAATCTAAAACTTTTGTTTTTGTGTGGTGGGACTCTTTCACAGTTCTTATATTAAACCACACTGACTGGTGATCACTAGATCCCAAGGTTTCGCCTACAATGACATCATATACCGAATCCCCATTTGTGAATACCAAATCCAAAATGGCCTTCCTCCGGGTTGGCTCCTCAACCACTTGTTGTAGAGATAACCCCAGTAGGGAATTTAGAATATCTGTACTCCTGGTAGAACTTGCTATTTTGGTTTTCCAGTTTATATCTGGAAGATTGAAATCTCCCATAATGATAACTTCTCCTTTCATTGTCATTTTAGCTATTTCTTCAACTAGTAGATCATCTAGTTCTTTAACTTGACCAGGTGGTCTATATATCACACCTACACGAGTTACTGCATGGTTAGCAAACTGCAACGTAACCCAAACTGACTCTATGTTGGCATCACCAACTTGTATTAGATTAGATTTAATGCTATCTTTCACATACAGGGCCACTCCTCCTCCTTTCTTGCCTTCTCTGTCTCTTCTGTATAAAGAGTACCCTGGTATGGTTATGTCCCAGTCATTTCTTTCATTAAACCATGTCTCCGTAACAGCCACTAAATCTACATTCTCAGATGCCATTATTGACCCAAGTTCATTGATTTTTTTACCTAAACTGCGAGCATTTGTAGACAGGACTCTGAGCTTATCATATGTACTAATAAAGTTTGTATTTATCAATACTGACTGTGTTGGCCTTTGTCATATGATAGGGATTTGCTATTGTT
The DNA here is from genome assembly GCF_905171765.1 of Bufo bufo. NCBI lineage: Eukaryota > Metazoa > Chordata > Amphibia > Anura > Bufonidae > Bufo > Bufo bufo. The sequence continues at coordinate 65,883,233 of NC_053397.1, read as the reverse complement.
GTCTATAACCATACACAGATTTACAATTTTATGGGGCTATCATTATCTTTTTGGGTTAATTCAAGTGAAGCAAAATGTTAATACTTCAGCATATTAAGACATTTTGGACAATTATCAGCCTTCAGTTTTGTGAGAACGGTTTTCTGTCCCAGCATAATTGTACCCACTGTACAAAGTAATATCAATAAAAACATGGTTAGGTGAGTTTGGTGTGGAAGAATTTGTCTGGACTGCGCAAAGCCCTGACCACAACCCCATCAAACACATTTGGGATGAACTAGAGCCAGGATCTCTCATTCAGCTACAGACACTTGTTAACTAGAGTTTAGTGAATCGAAGTTGAAGAACTGGAATTCGATCTGAATTTCAGGAAAATTTTGATTCATCACAAAGTCGAATTTCCTCATGCTTCGTGGTAAGGAATCAGATGCTTTCTAAAATGGCTCCTGCACATGTAAGAAAGAGGAAGTAAGAAGCACAAGAACGAGGGATCACCTATAATGTCATCAGGCCCTGTGATGTCACAGCCCTATAAAAAGTCTTCTGCTGCCCAACCTCCGCCATTTTCCAGTGAACGTAGTGAAGAGAGAGACGTTACAGGTAGGGATGAGTGAATCGACTTCGGATAAAACATCCGAAGTCGATTTCCATAAAACTTTGTTTCAATACTGTACAGAGCGAGCACTCCGTACAGTATTAGAATGTATTGGCTCTGATGAGCCAAAGTTATTACTTCGCGAAGTCACGCGAGACTTCGTGTAATAACTTCATAAATAGATTTCTACTGTAAAAAAAACTTTTTTCCAAACTCGGGTTTGGTTCCAAGATACAGTATTGAAACAAATTTTTATACGAATCGACTTTGGATGTTTCGTCCGAAGTCGATTCGCTCATGCCTAGTTACAGGCACTAGGGACAGTGATTAGGAAAGATTTTATTCACAAAATATTACTTTTAAACAGCTCAGAGACAGCTTAGAGATAGAGTAGGGATATAATAGGAAGGCATTATCCACACCATTGGGAGAGAGCAGGGACCAATTGAACAGTGTAAAGCTTGGCTAATAGGAGCTATTCTATTACACCTTGCTTCACTAATTGGGGTTAAAAAGTGTTCTAATACTACTGATTTTAGGTTTGTATTCTCTTATACATAAGTGATTCCATTAATTCTTGAATCTGTTATTGGGGTGAAATTGCGGTCTGATACTACAGAATTTGGGGGTTACATTCTTTTATACATATGTAAATCCATTAATCCTTAATTGTCTAATTGGAGTGAAATTGCGGCCTGATATTATAGATTTTGGGGTGTTCACGTTCTTTTATATATAATTCAATCTGTTAATTCTTGATTGTATAATTGGGGTGAAATTGTAGCCTGACACTACTGATTTTGGGGTGTTCACGTTCTTCTATACATAATTCAATCCTTTAATCCATAATTTTGTAATTGGGTTTGAAATACTATAGAAATACTGATACTATAGGTTTTAGGGTGCTCACATTCTTTTATATATATGTACATCCATTCATTCATTATTCTGGGGTGAAATTGCAGCCTTTTACTACAGATTTTAGGGTGTTCACGTTCTTTCATATACAAGTAAATTTGTTAATTATTAATTGTGTAATTGGGAGGAAATTGCGGCCTAATACTACAGATTTTAGAGTGTTCACTAAAACTACGTTAAGAGAGAGCTGCAAGAAGCAGCAGTAGCCAGTATGGATGAGTTTTCCAAAAAAAATACAGAACAAACTAGGGAAACTATGCAAAGGACAGCAAGGCTTTTTCTGACTTCCTTCTGGATAAGGCTCAACAAAGGCTTTTTTTTAGGGGGCAAAAATATTTTTCTGAATCCGGTCGCACAGGGAAAATTCTGGCCAGAGTGATCTCTAATCAAGACCCAAGAAAATACATAATTAGCATTCTTTCCTCTGATGGAAAAATTATTCAAGATCAGGAATGTATTAAAGAGGCATTTGTGAATTACTTTCGTGAAGTGTACAGGTGAAACTCGAAAAATTAGAATATCATGCAAAAGTCCATTTACCGTATTTCAGTAATGCAAATTAAAAGGAATTGCATTAATGCAGCTTAAAATTACAATTTTGTGAAAAGGTTCAATATTCTAGGCTCAAAGTGTCACACTCTAGTCAGCTAATGAATCCATATCCCCTGAGCAAGGGTACCTCAAAATTGTGACTTTGGGGTTTCATAGGCTATAAGCCATAATCATCCAAATTATAATAAATAAAGGCTTGAAATATCTCGCTTTGTATGTAGTTAGTAACATCCTCCCCTGTCTCACACTCTGGTGTGACCAAAAAGGGTCCTCGTGGAGCGGCGGGACAGGTTACGCATGTCTCTACTGATACACTAGATCCGACCCCTTTGCGAACCGACGTGGGGATGCTTTCGCATCTGCGCCAGTGGGGAAGACCACCGGGGTTTAGGGGACAGGTTGGTCGGGCTAGTGGCAGTACGCCGCGGCCGGGCTTGTCTCCGGTACCTCTTGCAGATTCCACTTCGGTGTCCATGTCGACGCGCTCATGTACTCTCGCTGAGCCTGTCGAGCGTCTGCGTGTAAGCTTGAGAACGGGTTCGCAAGTGGACGTGCGGTTGTGCGTACACGCTTCTTATGTGCTTTGCCGACCAGTGATGGGAATAGCACCTGGCCACAAATTCAAAGTAGATTAGGGGGCCGGCATTGGTCTAATTGGCCAATGACCGGCCAAGGCCTGGTACACAGGTGTAGTGCAGTTTCATGACCTATGGGGAGTGGACACTTGGCGCCCTGGGATTTGTTAGCAGGCACATAAAAGGTGGTTTCCCCAGTCGGTCACTGCCCACTGTTATCCTTCCCTTTCCAGATACAGGTCATAACTACTTGTGCTAGTGACTGAAGGTTATCTGAACTCCGTCCTTTCCAGTGGGACCCAGGATCCGGAATCCCCCGTGACGCATCCTTTTGTCTGGCAAGTGTGCAAAGCGATTTAAAGCACGGATTGGGACTACACCTGGCTTCCCCTCATTTTCGTATTGCTGTTATCTGTTACCAGTGAAGTTTGCTTGGACTTTGTTTATTTTCTTTTGAATAAACCCCTTGCTTCAGCTACACTGGTCTGTTTCGTTGGTGCCTTGCATTACAGAACAGTAGGCCCAACCAACAGTTGCCATGGAAAAAAATCCAGCAGCAGTTAACTGAATTAACAGGAGCAGTTAATCTGTTGTCTCAACGGCGCACTAATGTGCCGTCAGTTGCTGCAGCTCAGATCCAGGATCAACTGTCTCATGTGATGGAGGAGGTTCAGCAGCTGCTCCAAGGAGCCTCTACGTTACCCAGCACCGTCGCAAGACACCAAATGGAGCCAAAGATTCCTCTGCCTGACTCCTTCACAGGAGATAGACAGGAGTTCCTAAACTTTAGGGACTCCTGTCTTTTATATTTCCAGTTGCGGCCGATAGCTTCCAGCAATATCAGACAGAGGATTGGGATCATAATGTCCTTGCTGCGTGGGGATCCCCAACGTTGGGCTTTTAATTTGCCCCAGGACCACACAGCCTATTTATCATTTGAAGCTTTCTTTGATGCCATGGCCGTTATCTACGATGACCCGGATCACACCCGTACTGCCGAGACCCATTTTGAGCATATTCAGCAAGGTTGCCGCCCTGCCGAAGAATACGCTGCGGAATTCACATGATGGGCAGCAGGGCTGGGACACGGTCCACCACCAACAGAGGCTGAGCTGCCCAAGCTTTCTCCAGCCGAGCGTAATTACGAGATCAGCAATAGAGAGCTTCTGGAAGTAAAATTGGCTTTTCAAGAGTGGAGACATTGGTTAGAGGGTGCGGCAAATCCCATTACGGTTTACACTGACCACAAGAATTTAGAGTACCTAGAGAGTGCTAAGAGACTCAACTCCCGACATTGTTCTTCACCTACTTCAATTTTCGTCTCACTTATAAGCCGGGTTCTAAAAATGTGAAGGCAGATGCCCTGTTTGCCGCTTTCCCGAGGCTGCTTCCGTCCTGGGCTGTGAACCAGAAACGATTCTTCCGACTAAATGTTTTCCTCCAAACAAGCCCAATGGTCGATGGTTTGTGCCGGTTAACCTTCAGTTTAAGGTTATCCAACAGCTTCACGACTCCCAGTCTGCCGGGCATCTGGGGGTTAAGAAAACACTTTCCCTGGTTAAACGTCATGTTTGGTGGCCTAATATGTCCTTGGATGTTAAGGCCTACATTCAGGCATGTAGTGTGTGTGTGCTCGGTGTAAACCGTCTCGGTCCGCCCCTTCTGGTACTTTGCTCCCATTGCCAATTCCTCAGGCTCCATGGACTCATATCTCCATGGATTTCATCACAGATTTGCCAAGGTCCTCTGGTAGTACGGTAATTTGGGTAGTGGTGGACCGTTTTAGTAAAATGGCTCATTTCATCCCACTTCCTGGATTACCCTCGGCCAGAGAATTGGCAGATCTGTTCTTGAACCATGTCTTTCGATTACACAGAGCACCGGATGATATTGTGTCAGATAGAGGTGTTCAATTCATCTCTCGGTTCTGGTGTTCTTTCTGCTCCCGGTTGGGTAAAAATTGGTCTTTTTCTTCTGGGTTTCACCGAGACCAACGGTCAGACGGAAAGAACTAATCAGACCCCGGAGCAGTATCTCCGATGCTTCGTGTCAGACTGCCAGGAGGAATGGGTCGCGCATCTACCCTTCGCGGAGATGGCTTATAACAACTCTGAGCATTCTTCCACTAA